>NC_140581.1:273907678-274217678 GCF_964204655.1 Triturus cristatus
CCGCAGGCCAACAGGTCTCAAATTTGGTGCTGCGTCTTTATTTTACCATGGCAGAGGACATACAAGTGCACCCATCATCATCGCAGGTTGCACACCCGCTCAGCCCTTGTGGTGCCACTACCTCAGTGACGAGTGAGGCCATGCACGTGGCGGTAGGCCCCCGCTGTTCGATGGCTCAGGTCTACACTGCGGTCCAGCAGGGCAGACAAAACATGAGCTGTGCGGACGACGAGGCATCATCGCAGGCTGCACACCCGCTCAGCACTTACAATGCCCCTACCTCAGTGGACCGAAATTCACCGTCCTGTGGCGGTGTGCCTGTGCCGGCCGCAGTGCATCCGGTGCACCAAGTTGGAAATGGCGTGGAGCACGTGCGTCCGGTCGTTTTTGTCAGGGTCCCGTGTCTTGTGACACCTGTGGTTGATGGGTGTGGTGTGGGTGTAAACCAGCCATCAGGGAGTGGCTGTGGTGTACTGACAACTAGACCTGTGAGCAGCAGATCACTACAATGAAAAGCTGGGCCATGTAGCGTTGTTGTTCCTCCCTGTATGTGTAAACGGATTGGGCTGGCCTGGCGTATGCCAGTCCTGCCTGAGGCTGTGAACAATGACTCCGGAGCTCTGGGCGTGGTACCGTCCTGGGCTGTATGAGGAATCAATTGATGCGGGTGTCCCTGTTGTGCTGCCGCCACCCGGGCCGCAAGCGCCAATGTGTATCCCTGTACTCTTGGTATTGTGTGCATTATTATTGGTGGGTAACTTGCGTTCTTCACACATGTTTGGTTGCCACATCTCGCTACATTCAGCTATTGTATGGCTGAGGGGCCATGCCGTTTTTGGAAGGTCCGCTGCCCTGTTGTGCGCTGCCTCGGTGGTAGGGGAGGGGGGATCGAGGGGGGAGGTCCTGAGGGTGGTGGCAGTGGGTTTTACGGCCTTCTTGGGTGTCGGAGATGCATGAACAGTAGCTCTATGACATGTGTTGGTCTTCAGATGTGATTCTGGGCTGGGCTCCCTTTCACACTGTAGGTAGTCTTACTACTTTACACCAGTAAAAGGCAGATGTTACATTCCTACTGCTAACGCAGCTTATCACCTGTTTTTGAGACGCATCGCAGATTTGGCTGCTCGTTGAAAATATCGGGAAGTGGTGCTTTCGTGGTGTTTTTTGTAGAGCAACGCCTACTTTGCATATTTGCGTTAGTTGTTGCTCTCATTTGTTGCAATTTTTTTGGGCGGGAGCTATTGCTGGAAAACTGGCCATATCTGCTATTTTAACCAGGTTGAGAATGGAATGATAATTTAAAATCACTGAAAAAAACTATAGTTTTAATGATCATTATAATTAGAAATTAACATTTAAAAACCTTTGAAATTCACTGAAAAAAACCATAGGTTTTACAGACGTTCTAGTTAGAAATTAGCATTTAAAAAACCTTTGCAAGTCAGTTTGTATAGCGTGAACAAGACCCTTGCGGGTATCAGAGAGCTTTACAGTGCAAATATATTGACACAAAACGTAAAAAGTATAATGAATTAGGTGAATACAGTAGTGGTGAATATTATAGAACACATATTTACAAGAGTGTATAAAAGGTTCAGGTGAATTTGGCCAGGAGAATCGATTTTAACTTCTGTTTAAAAAAAAAAAAAAAAAAAAAAGAGCCGCGGATGGATTAAGTCTCGTTTCTGGGGGCAAGGTGTTCCAAATCCTGGGAGCCATTCCTGAGAAGCAACAGTAGTATGTTTTCTTCTTGGAGAAATGTTGTGGTTTAAGTAGAAGATTGTTAGAGCGCCTAGTAGATCTGTTAACCACCCAATAGTACAATTTTTGGTGTTTTGTGATGTAAAGCCTTCTGTCATACAGGCGATTTTCAAATGGATTCTGCACGCAGAAGGTAGCCAGTTGAGGGTACGAAGGTCAGGGGAAATGTGGCAGTTTCTTTTGGAGCCTGTGACGTCTTGCGGCTGTATTGATTGAGGCTCTTAGAGGAGCGGTTGTTGATCTGGGCAGGCCGCAAAGAGCAACACTCCCATAATCCACTCTGGGAATTACTAGAGATTGAACTGCCTGTGTAAAGTCACTTGCCGGTATGAAGGGTTTCAATTTTCTCAGGGTGTTCATCTGGAAATTAGCTCCTTTGGTTGCAGCGCTGATGTGCTTCTGCATATTTAGCTTATTGTCCAGGTTATTCCTAGTGATTTAGCGGAATCCATGATGAGAGGTTGACCATAGAGTGCTGTAATGTGCTTCATCCACTCGTGGATGATGGTTGTTTGGTTGGGAGGAGTGATTAAGAAAATTTATGTTTTAGGTTGTTTAGTTTTAAATTGTTCTTCGCAAGCCAGGTCTGTGTTTTATGAAGCGTTGCATTGAGGGACTTGATGTCTTCACGTGAGTGGACCTTAATGTAGAGTTGTGTGACGTTGGAATACATGTGCTATTGGATAGTTGAGGAGTTGAGAAGCTCAGTGAGTGGTTCCATAAACAGATTGAAGAGTGTCGGGGAGAGGGAGGAACCCTGGGGTACTCACAAAGTGACCGGGGAGGGGTTAGATAACGGTTGGTTGATCTTGAATCTTTGTGTTCTGTTTTGGAGGAAGGAAGTGAACCAGTTTAACACTGTACCAGATAGTCCCATCCTGTGTTTCAAGAGGTCTAATAGGTTGGCATGTTTGACTGTGTCGAAGGCTGAGGAGAAGTCAAGCAGGATTAGCAGGCAGGCCTTGTTTTGATCTAATATTTGTAATGCGTCATCAATAATGTGGGTCATGGCTGATTCTGTTCTGTGCCCTGATCAAAAGCCTGATTGGAATTGATCGAGCAGGTTGATGTGGTCTGTGATTACTAAGCTGCATGTGGACACATTTTTCTAGTAGTTTGGCCAGGGTCGAGATGTTTGAAATTGGGCGATAGTTATTCAGGTCAGACGGGTCCGCTGATGGTTTCTCTAGATGGGGGGATACCTGACCAGCTTTGAGGATGTCTGGGATGATTCCCTGTAGAAGAGAGGTGTTTATAATCCTATTCCATAGGGCCACTAGCAGTGGAGTGAAGGTTTTTAAGTGGGTTGCTGGGAGAGGGTCTGTGAAGTGATTGGATGGATTCAGGGCCGTGAGCATTTTTAAGATAGTTTCTTCGCTGTAAAAGCTGAAAGCGGTTCAGGGGGCACTGTTCTTGAGGTCGAGCTTTGTAGAGCAGATAATCGGGGTACCTGGTGTGGTGAGTGAGGCTCTCATATGTGGGTCGGTATGGGAAAATAGATCATATAGTAGGTCTGTCTTTAAGTTTTCAGTCTTTGTTGTGAAAAAGGATTCAAGCTCCTCGCAATTGGGAAGTGTTTCAGGATTAGCTTAGTGGGAGACACCCTTAGATTGAGCTTTGATTATTTCGAATAGTCTTTTGGGACGATTCATGGCTTGGTCTAATTGTTTACATATGAAGTCAGCTTCTGATCGTCTAATTTCTCGTGCTTCTTAGCAATTTGAGGTGGGCAGTGGATGGAGCGGCTCCCCATTGTTTTTCAATTGCTCTTAGTGATCTTCTGTCTTCATTTAGCCTACCATCATACCAGGGGTTTGATTCTTTTGCGGTGACTCTTTTCAGTTGTAGGGGAGCTAAGTTGTCTAGTACCTGGTTCATAGAGTGAAAGTAGTGATTGGTCAGATCATGTACATCCTTTAATCCATCCAGTGGCGATGTGAGGATGTGACTAGCGGTTGCAAGAGAAGCAGGGTTAACTTTTCTAGGTTCTATTCCAAATTTTCGTTCTTGTAGGTTGGACAGAGTAGTTTGACTTCTTCCTTGATATGGAAAGTAATTATGTGATGGTCAGACCAGTCGCAAGGGAGGATCGATTCCAGCTGGGTAGAGTCTGCTTTGGCAATTACTAGGTCGAGGGTTGAACCCTTTTCGTGGGTGGGGCTGTCACAGATTTGGGACAAATTAAGGTTGGACAGGAAAGCTTTGAGGCTATTGACCCCTCGGTCGTCAGGATCATTCCAGTGGAGTTTGAAGTCCCCCAGGAAGATTTGAGTATTTTGTTGTCCGACATTTGCTGCTAGGATATCCATTACGTGTTCGATAAAGATGGGGTTGTTACCAGGAGGGTGGTAAAAAGAATGTAGTGAGCATATAGGCTTGTTATTGCTAGTGATGTCTAGGCAAAGGTATTCACAGGAGGAGAGCGCCTGTGAGGTGGTGCGGTTCACAGAGAAGTAGTTCCTATGGGTGCAGTCAGTGCCACCCCCTGGCCTATCAAGTCTTGTGATGTAATAGTAAGGGGGAACTAGTATGTCTGAGGGGCATGGATGATTAGTTTAGCCAAGTTTCTGTTAAAATTATGAAATCGGGTTCATTAGTTATTATGAGGTCAGCTATATCCGCGGCATGACTTGCTGCCGATCTACAGTTTAGTAGGATACATTTTAGCTGGGTTGTGGTGGGAGTAGTGTTGTGGTTGTGAAGGATGGGTACCCTCTTGAGGTTATTTTCAACAAAATCTCTGGGAGTGTCTTGAAACTCTAGAGGCATTGGGATGGATGGATGGATGGATGGATGGATGGATGGGTTGGATAAAGGACCGTTTTTGCAGGTTGTCTCTGCCCAGGTTCAGGGGGAGGGGATGAGAGTTCGTAGGAGTGAAGTAGGGAGGTAAGATCTTTCGGTGATATGGGGATTATTTTGCTTAATAGGACGTGAAGGGGCATTAGGGTAAGGTACTATTTTCCATCTGAGGGTCAACTGAGGCGGGTAGCTAGTACATGGCCGATAAATGCGTTTTGTTTGTGGCTTGTGGTGTTGCAGAATCAGATTGTGAAGGGTTTGGATGTCCTCTTTGATTTGCTGTAGGGATAGTATCACATCAAGTCTGTGGTCAGATGTAGGGGCTATCGTGTTAATAGCGTGGACTGTGGTTAGGTTAGTAGAGCGAACTATAACTCGCGCCCCCGCAATGCACTGCTGATGACGTCACATATTACATCACTCATGACATGGTCCGTGACATCACTGAAGACCTCTCAAATGACATCACTCATGACATCATCCACGTGATAATCTGACCATGTCATGAGCAATGTAATATGTGACGTCATCAACCGTGCATTGCGGGGGCGCGAGTTATAGTTGGCTCTACTAACTATAATGTTCGAATTTCTCTGTTTTTGTACCACTGAAATGACCAACTAGAACGTCCCTGAAACCTATGGTTTTTTTCAGTGAAAACGTGTGTGGTGTGTGTGTGTGTGTGTGTGTGTGTGTGTGTGTGTGTGTGTGTGTGTATATATATATATATATATATATATATATATATATATATATATATAATATTTCACTTAAAAAACCATAGGTTTCACACATGTTATAGTTAGGTGGATATTTCACTCGTAAAAAAACAATGAAATTCCCCCGTTATAGTTAGTTCAGATAACTATAACTCGCGCGCCCGCAATCCTGCTCATGACGTCACATATTACATCACTCATGACATGGTCAGTGGCATCACTCATGACATGGTCAGTGGCATCACTCATGACATCACTGATGACATCATCCTTGTGATAGTGGCGGTCGCGCGAGTTGTAGTTATCTGAACTAACTATAACGGGGGAATTTCATTGGTTTTTTATGAGTGAAATATCCACCTAACTATAACGTGTGTGAAACCTATGGTTTTTTTCAGTGAATTTGTACGTTTTTTAAAATCTTTTTATTGAAAATTTCCACACAAATCAACATACATTGGCATTGAGTAAGGCAACAGTTCGACCATTGGAGTGTGTACAGACAGTCAGAGAGCAGCTTAACAATAACTTAACATAGCTGTTATGTGGGGCGTCGCACTGGCCTTCCGTTGCATCCCGGAGTATACCAACAAGTCTCAATCCACCTGATGGTCAACGGTTTAGTATCAGTCACTTAAGTCCGAAGCTGAGCTTTCACGTGGGGGTTCACATATATTCCCTCTGTACGTATTCCACCCTCCCCACACCTGTGCCCACTTTTTGGGACCGCCTCTATGGTTGTACACAGTTTTTTCCACGACCATTGTGGTATCCATATCCTTACACCACTGGGAAAGGGTAGGGGGCTGCCTAGATCCCCATCTTTGAGCTATGTTGCGCTTCGCCAGTAGTAGTCCCAGCGTCACCCAGAGTTGTGCCATGCGGCTAAGGTCTGTAGGTTCCCATACATTGAGGAGACACCTCCTCGGCTCCGGAAGCGTTGCGACTTTTGTCACCTGGGAGAGTGTGCGCAGGATCGCCCTCCAGTACTGGGCTATGATAGGGCATTCCCACAGAGTGTGGAAGAGACTGCCGTCTGCACCACATTGCCTAAGACAAAGCGGCGAGTCCGTCCGTTTAAGTTTATATAGAAGTGTGCATGTATAATGTGCGGTGCAGAATCTTCAATTGGACCAGCTTCAGTTTTGATGAAATCCCCACCTCCTTAGGGGAGGAAAGTGCCGCCTGCCAGTCTGTCTCGTCAAACGTTCCCAGTTCTAACTCCCATTTAGCCTTAAGGGCTAGGAATGGATCTGGCTGATTATTTATCACCTTCCGATAGGTCAGGGACGTAGCCCTCTTAGTCAGATGCTCCATGAGGAGTCTATCCTCCAGAGGCGAAGACTCCGCAAGCCGGGTCCCAGGCGAGATTACCGCCCGGAGTGCGTGCCTGATTTGCAAATAACGAAAATTCTCGGTATCCGCCAGATCATACTCCGCCTGCAGGTGGGCAAACGTGACTGTCCTCCTTTTTCCAGAGATCACCAACCCTTGATATTCCAATCAAATCCCATTTTTGAAACCCCTTGGTAATACGCAGCACTCCCAGCTGTTTCGAGTCCCAGAGCGGTGGGCCTGAGTTATCCTCCCCTCCCAGCCAAGTGCACGCTGCGCCTCAAACCACACCCGCAGAGTATGCGCCGTCGGACCTGTAGGGCCGCGTCTCCGAGTGCGGTTATAGAGCGCCCCCATAACCCCTCCAGTCCCCAGCAGCTGACGATCCATACGATAAGCCGGATCAGTCCCCGGCGCGTGTAGCCATTGGTTGATTACCATAAGCTGTGAGGCCCAGTAGTATATCTTAATATTAGGGAGGGCGATAACTCTGTCGTACCATCGTCTGGTCAGTTTATGAAGCGCTATCCGTGGAGTCTTATCTTCCCACAGTAAACTAGTCACCTCTGCGTTTATGGCCGTAAAGTATGTAAGAGCAACCGGAAAGGGCGTATTCTGGAGCAGGTAAAGAAATCTGGGAAGCGCCATCATTTTAAAAAGGGCAGCGCGTCCCAGCAGTGTCAGAGGCAGGGAACGCCAGTGCTTAACATCGCGCCGAAATCGAACCAGGGGTTGCGTTAGATTTTCGGCGACAAATTTCACTTTGTCTGCCATCACATATATTCCTAGGTACTTAAAACCGTCAGCTGCCACCTGAATTTCACACCCCCTAGGGAGCTGCGGCGGGGAGCCCTGGAGCACATACAGATAGGATTTTTCCCAGTTTATCGTATAGCCGGACACCCGCCCGTACGACGTACAGATGTCCAGGAGGCAGCGTATCGAGCGCGCCAGCGAAGCCAAGTATAGTAGGACGTTGTCCGCGTATAGAGAGATGCGGTCCTCCCATTCCGTCGTCCACTTTAGGCCACGGAGGACCGGGTCCCGTCGCACCCAGGCCGCAAGCGGCTCTAGAACAAGGGCAAAGAGAAGTGGGGAGAGGGGGCAGCCCTGTCGCGTCCCCAGCCCCAGTGGGAAGGTGCTCGAGATATGTCCATTTACGACCACCTGCGCCATAGGCCTGGTATATAAGAGTTGGATCCAAGCGCAGATCTTGGGGCCAAAGCCCAAGTGGCGAAGAACAGCAAAGAGGAAAGGCCATTCCACCAAGTCAAACGCCATCCGCGCATCCAAGGAGAGAATGACCGCGTCCTCAATCGAGGAGCGGTGCGCCAGCACGCCATGCAGCCGTCGCAGGTTAAGGGCTGTATTCCGGTTTGGCATGAACCCAGATTGATCCGGGTGTATAACAGTGGCGAGGTAGGGCTGCAGCCTCGTAGCCAAGACTTTTGCCAGAATCTTTGCCTCAGTGTTCAGGAGTGAAATCGGGCGATAGGAGGCGCATTCATGTGGTGGTTTATTAGGCTTGGGGATGGCTACTATGGTGGCCAGTCTCTGATTGTGGGGTAGTATCCCGTTCTTCAAGCTATCGGCGTACATGCCCAATAGATGCAGTACTATGTAAGGTGCAGCTTTCTTATAGAATTCCACTGGAATTCCATTGGGTCCCAACGCCTTCTCAGTACGGAGGGAGGCGATTGCGAATGCAATTTCCTCCGCGTCAGGTCTTTGTCTAAGGCCTCCATCTCGGACGGGGCCAAAGTGGGCATGGCAATATCTCTGAGGAACGCCAGATTGTCCATAACAGTGGATGTGGCCTCCGGAGTATAAATCTTTTTATAATGCATCGCCAGGGCCTCTGCAATACGCTGAGGCTCAGACGTAGAACCACCAGTTTCTAACTGTATCCGTGCCACCCATCGGGCCGCACGCTCCTTTTTCTCCAGCCAGGCTAACAGTCTACCTGCTTTTTGCAGCGTGAATCTTTCTGGATTCACTATGCTGTGCATTATTCCGCGATCTTGTGGTTGGGTCCGGATTCGTAGTCTTTCCTTTGTTTTTTTTTGTTTTTTTTCGTAGCCCAGGTGGGCGTCGACGTACACCATTTGGTGCACCTCCCGTGACGTCGTCGTGCTTCCTGCGGAAGTCCCACCTTTGGGGCGCCATCTTCAGATTCTTTTTTCCGCCGTTGGGTCTGGATCGTCATCGGGAAGCTCCAGAATTACACTCGAAGGAAGAAGGAAGAAAAGCGAGTTTCATCGATAGAAACACTAGAAGATATCAGGAAAGGAAAAGATTTCATCAGGAGCGCGAAGAAAGGAGGACCAGCGCCCTTTTCTTCGACGGCCTTGGAGAATGCACGCTCAGAGACCCTGAGCGCAATGGACAAGACGCCATTCAAGTTCTGCCCAAACTGCCACCACAAGTTCGCGCAGAGAGACCAGCATCCGGTCTGCAACCTCTGCCTACCGGTCGATCACCAGAGTATCGACTGCAACGCCTGCTCAGCCTTCGCGCCGAAGACACTCAGGGTGAGAGAGCGGCAGAGAAGGGCCAACGCCAGCATGGATGGCAAGGGGAAGCCCCCGACGCTCTACGCTCTGGGCCTCTCTTCGGACGACGGGGACAACGTCGCCGAGACAGCCGAAAACTTCACGGTCGTAGAGACCGACAAGAAAAAAGAAGACGAGGTAAGAGAATCGTCGAGCGCAAAACAGAAAGTACCTCGACAACACGAGGGTGACTCGAGAAAATCTGAGTCAAAGTCCACGAAGGGAGCCCCGGCGCCGAAAACTTCGACGTCCAAAGGGGGAACCACGGACAAGAGGCCGAGCGGATCCTTAGATAAGGACTCCCTGGTGCCGAAAGACGCCGAAAGGCAAGGGTCGTCGAAAGCATCCCATGAAACGGGCCGATCGACGCAGAAAGAACGTTCGACGTCGACGCAAGTTTCATCGAAAAGACCCGCGGTCGACGCCGAAAGCATCTCCGAGATGGAAAAAAAGAAGAGGCGGCTCGAGGCTGAAATGGAGAACATCCTTCAAAGAAAGAAGGAGTTCGACGCCAGAATGAAGGAATTCAAGATTCCAACGGTTCCATCAGCGGACGTCGAGGAGGTCGAAGACGAGTTCGACGCCGAAGGGCTGACAAGGGAACTCGAAGAGGAAGAAGAGCCCTATTATGAGGGAGAAGCCGAGGAAGAAGACCAACGGTCGTTCTACGAATCGGCGGCATCTACCAGCAACGACGTCGAATGGCACGATCTCGACACCGAAAACCCGGAGGAGCCCGTGGACACGTACCCTTCAAGGCCTTCGCCACCCGACGACATCGGGGTCTACAATATGGTGGTCAGGAGCGCAGCAATGGCCTTCGGCGTCAAACTCGACGAGGAGAAACCGAAAGCCGATTTTCTCGTCGAGACACTGCTCCCCATCCAGACAAGGAGCCAGTTCCTCCCCATGCTACAAAGCGTGATGAATCAGGGGAGAGAAGCCTTTAAGGAACCTGCAACCTGCCGGTCGATCACGCCCAGGACAGAGAAGAAATATAAGCACTCCTCCCTGGACCCCCCTTACATCAAGGGTAGTGTGACCGCTGACTCCATCATAGCCTCCACGGCCAGGAGAAGGGCCAACGTACCAGCAACTTCGGGCCCACCCCCGGATAAGGAGAGCAGGAGGATTGACCTCACAGGAAGAAAGGTCGAGAGGAACGCCGCAATGCACTGGCGCATGGCGAATTCAAATGCACTCCTCAATAGACACCAATACCAGCACTGGGATGAGATGGGGGAGTTAGTAAAGCACCTCCCCGAAGAATACCGGCAGAGAGCGAATCACCTGATAGATGAAGGCAAAAACATCGCCAACTCCTGTATAAAGACGGCGTTGGATGGGGCAGAAACTTCGGCAAGACTCATGGCCATAGGGGTCCCAGAGAGGAGGCATGCATGGCTAAGAATCTCGGGATTCAAACCGGAAGTGCAGAACAACATCCTTGGCACCCCCTTCAATGGAGAGACACTGTTCGGAGCAACAGTGGACGACAAGCTCACCCAGCTGAAAAAAGAAAACGAGACGGCGAGGTCCATGGGGGCCCTGCAGCTGAGGGGAATGAGGCGAGGAAATCCCTCGAAGACCCTACGGTAGGGGAGGAAGCCAGCAGGGGACGTCGCACCAGGCGTTCCAACAAGGTCAGCAGGGTGAAGGTCACGGACAAGGTCAGCAGAAGCAAAACTGGCAATATCAACCTCGGGGCCAGTCCTTTCGCGGGAGAGGGAACGGACGTGGCCAAAGGAGGAGAGGGGGCGAACAGCCCTCGACGAAGTGACTCAGCACGCAAGAGGACGCCTACCCTCGCCAGGACCCCAAGGGTGAGGCGCAAAAAAGTGTCATCAGGGGGAAGAGAAAATTCAAGAGCCTACGAGCATACGACACCAGTAGGCGGGAGACTGAGGTTCTACCTTCAGGAGTGGCGGCGTATAACCACAGACAAGTGGATACGGAACGTTGTGCAGTACGGGTACTGCGTAGATTTGGAGAAAAGACCTCCAAACAGGAAACCAAGGGGAAGACTGAGATCGGCCCAAGAACTGGCAATACTCAGAGAAGAAACGCGGAAACTCCTGCAAAAGGGAGCCATAGAGACAGTGCCGTTCAGAGAACGCAACAAAGGGGTCTACTCAAACTACTTCGTGGTTCCGAAGGTAGACGGAGACCACAGACCCATACTAGACCTCCGTTACCTAAACAAGTTCATCAGAACGCAAAAGTTCAAAATGACTTCACTGCAGGAGGTTCTGCCACAAATAAGAGAAGGGGACTTAATGGTCACCGTGGACCTCAAGGATGCCCATCTTCACATCCCAATGAACAGAAGGCACAAGGGCCTTCTAAGATTCAACATCGAACAAGAACACTACCAGTTCACGACCCTGGCCTTCGGATTAAAATCAGCACCAAGGGTCTTTACAAAATGCCTGTCGGCGGTAGCGGCGCACCTACGAAGGCAGGGAATACATGTCTACCCCTACTTGGACGACTGGCTGGTCAAGGCAAACTCACGCGGAAAGTGCGAGAGGCACGCAAAACGCGTAACAGACACCCTCACAAATCTGGGATTCTCGATCCACTGGGGAAAATCATCGATGGAACCGGAGCAGGTGAAGATTTTCCTGGGGGCAAAGATCAACTCCCGCAACAGCACAGTAGTGCCCAGCGAGAGGAGGACAGAGGCTCTACTGAAGGAGGCGAAGCTCTACCAGAAGGGGCGAGTTCTGACAGTGAGGGCTGTGAGCAAGATGATGGGGATGATGGCGTCCTGTATCCAGCTGGTGCCGAATGTACGCCTGCACATGAGACCATTCCAGGAATGGCTACAACAACAATGGTCACAAGCAAAAGGAAGCTGGGAGGATCTAGTGGTTGTTACGCACGCAGTGCAGGAGGAGATAACTTGGTGGAACAGAGACAACATAACGGCAGGGAGAAGCCTGACACCACCAATCCCAACAGTGACCATTACCACGGACGCATCGCAGAAGGGATGGGGAGCGCACATGGACAACCTCAGAGTGAGGGGTCTATGGGCCCCAGCAGATGCGGTCCGCCATATCAACTACCTCGAGTTGAAAACAATCCTGCTAGCCCTGAAGGCATTCCAGAGGCACCTGTTCAACAAGAGGGTGTTGGTCCAAACAGACAACACCACGGCGATGTTCTACATCAACAAACAAGGGGGGACACAGTCGTTCCCGCTCTCATCCCTAGCTCAGGAGATTTGGAGATGGGCCATACCTCTCAGGATAGATCTACTGGCAATTCACCTACCGGGGAAGGACAATGTGGAGGCAGACTGGCTAAGCAGGCAGACCTCAGCATCACACGAGTGGGAGCTCAATGGCCAGGAGACGGAGAAAATCTTCCGGAGATGGGGGACTCCCACAATAGACCTTTTTGCAACACGCCACAATGCAAAATGCCAAAGCTTCGCGTCCAGGCAACCAGATCAGCTATCCAAGGGAAATGCCCTATGGATAAGCTGGTCGAGGACATTTGCCTACGCCTTTCCACCGATACCCCTGTTGCACAGAGTGCTCGACAAGTGCAGAAGCAGCAACATGACCCTGATCCTGGTGGCTCCGCAGTGGGCGAGGCAGACATGGTTCTCACAAATTCAAGAAATGGCACAAGGCGACCCATACAGGTTCGAGAGGAGGAAGGACCTGCTCTCAATGCAAAACGGAGAGGTCCTGCACCCAGAGCCAGAGACCCTCAACCTGGCGGCATGGCTCCTGAAGACCTAGAGTTCGCACACCTAAGATTGCCGCCGAGCACGATGCGAGTGCTACGGGAGGCAAGGAAACCAACTACACAAAAATGCTACAGCGCAAAATGGAAGAGGTTCACTGTGTGGTGCCGGAAAAAGGGCCTGCAAAACAGAATGACAAGAGACTCAACAGTACTGAGGTACCTCACACACCTTCTAAAGAGTAACCTCTGCTTGAGCTCACTAAGGGTACACCTAGCGGCCATCGTGGCCTACACCAGAGGTGAAAAAGGTGGAAGTTTCTTCAGCTCGCAGGTGGTGAGGAGATTCATGGAGGGAGCCAAAAGGATGGCCCCCCCGAAAAGGTTGCCGCCGCCGGCATGGAATCTGAATGTGGTCCTGACGGAGCTCATGAAGGCACCGTTTGAACCCATTCACAAGGCAACACTGCAGATGTTGACTATGAAAACAGCCTTTCTGGTGGCCATAACCTCACTACGCAGGGTGAGCGAGCTTCAAGCACTAACGCTGCAGGAACCCTACATTCAGATTCACAAAGATAGAATAGTCCTGAGAACTGACCCACACTTCATGCCCAAGGTAGTGTCGGCGTTCCACATAAATCAGGCTATCCAGATACCAAGTTTCTTCCAAAACCCGACTACAAACGCAGAAAAGGCACTGCACACCCTCGATGCCAGAAGGGCGGTGATGCACTACATTGAGAGAACCAAGGAACTCAGGAAGTCGAAACAGCTGTTCGTGTCCTTTGCTACTAGCTTCTTGGGTAGACCAGTGACTAAGGGCACCATCGCAAGGTGGATTGCCCTCACTATTCAATTCTGCCACAAACAGGCTGGACAGGAGCTAGCGGAGGGGCCGCAGGCTCACTCCACAAGGAAGAAAGGGGCCACCGTGGCCTTCCTGGCGAACACGCCCATCCAGGACATATGCCTCGCGGCAACTTGGGCATCTGTGCACACGTTCACGAAACACTACTGCGTGGACATTCAGATGAACAAGGAAGCACAGGTTGGACAGAAGGTGCTTCAGCACATTTTCAACGACCAACGCTCATCTACCACCCAGCCGCCACAGAACTAGGAAAACCGCTACAAAATCGATGCACAGCATAGTGAATCCAGAAAGATTCACGCTGCAAAACGAATAGTTTCTTACCTGTCGGTGTAGTTTTGCAGCTTGAAGATCTTTCTGGATTCACTAGCGAACCCACCCACCTCCGCCAGGAAGATGAGGCTGGAGGAAGAGGGGGTAAAATGGAAAAGATCAAACAAATACAAACATACAGATAAAGGGACAAGAAGGATTAAACAATCGCCTAGGGTTAAAAAAAAAAAGAGGAAAGGAAAAAAGAACCCGAAGATGGCGCCCCAAAGGTGGGACTTCCGCAGGAAGCACGACGACGTCACGGGAGGTGCACCAAATGGTGTACGTCGACGCCCACCTGGGCTACGAAAAAAAAAAAAAAAAAACAAAGGAAAGACTACGAATCCGGACCCAACCACAAGATCGCGGAATAATGCACAGCATAGTGAATCCAGAAAGATCTTCAAGCTGCAAAACTACACCGACAGGTAAGAAACTATTCGTTATCCCCTAGTTCGTAGATCGTATGTTGCGTCGAAGCGTGTCTGGTTTTTGCCGCCTCCCAAACATAGGACTTATATTCTTGTTGAGCCACCAGTAAGCTATGTGTAGTGTCCTCCCCAATGTGTGCTGCGTGGTCAGCTTCGGCCCTCGCGACCCCCTGTTCAAGGTCGCGTATCTCGCGTTGCTGGTTTTTCTTGTGATCGGCCACCATCGAGATGGCCTGCCCCCGAAGGACCGTTTTGTACGCCTCCCACAATGTCGTTGGGCTAGTCACCGAGTCTTTATTTTCTGCAAAATACCGTTTTGTTGCTACAAGGAGAGCTTTGTTAATTTTGGGAATTTTAAGGTATCCAGGGTAAATTGGGAATACCCTACGTCTCTGTGGGGTGAAGGTGGCATACGTGATAAGGACTGGGGAGTGATCTGAAATGCCCCTGGGTAGATGCGTTATGTCTGTGATCCCCCCCTCAACCCTGTCGCAGGTGAAAAGATGTAGTCTATTCGGGAGAGACTGTTGTGCACCCCTGAGTGAAAAGTGTACTGCCGCTCCTCTGGATAGTGGGCTCTCCAGGTATCGACAAGGCCCAACGCCTCCATAAATTCAAGCAGCTTGGGGGTAGTACTACCAAGATCCCTGGCGGGCAACCTGTCAATTGCCGGATCCATCGTCGTGTTAAAGTCCCCGCCCATTATTAGTTCCTCTTGCGGCAGCGTCAGCAGAAACTCTCCCAATGCCTGGAAAGTAGCCTGATGGAGTGTAGGGGGGACGTACACTGTAACTAAGTTATATATGGTCCCCTCCCACTGGCAGGTTACCGCCGCAAAGCGCCCGTGATCCCCTCTGCGTGAGTCGACAATGATTATGGGGAACCGTTTATTGACTAGTATGCCCACCCCACGCGAGCCCGATGTATATTCAGAATGTACAACCATTTTATACCCCCATCTATCCAGTGCCTTTGTAGTCGTACCCACTAGATGCGTTTCCTGCAGGAGTGCCACTGCTGGCCCCCTGCGCTTGATATATTGTAAGACCAGCCCTTGTTTGATTTTATCACCCAAGCCATTCACATTCCAGGACAGGACTTTAAACACGGGGCTGGGCGAATGTGGACTCCCCACTTCTGAGCTAGTATGAACTTCTAAAGTGGGCATTTGCGCTCTTGTCGCCATACAGGGTAACATGAAATTGCATGAAATGTACACTTATCCACTGGCCCATAACAAACATAGCATGCATCAATCGCCAATGTGTAACCTTAAAATGAAAAACAAAACATAGAACGACTTCCTCCTGTTGCCCCCAAACCACCACCCCCCTCCCTGCCACCCTGCCCAGCGGATTTCGAACTACCCGCCACCCCAACTTAGCGGAGCGCTTCGTTCCCATAACTTGGTACTTGCGTATAGGGGATGAGCTGCTCCCGGCCCGTCACCCTCACCCTTTATCCAATTGTGGGCAATGCGAGAAACCAGTTTTTAATGACAGCAAAAAAGTCAGTCATCCAAAGTCCTGAAGGAAGCCCCCCGCTCGCGGCCTCAGGGATCCCCCCCAAACCCTTTACCTCCAACACCGTTTAGCAGTCAAGTATGTCCCCTTCAGTTCATTCCAGCGGTGTGCTCTCCAGGTCCTCTGAGCCAGCGTTCTCCGGAGCTGTTGAGGATCGAAAATGTTGTTTAACCCCTTCGGTGCTCATGACGGAACGGTTTCGTCATGAGCCACGGTTGAGCTGTGCTCATGACGGAACCGTTCCGTCATGACCACGCCCGCGCAAGATTCCGTCAGCACAGCGGCGGAATCTGCGCAGCATGGAAGGGGTTAAGGTCTCGTCCTCCGGCTAACGTCCCTCGCAGGGTGCCACCCCTCCAACCACTCCGTAGCCTCCGCCGGTGTGTTGAAGAACCATGTTCGCCCCTCCGCCTCTACCCGCAATTTGGCTGGATATAGCATCGCATATTTTAGTTCACGGGTGCGCAGCTCCTTTTTTATGGACATGAAATCGCGACGCTGCTTCATCACTGCTGTGGTATAATCCGGATACAGGGTTACTGTACAGTTGTCCACCTTCAGCGGGGGGGCGGTACGTGCTGCCTGCAGGATAGCGTCCCTGTCACGGAAGTTAAATATACGCGCCAGGATCGGTCGCGGGGGGCCCCTGGTCTAGGCCTACCTCCGGGCACTCGATGCGCTCTTTCAACCGAAAAACATTTTGATAGCCCGCGCGGCTGCAGCTGGTCCGTGATGAGGTTTTCTATGAAGAGGTCCAGAGCCGGCCCCGCTCGCTCTCCAGCACACCCACCACGCGTACATTGTTCCGTCTAGACCGTCCTTCCTGGTCATCAAGCTTTTCCAGCAGCTGCTTTTGGACCAGTTCCAGTGTCTGTATCTTCTTTTTGCACTCTGCCGCGTCGCTAGTTAGAGTCGCCGCAGTCGTTTCCACATCTGACAGTCTCGTACTCATTTTAGACACATCGGCCCTCAGCAGCGTGATGTCCGTCGAGATGGTCCCTATGGATACCTGCATCTGGGTTAGTGTGGCCATGACGTCATGAAGGGTGAGTTCCTTAGGCTTGTCGGGGGGGGATGAATCCCTTCAGTCCTTCTGGTACGCGAATTTCTCAAGTTTGTTATGTGTCCCCCCCACGCTGCCCCTTGCCTCCCATAATGGCCAACACGGGTGATAGTGCCCCTCCCCAACTCGGAACTCCAGGAGGGGGGTGAGGCGCAGCCGGACCCAGCAGTCGCCGCCGCCTGCCACGAGGTCTCCCACGCGCGGCCTGTCGGTTTCACTGGCGCCTGCCTCCAGATATCCGGAGCACACCTCAAGACGCAGGTCCCTGGTGTAACGTGGCTCGGTCCGCCGTGGGAGCCCTCACTGCACAGGCTCCGCCTCAGGGGCCAAGGCAGGTTTTTTCCGTCGCTCCACACGTCCGCCTGAGGCTCGCAGATCGCAAAGCACCACTGCAGGGGCCAATGCCTCAAGGAAGTTCTAGCGCCTCTCCAAAGCACCCGAGCCTGCGGTGGGGTCGTGACGCCGAATGCGCCGTCCCTCGGCTCCTGTGCCACAATACAATGCCCCAGCGCCACTCAAAGCATGCCTTTGTGTCCACTGGGAGGGGCAGGAACTCCCCCATGCACCGCTACAATGCCGCCAGATGGCCGCGGCAGTCGCCCCCCCCCCCTCCTCGGGACACCGCCACCAATCCTGCAGCCTCAGGCCGGAGTCCCTCTGCCAGGGGTGATGCCCCGGACCGCACGAGACCGCTCTCGCTGCACCGCACAGGGTCCCACGGTGCGCCGTCTATCTCTCACCGGCCGCCCTCCTTAATGGGCCGGATCAGCGGCCGCAGCACTCCCGCATCAGGTTTCCGAAGTCTCCGGTCTCAGGGACGAGACTGCGCCGGCATTGATGCTCCCGGGCCAGCAGGCCGCCACGCAAGGCCCCGGCTCCGGCGTCCTCTACAGGCCTCATACACGTAGTCCCGTGTCCTACGGCCGCCACGTCCGCCGCTCGCCGATATCCGTTTCAGGCGGTGCCCCTACCACTCAGGTGCCGCCTCCGGGGGTATATGACTGGTTTTCACCAGGATTATTGCCAGGATCACTGTGGAAGTGGGCTGTGGACACGGGAGCCGCACTAGGCTGCGGCCATCGTCTTCTGCTGCAAGCCACGCCCCCTGTACAGTTTTTTAAATAAGTTATGTATGTATTTTTTTTATATATTTATTTTACAATAAACTACATACTAAATATATATATATTTTTTTGGTTTTTCACTGTACGCGCACCCCCGCGATTTAAAAAAAAAAAAAAAAAAAAAAAAATTTTTTTAAATGTTTTTGCCTTCGGGGTCCTTCAGGGACCCCCTGACAAAGGCTAGGGGGTCAGGAACTCTCTACCCTGCCCCCTTTTCACGTTCGCCACCTTCCTTTTTCACTCTCGCACTGAAAACAAACAAAAGGGCGGCCGACACTTCCTGATTTCGACCGATTCGAACGTTGACTAACATGTAACCACCAATCCTAATTAAGCTTGCGCACGTTGCTCGCACGGTGCGCGCTTATAGATATGTATATGCTTTTAAATGCTATTTTCTCAGGAACTACTGAACAGATTGACTCCATATATGCAAAAGGCACTTCCCTGACCTGAGGACTACCTCTCTGCCAAATTTCAAGTAATTCTGTTCAGCCGTTCGGGCTGTACCTTCGGCTAAAGGTCCTATGGAAAAATGCATGGGGAAAAAGTGTTTTGGGACCCCCCTTTTTTCTCGGCCCCCGCTTGACGAATCCCCCCCGAGACTTTAAGGGTAGGAGCTGAGCAGAGCGCCCCATTAGCTTTGAAAATTTCGCGAAGATTCGTCAACCGGCGCCAAAGTTATTCAAAATAGAATTTTCAGATTTCCTATGGAAACACGGTCCTAACTATAACTATCCACTGGCGACCGCCCGTAGATAATATATATATATATATATATATATATATATATATATATATATATATATGTGTGTGTGTGTGTGTGTGTGTGTGTGTGTGTGTGTGTGTATATATATATATATATATATGTGTGTGTGTGTGTGTATATATATATGTGTGTGTGTATGTGTGTGTGTATGTATGTGTGTGTATATATATATATATTCACTGAAAAAACCATAGGTTTCACACATGTTATAGTTAGCGGAAATTTTACTGATAAAAAAACCAGTGAAATTCCCCCGTTATAGTTAGCGCAGGCAACTATAACTCACGCGACCGCAATCCTCTGCTGATGCTAATACTGTATTTAGACACTTATTTGCCCATGTCTTCTTCCATACATTTTTAGCTATACATATATTACAAATATTTTTTTTTCATAAAGACACATATGTCATCAGCAGAAGATTGCAGTCGCGTGAGTTATAGTTGCCTGCGCTAACTATAACGGGGGAATTTCACTGGTTTTTTATCAGTAAAATTTCCGCTAACTATAACATGTGTGAAACCTATGGTTTTTTCAGTGAATTTGCAAGGTTTTTTAAATGCTAATTCCTAACTATAACGTGTGTGAAACCTATGGTTTTTTCAGTGAATTAGTACGGTTTTTTAAATGCTAAGTTTTTTTCCCTTATAATAAGCCCTGTACATTTGGTGGCCTTCGGCCACCAAAAGCACAGGGGGTGGGGTAAGTGTGGATAGTGTTTTTTGCCCTTAACATAAGCCCTGTACATTTGGTGGCCTTCGGCCACCAAAAGCACAGGGGGTGGGGTAAGTGTGGATAGTGTTTTTTGCCCTTAACATAAGCCCTGTACATTTGGTGGCCTTCGGCCACCAAAAGCACAGGGGGTGGGGTAAGTGTGGATAGTGTTTTTTTTATTTTTATTTTTTTACCGTACGCTTACGGTAAGCGTACGGTAAGCGTACCCCGCGAAATTGCCGAAAAAAAAATAAAACCGTTTTTGCACTTGGGGGATGTTTGGGGACTCCCTCAACATGACTATGTGGGAGGGAGTTGTCAAAACAGCCCCTTTACATGTTTTTGGGCTTGATATTTTAAAAATCACTCTCAGTGCGAGAGACAAAATGGCGGCCGCCGCTTCCTGGTTTCGGCCGATTCGAATGTTTACTAAGATCTAAGAGCCAATCAGAATCGCGCTCGCGCACGCCACCGTACGCTTACCGTAAGCGTACGGTAAGCGTACCGTAAGCTGGCTCAGATATATATATTGATTTAAAGGCTATTTTCTCAGAATCTACTGAACAGATTTACACCAAACCTACAAAAGGCACTTCCTTGACCTAGGGACTACCTCTCTGCCAAATTTTGAGTAATTCTGTTCAGCCGTTCGGGCTGTAGCTCGTTCTAAAGGTCCTATGGAAAAATGCATGGGAAAAACGCGTTTTGGGACCCCCCTTTTATCTCAGCCCCCGCTTGACGGATCCCCCCGAGACTTTCAGGGTAGGAGCGGAGCGTAGCGCCCCACCTATTTTGACAAATTTGCGAGGATTCGTCGACCGGCGCCAAAGTTATTCAAAATAGAATGTTGAGGTTTTCCTATGGAAACGTGGTCCTAACTATAACTACCTACTGGCTATCGCCAGTAGGTAATATATATATATATATATATATATATGCAAAACGCCACTGCCAGTGCTTCGCTCGAACACGAAGAGCGGACCCAAACGATTTGTGCCAACCAAGGTGCTTTATTTAGTTGCCCAGCCTGTCCGTCATAACGCGTTTCGACCCCCACTCGGGTCTTGATCACATGACACATTGCTAACGGCAAGAGTGGTATTTAAAGTAGTAAACAGGAAATGGCTTTCAGGTGTCATTGCAACCTTATTGACATAGAAGAAATACTACGACATGTCAACATATAAACACAGTAAGATCCATCATTGTATAAATACATAGAATAAATACTTATAAAAATATATAAATCTATAAAACCTGAATATATAAAAAAACAGATTATCCTGTGTTGATTTGTGCATGCTATAAATATTTATAACAGTACATATGCATTTTTTGTTGACGACATTTCTTTTAGGTGTCAGATAGACCTCCCTACGTTGTGCGTATTCCTTCTTAATGAGTTCTCGGTCAATATGTTGCTGACACTTCCATCAATGACCAGCTATCTTTCTATATTTTATCAGATGAACAATACAGCCCAAGTGGGCCGTCATTATAAGCCAATACTCCCATTGTTGTATCTACAATTAAAAAACCCACTCAAAAAGTTTGTGCAAATAGTGCAAAATAGTGCAAAGGATGTATTCCTTCCCCTTAAAAAAAAGGTTATTTTATATACCAGATAGTTTCCATATTATAAAACAGTTAAAAAGATGTATGAGATCTAAATTCATATATGTTATTACCATCTCTTGGTAATAGATGTTTATTTTAATTCCCTCAATTCTCATATATCCCATTCTTTTCACTGTTCGTCATTTAAAGCTGTCTCATCACACACGCGTCATGAACATACCCAAACTAAGGGACATACAGATCCTATAGGCAGGTGAAAAAGCCCTCACTAGCATTTAATCCAGCCGGATTCTTTGTGTTGAGCTCCAAGATATAACGTGTCTCCAAAAGGCGCAATTTGCCCTCTCGATTACCACCCCGTTTCATTGGTGGAACCATATCAATAACAAAGTATTGGAGAAACTTGGGGTTACTATCATGTAGCAGCTCAAAATGTCTAGCGACAGGATATGCCTGATCCTTCCCTGTGATAGCTCTGATGTGCTGGAGTATCCTTTTATGGACCGGTAACCTAGTGCTACCCACATATTTCAGTCCACAAGGACACTCCAGCACATACACAGCATATTCTGTCTTGCACGTAGTTCTCTTCTTAATCAGGGTGGGTTCAGATTTAAAAGGACTGGTGTAATGGGTTTTGTTTAGTCCAAATTTGCAAGCCTTACAAGTGGAACACTTTTTAAAACCCTTGATTTGTGCCATCCATATATATATATATATTCTGATAACCTCTTAGAATGCATTTCTCTTTGAAGGATGATCACACTTCAGGTTCATTGTGGAGGAAATTTAAAAACCCCTGCCAGGGATTGCAGGGACGGTAGAATAAGGTATTTTCAGTATGTGTCAAAATCAATTGTAGATGAACTAGGAAGCATGAACTTGTAGGCTGTCAGGTTAGTCTGGGATGAGTGACTAACTCTAGTTGGTCAATACAAATAAAAAAATCAGTTAAGTGAATGTTCAGACATGATCTTTGTGATTCCCACAACTAAACTGCAGGTGATGTAGTGCTGTGTGGCTTAAAGGTTGTACTGAGTATTGCAGCTTTAGAGAGGGAGCTGGTGGGATTTGTGTTGGGGGTGGTATGGGAAGGGACAGTTGGTGTCCGGAGATATTTAAGTCTGGATTGTTCTACAGCTTGCATGATGTAAGCTCGCCATGACCATACCAGTATAGAAGCTATGCTGCTTGTAGAGACAACCTTCTAGAAGGCACTGCTAGCACGCACTAAACCAGCATTGGCATAGCCAATAGGTCTCGCCTTTGGGACCTTATGTGTTTAGCTATGCAACAGTTGCATACCTAAATACTTATAAGGTCCCAAAAGCGAGACCTATTGGCTATGCGAAGCTGCAGCGAAAGTGAAAATAATCGCGGTAAAGCGCGGCGCATGCGCCCGCTCACATGCACTGTAGCTCTAGGCTGGCCTGGTAGCACTTTTTGGGGCCCTCTCAATAAGTCTTGCCAGACCAGCGCATGCGCTGGGTCAGGCGAGACCTAAAAAGACTGTGGTTTTAGTTCTTAAATGTCAACTCCATCCCTCTCCCTTATATTGCAAGTACTCACATAGATGCCCCTTAACAAGGAAGGTAATCTATTTTTTTTCTATTTTCTTAATAGGACGATTCATAGATTAATAATATTCAATCATACCTTGTATTTGAGTTGAGTCCCATAGTACTTAACAATAATTGGAAACGATAATAGGATGTCTGAAAGGCCCCAGAAATGTTTAATAGAGCATTCACCTCTGAAAAAACACTCTTGAAGTGAATGGGTTCCTTTAAGTACTAGTGTGTGGCCATCTCCTCTCTCCTAAATAAGCGACTGTTGTTAGTCTGTGTCTATATGATAATTGCTGTTCCTGCGGGTTATTCCTCCATCTTAAATAACCCAGAAGGGAGCCATAGGAAGAGAAAGGAACACATGACGACAAAGAAAGAAAGAAAAAAAAATTGGACTTTGGTCAGTCTAGGTGAAGAAAACCATCCTGAAACATAAACAAGCATTGGCATAGCCAATAGGTCTTGCTTTTGGGACCTTATAAGTATTTAGTTATGCAGCACAATATCCTTGGTGCAACAACATCAACTGTTGCATGGGTAAACACTTCAAGGGTCCCAAAAGCGAGACCTATTGGCTATGTCAATGCTTGTTGGGACTTTTTTTTATATAAATCTTTTTATTGAACAATCCCTGCATACATGCAAATATGCTCAAAAGCAATACTTGGGCCACAGTGAAATCAGGGTAAATACAAAAATAGCAGCATAAATGTTTGAAAGTCACGGTGATGGGGGATCAATATCATCTACATCACGCGGAGGGGTACATATATTGCCCCGGTATGCATTCCAGGGTGTCCACATCCTGGACCATTTGTGGGGCAGCCACGGGCCATATAAACTGTTTTTTCTCTTAACATACTTCAGTCAAGATCCCGCTCCAGTCAGTGATCGAGGGAGGTTTCAGGGCTCCCCAGAGTTGTGCAATATTTCTTTTGGCGATCATGCAACCAAGTGTGACTCATTTCTCAGCATAAGCATTTAGGTCGGTAGGTTCCCAGATATTAAGAAGACACCTGGGCGCTTCTGGCTTGATTTCTACCCCCAACACTTCACTCATGATTATATGTATATTACGCCAATATTCGTGAATCTGCTCACAATGCCATAGTATATGCATAAATGTACCCAGTTGTGTGCATCCCCTCCTACAAGAGCCATCTGTCACTCCACCCATGTGTACCATCTGGGGCCCGGTTATGTAAATTCTATGGAGGATCTTTAGTTGCACCAGTCTTAGTCGCGCCAGGATAGCAACCTTTCTGGGAGAGGAGATGGCTTCCTGCCATGTTTCGTCATCCAACTCTATTCCATCCTCGGTCTATTTGTCTGGTAGTTTCGACAGGGGGTTTGCCAGATTATTAATGAGTTTTCGATATGTCAGCGAAATGGTTCTGTCAGGTAGGTGGCCATCCAGCAGCTAATCCTCCAGTGGAGAGGCTTCTGGTGGAGTAGCGCCTCTGGGAAATGCTGCTTGCAGTGAGTGTCGAATTTGCAAGTATCGATAGTGCTCAGAATCCACAAGGGCAAACTGGGTTTGGAGAGTGTGAAAGGACTTCACCCCCTCCGCGCACCAAAGGTACTTGGCTTGGGAGATGCCTATTAGGTCCCATTTGTCAAACCCCTTTGAGTTTCCCATATACCCCAGTTTCTGTGCGTCCCATAGAGGCGTTGCAAGAGTTAACTTGTTATGCCAGCCAAGTGACTTATTTGCAGAATGCCACATTTTGACCGTGTGGTCAGTGGGGCCGGTGAGTGGGAATTTGCTAGGCGTTGAGTATATCACCCGGGAGAAAGTACCATTAAATAGAAGCCAACGATCCAGAAGAAACCCCGGGTTATCAGGGCGTCCGTATGTGCAATGATTGATGGCTGTGAGATGCGCGGCCCAGTAATATTTCCTAACATCAGGTAAACCAATTCCGCCATCATACCAACTGAGTGTCAGCTTTTTTAGAGCAATACGTGGTCGTCCTCCCCAAAGAAGAGAGCGGGAGCGACTTCCTGTTTAGTATGTCACTGCTCAGCCTCTGCATTGGGGGGGGGGGGCAGATTACGAGCATATCGGACCGAGGAATCAAGAGACAAATATTCCTAGATATTTGAAGCCTTCTGAGACTACAGGTATCGGGCAAGTGTGGGGTAGAGGAGGAGAGTTCCCCCCCCAAAGGACGTAGAGAAGCGATTTTTGCCAATTGACGCGAAACCCAGAGTGTCTGCCAAAAATATCCAGTATGTCAAAGACTACGACCAATGATCTCTTCGGGGACGTGAGATACAGGAGAATATCGTCCGCATATAAAGATATACAGTCCTCCCAGTCCGCTGACCACCGTATGCCACGGATCATTACATCCTTGCGTATCCACGCCGCCAGAGGCTCAAGGGCCAAAGCGAACAGTAAAGGGGAAAGTGGGCATCCCGGACGGGTTCCCCGGCTGAGGGTAAAGGGTTCTGACTTCCTATTGTTCACCACTATCTGAGCCATCAGTGCTCTATATAGCAGTTGCACCCACCGACAGAAATTGGGCCCAAACCCGAATTTATGGAGTACTGCAAAGAGATACGGCCACTCCAGCGTATCAAAGGCCATTGTGGCATCTAGGGAGACTATGATGGCATCCTCGCGTATCGTCGGGACTCTGCCCAAGACTCCGTGCAGTCTGCACAGATTAAGAGCAGTGTTTCCTTTAGGCATGAATCCTGATTGATCTGGGTGGACTAGATCGCATATCACCTTAATCAGCCTCGTAGCAAGTACTTTAGCTAGGATTTTGGGTTCCGCGTTTAGCAACGATATAGGGCGATAAGAGGAGCATTTCGTCTTGGGTTTCCCTTCTTTGTGGATTGTTACAATGGTAGCAATTCTCTGATCATACGGCAAGGACCCCTGCTTAAGGCTGTCATCAAACATGGACTTCAGGTAGGGGGCCAATTTATCCGGACGGAGTTTGTAATGTTCGATAGGAATGCCGTTTGGGCCAAGGGCCTTTCCCGGATGCAATGCTCTTACAGCTGCCGCTATTTCATCCGCAGAGAGGGCACTGTCAATAAATGTTTGGTCTGATTCTGACAGCGTAGGAAGAGAAATATCTTTGATAAGATACGAAAAATCCGTCTCAGGGTAAGGTGCCACTGATCTATACACCGTTTGGAAGTGAGCTGCAAAGTGGTTAGCTATGTCTTGAGGGTCAGTTACAGGGGACCCGTCAGCACCTTTAAGTTCTGGCACGAGCTTGCTGGCTTTCTCTTTCTTGTCCAGCCAGGCGAGCAATTTGCCAGCCTTGTCACCCCAGTCATATATGCGTCCCAGCCTTTCATGTCCCATTTGTTTGGCTCGATCAGTGACCAATGCCCGGTACTCCTCCTGCCGCAGCCGGAGGAAATGAAGGATTTCCGGTGTGGTGTCTGAGCTGACATCCTGCTCTAGTCGATAGATCTCCTGTTCTATGTCGGAGATGTCTTTCATCCTATCCTTCTTGGAGCCCGCAATCAGAGAAAGGGCCTGCCCTCGGATTACTGTTTTGAACGCTTCCCATAATATTTGAGGGGACTTAACTGTGTGTTCGTTCTCAAGAAAGTAATTGTCCATGGCTTTAGTGAGGTCTTTTCTGATGTTGGGATTCTTGAGGTACCAAGGGTTTATTGGGGCAATTCGTCCCACCCGTGTGTGGTCTAGTACTATGTGGACCCACAGAGGGGAATGATCGGAAATACCTCTGGTCAGGTGATGGATTTTGTGAATGTCTGTGATTTGTGGAGCCGGAACTATTCTGTAGTCAAGGCGGGATAAGCTATTGTGTGCCCCTGAATGAAAGGTATGCTGGACCTTGTCTGGGTTGCACGCGCTCCAACTACCTATCAGCCCCATCGCCTCTAGGAAACCGGAGAAGATGTGCGCTGCGGGAGTGGTTGTGCGAGGGGGGTGTCTGTCTAGTGTCCCCGATATTATTGAGTTGAAATCGCCTCCAAGCACCAATTGTCCCTCAGGCAAAGCCAACAGAACAGCGCTGAGATCAGTGAACCTTATCCCCTGTAGCCCCGGGGGTGCATATACTGACATAAAGGTAGCAGTTCGACCCTCCCAAGAGCCCGTAATTCCGACGTATCTGCCCCGATCATCTGCGTAGGTGGAGGTGAGTGAGAGAGGAAATGACTTTTTTTTGCATATGCCTACGCCCCTGGAGCTAGAAGTAAATCCCGCGTGTGCTACCATCGAATAACCCCATCTGTGCATTGCTTTGCACGTGTTGCCTATGAGGTGGGTTTCCTGGAGTAACACAATATCCGGTGACAGTCTCTTAAAGTATTGTAGTACAACACTTCTCTTTATCTTGTCCCCCAAGCCGTTCACATTCCAACTTAAAATTTTAATCTCCCTGTTACACTGTACTCCCATTGGTAAATAGACAGGTCCCCGCTACTGGGTTTATGTGTATGCATTGCTCTGTCGAGATGATGCAAAAGAACAACAAACAAATAAACAACAATCCCACCCAACATCCCCCCACCCTGCTTCCCTGCACTCCGGGCTCAGAACTGCCCATGAAAATTAAATGCAGAGGGCCTATCGCTTAACTATTCTACTGGAAAGAAGAAAAATGTGGGGGGAGGCCTTAGAGCCCTATAGCCCCCTTTCCCACAGTTACAAATTACTGGTGCAGTATATGATGGATACACAAGCCGTCGAGAATGCAGACATCCAATATGCCGACATAGATTACGACGCAAGCCTTGGTCAAACCTTGGCGGCTCGTGCTCCGTAAACGAAGAAAAACAGGCCAGTCAGTGCTACCCAGGGCCCATCAGCATGAGTCCGCCGCTCCACTTAATGGTCGGTGAGGATCTTTTCCGCCAAAGCCGGAGGGCCGTCAAGCCAGTCCGACGCCATCTCCGGCAAGTCAAAGAAGCGGGTCCTCCCCTCAACTTCAACTCTCAGGCACGCTGGGAAGAGCATGGCGTATTTGAGACCCCTTTCCCTCAATCTGCGCTTGACATCAAGGAAGGAGCGTTGTCTCATCTGTACTGCCCGGGTGAAGTTGGGGAAAAAGGTGATCTCCGCGTTGTCTAGGTGGATCGGAGGAGCGACCCCCCCCCCCGGTCAAAACCCTTTAGCCCTTAAGCATGCCCTTAGTGGGGCACTACTACCCTATTGTATTCAGGATCTATCTTGCTGACAAGCCATCACATCGGAATGATGGGTCCTCTAAATTGTACTGAAGAAAATAGGCCCTACCCTTCCTAGCCACTCTCCTGCACCTTCTACCATCTCCGGAACGACTGAGGACCATATGTCTGTCTTGGGGCAGAAAATGCAAGCCCTTTTGGCTTCTCGATAGTCTTTTGGCCTCTCGATAGCCCTTTGGGCTATCGAGATGGTGCCTGCATCAAAAGTAGGCTGTGGCTGTTACTAGTGAACTTGCTGGTGGCAAAGATGGATGGAGGCCTTCATCCCATATTTGGCCTTCAGTGCCTTTGTTCGGAAGGAAAAACAAGCTGCTCATTCTGGCCTAGGTCCTATCTGCCCTTGACCCTGGAGTATGGATTATTAGACTTGCAGTATGCTTATTTTCACATCCCCGTCCTGCGGGCCAACTGGTCATATAAGTAAGTAAAGGGCTTATAAAGCGCTCGGATGCCGTGGCAATTTGGTGCTACAGGAAGCAAGAAAGAGCAGAGGTCGAGAGTCGGGAGTTACTGGATAGCTATAAGGGGTTAAAAACACAAGTTTTGACCTGTCTCCTGAACTGAGACCTGGATGGAGTTAGCCTAGTCTTGAGTGGAAGTTCGTTCCAGAGCTTAGATGCCATAAATGAGACCTCTGCCTCCCCATCTGGTCTTGTTCACTCTAGGAACGTGGGCCAGGGCTTTGTTAGCTGATCTTAACATCCAACTGGGGGCATGCCATTGGAATAGTTTATGGTAGTCATTAGGCCCACCTCCATATAGGGCTTTCTGAACCAGGCAAAGTGCCTTGAACTCAGTTCTCTGTTTGACTGGGAGCCAATGTAAAGTTCTAATGGCGCCAGAAATGTGACTATATTTTGGAATGTTTAACAGAGTATGTGCCGCTGCATTCTGTAGGGATTGGAGTTTAGAGAGCTGGCGTTTATCAACGCCTAGGTACAGGGCATTACAGTAGTCGAGGAGGGAAAGAACAAGGGCCACCACAACTGGTTTCCTCAAGTCCATCAGTAGAAAAGGTAGGATTTTATGTATCGCTTAGAAAAGGAAGTAACCAGCAGATGTCAGCTGATTGATCTGACCTGTGGTGGCAACGGAGCATTTCCTTTTCTTTGTCCTTCCCTTTGGTCTCACCAGTTCCATTTGAGTGATCACAAAAGTGACAGTGGTAGTGGCAGCACATCTTCGGAAGTCACGGGTCCCAGTCTACCTAGTCAATTGGCTGCTAGAGGTGGGCTCACCGCAGGCAATAGTCACCCACCTCCAGACTAAAGCAAACCTCCCGACATCCTTGGGGTTCACTATCAACATGCCGAAGTCACATCTAACTAATTCTCTGACATTACCTTTCATCGCAGTCATTCTGAACATGGTCCTTTTTCATGCCTTTCCCCGAAAAGGCGAGTCCTAGACTTTCAGCCTTTGTCCTGATTTCATTGAGGTTGACGTAGGATGCTGGGGCTGATGGTCTTCTGCATCCTGCTGGTCAAGCACTTCAGGTGGCCTCTGAGGGCTGTAACTGGGATCTGAAGTCTTAGTGGGCCCAATACCTGCAGTTGTAGTTGCTCAGCCACAATTTGCTTAGTCTCAGACTCCTGCCCCCACTCAGGGCTAGCAGTAGTGGTGGATGCATTGCTTTTGGGTTGGGGGGCCCACTTGGGAGAGGTTCTTCTCCTCCATCCACCCCCGTCCCTGGTGCGTAGCCCCCACCCACCCTAGTGCTTAGCACCCACCCCCCCCACCCCAATCCCCGGTGCTTAGCACCCACCCCCCCCACCCCAATCCCCGGTGCTTAGCACCCACCCCCCCCACCCCAATCCCCGGTGCTTAGCACCCACCCCCCCACCCCAATCCCCGGTGCTTAGCACCCACCCCCCCACCCCAATCCCCAATCCCCGGTGCTTAGTACCCACCCCAATCCCCGGTGCTTAGTACCCACCCCAATCCCCGGTGCTTAGTACCCACCCCAATCCCCGGTGCTTAGTACCCACCCCCCCCCACCCCAATCCCCGGTGCTTAGTACCCACCCCAATCCCCGGTGCTTAGCACCCACCCCCCCACCCCAATCCCCGGTGCTTAGCACCCACCCCCCCACCCCAATCCCCGGTGCTTAGCACCCACCCCCCCCCGTACCCACCCCAATCCCCGGTGCTTAGTACCCACCCCAATCCCCGGTGCTTAGTACCCACCCCCCCCACCCCAATCCCCGGTGCTTAGTACCCACCCCCCCACCCCAATCCCCGGTGCTTAGTACCCACCCCCCCACCCCAATCCCCGGTGCTTAGTACCCACCCCCCCACCCCAATCCCCGGTGCTTAGTACCCACCCCCCCCACCCCAATCCCCGGTGCTTAGTACCCACCCCCCACCCCAATCCCCGGTGCTTAGTACCCACCCCCCACCCCAATCCCCGGTGCTTAGTACCCACCCCCCCCACCCCAATCCCCGGTGCTTAGTACCCACCCCCCCACCCCAATCCCCGGTGCTTAGCACCCACCCCCCCACCCCAATCCCCGGTGCTTAGCACCCACCCCCCCACCCCAATCCCCGGTGCTTAGCACCCACCCCCCCACCCCAATCCCCGGTGCTTAGCACCCACCCCCCCCCCCCCCCCAATCCCCGGTGCTTAGTACCCACCCACCCCCACCCCAATCCCCGGTGCTTAGCACCCACCCCCCCACCCCAATCCCCGGTGCTTAGTACCCACCCCAATCCCCGGTGCTTAGTACCCACCCCAATCCCCGGTGCTTAGTACCCACCCCCCCACCCCAATCCCCGGTGCTTAGTACCCACCCCCCACCCCAATCCCCGGTGCTTAGTACCCACCCCCCCCACCCCAATCCCCGGTGCTTAGTACCCACCCCCCCACCCCAATCCCCGGTGCTTAGTACCCACCCCCCCACCCCAATCCCCGGTGCTTAGTACCCACCCCCCCACCCCAATCCCCGGTGCTTAGTACCCACCCCCCCACCCCAATCCCCGGTGCTTAGTACCCACCCCCCCCACCCCAATCCCCGGTGCTTAGTACCCACCCCCCCCACCCCAATCCCCGGTGCTTAGCACCCACCCCCCCCACCCCAATCCCCGGTGCTTAGCACCCACCCCCCCCCACCCCAATCCCCGGTGCTTAGCACCCACCCCCCCACCCCAATCCCCGGTGCTTAGCACCCACCCCACCCACCCCAATCCCCGGTGCTTAGCACCCACCCGCCCACCAACCCCGTCCCCGGTGCTTGGCCCCCACCCGCCCACCCTCGTCCCCGGTGCTTGGCCCCCACCCGCCCACCCTCGTCCCCGGTGCTTGGCCCCCACCCGCCCACCCTCGTCCCCGGTGCTTGGCCCCCACCCGCCCACCCCCGTCCCTGGTGCTTGGCGCCCACCCACCCACCCCCGTCCCTGGTGCTTGGCGCCCACCCACCCACCCCCGTCCCTGGTGCTTGGCGCCCACCCACCCACCCCCGTCCCTGGTGCTTGGCGCCCACCCACCCACCCCCGTCCCTGGTGCTTGGCGCCCACCCACCCCCGTCCCCCGGTGCTTGGCGCCCACCCACCCCCGTCCCCCGGTGCTTGGCGCCCACCCACCCCCGTCCCCCGGTGCTTGGCGCCCCACCCCCGTCCCCCGGTGCTTGGCGCCCCACCCCCGTCCCCCGGTGCTTGGCGCCCCACCCCCGTCCACCCACCCACATCCCTGGTGCTTGGCGCCCCACCCCACCCACCCACATCCCTGGTGCTTGGCGCCCCACCCCATCCACCGGTTGTGTAATTAGTGCAAATTGTTTTCTTTGCCTATCAAGTTATTGTAAGTTACCACATCACATGCTACTTTTTAGTCCATGGTTTGGTGGCGATGTTTCTGTTGTACATCCACTAGACTTAATCAGCAATAAAATGCACCGGCCTGTATTTATGCCACTCATTTGCATAAATGGGACAAATAAACAAAAAGAAAGCTTGTTTATATCAAAGCTTCTCAAAAGAAATGGTGATTAGCTGTGTAATTCATTTATACACCTTTTTGCTTTTAATATTTATGATCTGTTTTTGCTGTTTCTTTAATAGAGAACTGAAAGATAACCTTGGCAGTGATGATCCAGAGGGAGACATACCAGTATTGCTGCAGGCGATCCTGGCGAGGAACCCAAATGTTTTCAGGGAAAAAAGTATGCAGAACAGATTTGGGGTACAAGGCGGTGAGGATATGTTTCAGTGAATTAATATGAAGTGTAAAGCACAATAGTGCCACATAACTCTTAAAGCTACTGTTGTGCAAGATGGCGTTGTCCCCTGGGTAATCTGCAAAATTTAAATACAGTTTTTGGGATTGAGAATTACCATGTTATTTATTTATTTTTTTACTTTCATGTGTTGCTTGTACATTTGGCATTTCACGTTACTTGTTTTAGTCATTGTGCCTATTTTCCCTGTAACTGGAATAAAAAAATTAACATTTGACACTATGCTGGAAGAAAGAGTAAGCAAACATTTTACAAATGGCATAAATAATAAAGGTGTCTGGCATGTGTAACTGACCACTTGACTTGTTGAATTAAGAGCTTTGATTACTGGTACCTTAAGATTTTCTTCCGTTTTCGTTTCCCTTTTCCAATTCTTTGCTTTGACAGTCCTAAGAAGCTGCTCTTCCAGTGTGATTATAGACATAGCTTGCCTGGTCAATAAGACTTGGCAGTCGAATACTGAATCCTTAGCATTACATTAGCATCAAATTATTTTCAAATCATTTTAAAATGCAGCAAGAACTTTAAGCACAAGTTTCAGACCGCATCCAGAAATACTAATTAAGGACCAATATCATGGTACTAGGAATGGAAGCCAAAAAAATGGGCTTGTTCTCCTCCTCTCTCTGCATGCTTCCTCTTAGATTGATCTCTCTACTAGAGAGATCAGTGTATTGACAGGGACATAATGGTAGCCCATAATTGTTCTTGATTTAGACCTCTGAAGATAACCTCCACTTTTGTGTTCTTGTAGTCTACAAGAAACCTCCAATCCCCAACACCTACTAGACTTTTTCCTCCTTGTTCTCCTACACGCCTTCATTTTAAGCACTTCTGTTTTTGAAACTTAATGAATTTAGAGTAGCATTAGCAGATCACCAACACTTGCATATATGTGTGTGCGCATATGGTATTTCTTTAGCACTAACCTAGCCAAAAGGCCCCAGAGCATTGTGCGCTTTCTTCGGTAAAGGGAAAGCAGTACCCACAATGCCACTGAACTATTAGGAAAGGAGAAGCGCTATCAGCCAATTAAGAAGAGGATAGTCATGTTTTCAGAAGTTTTCTGAAGACCGACAGAGTCTGCATTGGCAATGAACTAATTCCAGAGCTTGGTGGCGGCTACAGAGAAGGATCTCAAGGTCCTCCCGGGAGTGTACCATTGAAACATGGATAGGATATTAAATACTTGCTTGCAATAAATAATGACTCAACCACCATTTCTGATATATTGCTAAATCAGATTATGAACGGAGAAATACTGCCTCATTCACACCACATGTCGAACACACGTTGGGCTGGCTTGGTCAGCCTTGTGTCGACCAATATGAGTGTAGTAAACTTGGTGTAAATTTGAAATGAAGCAACTTTTTTTGTAATTTAAAGACACTATTGGTTGCAATCAATACCATTATTGATCTTAGTGTCCATAAGCTCAATCCTATTACGCAGCTTGTTCAGGACCCTTGATTTATGTACTTCCATCTTCATCACCACCATGTACATGTTGGATGCAAGGTGTCTCTGTGCTAAGTGGATATGTGACTGATTAATTTAGATTTTTCAGGAAAGGGCTAGAATTTCTTTTGATCAAATTACATAGATGGAAATCAAATCTAATTATTGGAGATGGTGCCCCCTCCTTTTTAACTGATCTAAGTCAAGAACTCTCCACCTTCATGAAGATAGCCCAAATGGTTGATATGATGCTTCACCTTCTGTAATGAGCTTCCTTTAAAAAAAAATGACCCAAGTTCCTACATTTTCCAGTTTTGAAGCGAGAAAAGAAAAAGGGGGTTCTCCTGTGTGCTCAATCAGCCTCATCCACACAGTTAATGTCTTGGAAATGGGGTGAATCTCACCACAAGGGGCTTGGTATTTAATGAGCAGTAGCGTTTTTAACAGGAGGAGATTGTTCATGGCGCACTCATACTGAAATGGTGATGATTAGATTCTGGGGTACTCCAGAAATGTTCATATTGTGGTAGTACAATCAAGTAGTTTCGACGAGGTGAGAACTGCAAACCCTCTCGCTGCTTAAGACAACAATGAACCCTCATAACTCACGTTCAGGAATTTCCTTGATTATCAGTATTGGGGTTTGGTTTGGAATATGTATAGCAGTTTAGGCAACACTACCATTTTGTTGAGGGAGACATGCCGTATTATTGAAAAAGGGCATTAATCCAATTACTGATTCTTGATTCCTTTTTCAACAAAAACACCTGTTCTTGACAGACAATATTTGGGTCACCATACACAGCCTTTTAGGAGATTCTCTCAATGGAGAGCCATCCACAACCTGCTGCATCTTAGGAGTAAGTGGGAAAACTTCAGTTTATGCATAACCCAGGGTATGTGCCAAAGGAAGGGACGTCTGCCTTTCTAGGAGGCAGCTTGACAGGTGAAGGTTTCCCAAATAGGAGAATGTTATCAGCATATAAACTACCTGCTTGTTTACATATAATTCCGATACCCTAATCTGTTTACTCCACATATCTGGCAGGCAAACTGCTCAACCATAAGGGTGAAGAGAAGGTCCGATTATGGAAACCCCTGCCTATTGCACTTGCCCAGGAAGAAGCTATCTAAAGGAACCCAGCTGACGAGAAACCCCAGCTTCTGATACAGCATATAGTAGACCAACTAATGAGGAGGAATAGTTCCCAACCCCAGCACCTCAAACAAAGACCACTACACAGAGTTAAAAGCCTTATCTTCATCTAAGACAGCCACTACAGCCTTTATCTTTGGGTCTTTATTGTGATGAATGGCTAAATGCCTTCTCAGATTATTCTGTGTGGACCAGGTTTGTATAAAACCCACTTCTGTGCAAACAAGTATGGCATATACAGATGCAGCTTGTCAGCAGTTTTGTATGAGGAGCACTCCTCTGCTGGCTTACCTTGCTTTGCAAACGTGTTCTATGCTCCCTTTAAGTGGTGTCAGATAGACAGCTAACCAAAAATGACTTCCTGCCTCTGGAAGAAGTGGGGTATAATCAAATCCGACTCTTCAGTATAGAATTCCATACAGATAACTTCTGGACCAGCGCTTTATTAGCTAATTCTACGATCTCATCAAACTCCTCAGCCGTGAGTGGTACATTCAGGCAATATTGTCCATCTTCAAGCTAAGGCAGCCTTGTTTAGATATAATTTTTTCTTCTCAATGAAGTGGGATGTCTTGGGAGCAAAACGTGAGCAGTAATATTGTAGAAAAACTTCAGCATTTAGCTAGGGGCACTTAACCTCCTTTTCATCTTTTACTGTTCATATTTCAGCTTGTGCCCTTGTTTTGTGCACCCATACCCAGCTTCTTGTGTGATCCCCTTAACAACTCACTGCTACCTTACAAGACACGTTTATTTCCACAGTCTGCTGTCTTACGAAACTCAGCAAGAGCATCTTTGATTTGTTGCCGGGTAGATTTATCCCCTGTGGTACGGTATGTTACAAATTGGGTTTTAGTTGACTGGGGTGTGAGCAGGGTCAAGCAGCTACCACAATCCTAGTAAGGGTAAGGCACAAGGAAACCCCAAATTAGCATGTGGTCACCCTATGGTAGCTTGGCACAGGGCAGTCAGGCCTAGCTTGAAGGCAATGTGTAAAGTCTTTGTGCAACACTTCACAGTGAAAACACCACACAAAGATACCACACCGGGTTTAGAAAAGTAAAGTTCTGTTTAATAAATAAAACCAGACAAAGACAACAAATGTCCATTCAGAGATATTCAGTTTTAAAGTTTTAGGTTGAAATAGCACCAAAAAGCACAAAGTTCCAACAAGGGATATCTGGTTGCTGCGGACCAGGACAAATTCACAAGTTCATACTGACCACGATAGAGTGCGGGCTGGCTACAGAAACCCAGTTAGGCCTGCTGAATAACTTACCTTCAATCCTGGTTGTGGAGCGATTTGTGGATCCGGGTCGACGAAGCGTTGTGCAGCCGACGCAGTGTGTCTTTTACGAGATGCTGTGAGGCTGCAGTGCGAGGTCCCGTTGCATCGTTATCGAGGATTCAGTTTACGGGGCTTGTGATGCTTAGTTCTGGCGTCGGGGATACTGTAGGCAGCTGGTGATGTCTGTTACGAAGAGCTGCGATAGGAAGTCCTGCGTCATCGAGGCTGACATCGACAAAGGAGAAACATCTGATGCTGACATGACGAAAGCCTAGATTGAAGCACTGGCAACCAATAAGGACATGAGAATGGAGGTAAGAGACATTGACCCCAAAACAATTGCATGAGTCTCGAAGGCAGGCTCATAGGCCCTGAGACAGAGCCCCTCTGATCCCTCGAAAGGTATTCTGCAGGAGGAAAATCTATAGATACGACTCAGTTGGTGAAAAACGGACAAGGGAGAGACGCTTTTTCGAAAAAGGAGAGGTCTCTAGACGAGCAGAGAAGCTCGACGACTGATGTGTTGTCGAAGGAATCTTTGACGTCGAAGAGAAAATCAACGTTGACTTTCGACACCGAAGAACCCTCAGCCGTATTTGAGAGGAAGAGGTGCATTGAGGCGGACTGTGCTTTGACACTGTGCCCTGGGCTCCTGCCAATCGGGTGCCCATGGCCTATGTTCCTTCCCTTAAACCCAAATTGGCAAACCCTGGCCACATGGAAACAGGTTCTGCGCACACGTTTAAAAATGAACACAATGTGGTTGGACCAAAGGGTAAGGTCGAAAGTACGAAAAGGGTCTACACCAGAAATGTCTTTGTAGGTTTAATCGTGCGTATCATCAAATGAAAAAAGGAACATGAGAACAACCAGCCGACACGTGTTTCGTCAACGGGAAACAACCCGTGACTCTTCAGGGCTGGGAAGGACACAAAGAGAACAAATAAAAATACAAATAATAATTAAACGGTACAGCAAACAAGAACGGTCAAGGTGGAGGAACAAGAAGTGGATGTCCTTCTGTAAAAGAAAAGAAACAAGGAACACAAAAGAATGGCACCGTGAGAGAGTACAACCGGTCCTTGAAGTGGTACATGCGGAACGACCGCGCGGCAACTATTGTGGAGGGGCCAAATCATACTTGTCAGGAAACAGTAGGGTCATAAAGGAGTAACAATAGTATCACATACATGGAAGGAAATGCAAAGAGGAAAAACATGCCACACAGTTCGTAAAGTGTCTAGCATATTATCAATAGGATCACAGTGTGTCACAACAGTGAGATCGCCATTCGAATTGTGGAGAGGGATGAACGAGACTGAGAATATTAAAGAAAACTGAAGCGAAAGAAACAGAAACGGAGAAATCCCAGGTAGTCGGTACAAAGGTAGGAAGGCTGTAAGAGAGAAACCACAGGTAGACAGAACATGGGTGCCGAGACTGATAAACATGTGTATTGCGAACGGGCACCCCACGGGTGAAAATGACTGAAAAGGCGTGGGGAGGGTAAACCACTGACAGTGAGCAAGAAGTAAAGAGAGGGAGGTCCGCGAGAGAAGGAAACGGATGAGTGGAGTAAAGTGACAGAGAACAAGGAAGAATCCAAAACAAGTAAGCGACCCAAGACGCGTAGCGTGTAACCGAGCCTGGTACAGTGCGAGAGAATAAACACGGATGAAATGTGACCAGGAGCGATAGGGAAACGATAACAAGTGATAGGCGTGAGAGAAATCTACCTGCAAGCAATAAGGATGGCAGGTAGCCAAGTTGTGGTCTCGATGGGTGGAAAGAGGTGAGGATATCACCGTAACAATCGCGGTATACAGGAAAGTGGAGAGCTTCGGAAATGGCGCTAAAAGGAAAAGTACAGGAGTAAGAACAATGACGGCAAGTAAAAAAAAAAAAAAAAAAGAAATGGCCGAGTGGGAGTCGCTTACCGTAAGCGCAGTAAGAACACCAAGAAGTCTCTTGCTCAAATACGGCAGAGATAAAGGGCGGGTAAATCCGTTGGGATGCGTGGATGACGGGTAAGTCACTCCACAGAGAAATCTATGGGAGGTAAAGGGAGCGTGTAAAAGGTCTGAGTGAACAGGGGGGGGTTTCAGAAAGGAGGGCGGAGGAGGAGTGCTTACCGTGAGGTCCGGGCAGCGAGCTGGAATCGTCTCGCGCTCAGCATGGTGGAAGCAGGAAGTGAATATAAAGGAAACAAAAAGGACTAGAGCGTGAAGGGCCAACCAGGCGGACCGGAAGTGAGGATAAGAGCATCCAAGGTGAAGACGATTACGGCAGTGAAAAAACTAAACAGAAGAATCCTAGTGGTGATAGAACGAGCCAGACACACACAGGGGACAAGGTTGGAGAAGGGTATTCGTGAAAAAAGCACTCTTAGGCGCCAGAGACACAGAAAAAAAGTATTGTCAGTGGTGCACAGTAAACATCCGAAAACTCGCTAGTAGTGCGAGAAAAGGATAATCTTACAGAAAGGCGTACAAAAGGAAAAAGGAATGGAGTAAAGTTAATAGACGGAAAGCAGTAGTAAGACAGGAAGGGGGGAGTGGAAACAATAAGAACCGATGTATCACGATGCAGCAAAGGCAAATGGCACACGTAAGTGAAAATAAGGCATACATATAGCAGTATCCAAAAGCAAAAGAGGGCATGTCAGAAACAGGGACGTAAATTCATAATAGGAGGACTGCATAAATCAGAATCAGGAACCCAGAAAGTACTGTAGCTCATGGTCAATGTTCAAGCCGTGTCGCATGGTATGTAGGCGCATGATCCAGATTGCTTCCAGGCGACGTAGTTTCAGTTCTCGGTTACCACCTCTGACATTCGGTGGTGTAGTGTCTATTCCAAAAAAGGTAAGTTTCTTCAGAGTGCCCTGGGTCGGGCAAGACATCACATGTATGGCCATAGGATATCTGGCATCACCATTGCGCATTGCTCTTGCATGTTCAAAGATGCGTTCTTTCAACGGTCTGATGGTGCTCCCTACGTACTGTTTTTTACACGTGCATTCCAGGATGTAAACAACGTACCTGGTGTTGCAGTTAATGTTGCTCCTGATTTCAAATCTTTGATTCACCGCACTAGTGAACTTGTTGATGCCGTGAAGTGCCCATTTGCATGCACCACAGCAGCCACATTTGAAGAAACCTTTGGTATGTTGAGTGAGCCACGTAGTGTTTAAGGTGGTGCGTGGGACTGTGGGACTGAGTCTATTTCTAAGGGTTCTCCCACGTCTGAAAGTGATTTGAGGCTTGGTGGTGATGAATTCCCTCAATGTCCTGTCTTTGAGTAGAGTGTTCCAGTGTCTGTTAAAACTGTTTCTAATGACAGTACTTATCTCATTGTAGTCAGTGATGAGTCTGACCGGTTGGGACTCTGAATCGGTTCTCTTTTTGTTAAGTAAGGTTGCGTTTCTGGGGATCTTCCCAATTCTCTGGGCTGCCTTCTGAAGGGTGCGTGGTCTGTAGCCTCTGTTGATGAATCTCCCTCTCATATCTCTGAGACAGGCCTCAAACTCACAATCTTCACTGCAGTTTCTACGTGCTCTAGTGAACTCTCCGTAGGGAATAGCCTGTATTTGATGTAAGGGGTGGGAGCTTTCGGCATGGAGAATGGCGTTACAGGAGGTAGCTTTGCGATGAAGACGGCTGTGGAGAGTGTTGTGGTTTACGTATAGTTCTACGTCTAGAAAATTGATTCGGCTTGTGCTGGAGATGCACGTGAAGCGCATGTCCATGTTGTTCGAGTTAAGATATTGGCAGAAATCAGTGAGACTATCTTGGGTGCCAGACCAAAGTAGGAGACAGTCGTCGATGTAACGACCCCAATATATGATGTTGTCAGTCCATAGTGCCCCGTTAGGGCCCCAGATCCAGTTGGCCTCTAGGGCACCCATGTACAAGTTGGCAAAAGATGGGGAAAATTTTGAGCCCATGGCCACACCTTTGATCTGTTTGTACCATTGTCTGTCGTACAAGAAATAGTTATTATTCAGGATGATTTCCATCATGGTAGTGAGCATGTTGGTGTGTTGCCACAATGTAGCAGGTCTGTTTTCTAGGAAGTGAGCAACTGCTTTTAGACCAAGAATGGGTTTTATGGAGGTGTATAGAGAGACCACATCCAATGTGGCCATGATCATATCAGGTTGCCACACGACGTTCTCAAGGACACCCAGAATGTGTTTTGTGTCCTGGATGTAGGAGGGTAGGTTTCTGACCATGGGACTGAGAAACAGGTCAACATATTGAGCTAATCTTTCTGTGGGTCCTCCTATGCCCGACACGATAGGTCGACCAGGAGGAAAAATGGCTTGTTTGTGGACCTTGGGTAGAGTGTAGAGCCAGGGGAAGGTAGGTCTTACTACTTTCATATAGAGTGCCTCATCTTCATCAATCAGACCAAGGGTGTGCCAGTCTGACAGGTTCTTATTAATCAAGATGGTTAAGGGGCCCGTGGGATTATCATGCAGTAGTTCATAACAAGTATTGTCTTCGAGTTGTGTAAGGATCTCATGGTGGTAGTCAGTGCTGTTCATGACCACCACGTTGCCACCCTTATCAGCTACTCTGATAGTGATTTCAGTATCAGCTCCAAGAGTTTTGAGAGCTAGACGTTCGCATCTCTTGAGATTATCCTTGGGTCTACGTGTAGCCATCATTCTTTTGTTTTCATAAACATCTAGGTCTTCTAGGACAAGGTTGTGGAATAAATCTATAGAATTACCTCCCGCTAAGGTGGGTGTCCATTTAGATTTGGTTTTGAGGCCACTGCAGATGGTGGCGTCAGTGTCTATGTCCAGTTCTTGTAAGAGGTGTTCGATACTCAGGGGAGAGTCCTCAGTGTCGGTGAGTGACAGTAAGAGGTGTGTGGCTTTAATGTCGTTAATGCTCTGCATGTTGGAGGTAGTAGTGTCTACAGTGTGCTTAGGTCTATTGGTTTCAGAAGAGATAGCAGAGAAATGTTTTTTAAGTTTAAGACCCCTGATGAATTTGAAAAGGTCAATCTTGGATCTGCAAAGGTCTCCTGTCTCATGAGGGTTAAAATTAAGGCCTTTGCTAAGGAGAGAGATCATGTCGTCAGTGAGACTCTTAGAGGAGAGGTTGATTACCTGTACTTCTGAGGTGGAGGTGGCTATTTTTTCCCGTTCCCGGATCTTAGCTTCCTCTTGTATTCTTCCTTGCCCAGCTCTTTTCCCTCTGTGGGTTTTCTGTCTTGTGCGCCGAGTCTCTGTTGCGACCTGTTTTCCCTTCGTATGGCCTGTATCTCTCGTAAAAAACCAGAGGTAGTGGTTCTTTCAGCAGAGGGGCCCTGGGTGTCAAGTTCACTGTCACTGGTCTGGATTGAATTGAGTGAGGAAGAACTGGAGGAGATAGTGCCCGTGTTGGATCTAGAAATTGTATCACCCCGGGAAGAATTCTGCACTAGTTGATCATACTTGCGGGCAAAGGTGAAGACACGTCCCTCTCTGTAGTCTGCCTCGTCTCTCTTTGGTTTCTCTCTTACAGCCTTCCTACCTTTGTACCGACTACCTGGGATTTCTCCGCTTCTGTTTCTTTCGCTTCAGTTTTCTTTAATATTCTCAGTCTCGTTCATCCCTCTCCACAATTCGAATGGCAATCTCACTGTTGTGACACACTGTGATCCTATTGATAATATGCTAGACACTTTACGAACCGTGTGGCATGTTTTTCCTCTTTGCATTTCCTTCCATGTATGTGATACTATTGTTACTCCTTTATGACCCTACTGTTTCCTGACAACTATGATTTGGCCCCTCCACAATAGTTGCCGCGCGGTCGTTCCGCATGTACCACTTCAAGGACCGGTTGTACTCTCTCACGGTGCCATTCTTTTGTGTTCCTGGTTTCTTTTCTTTTACAGAAGGACATCCACTTCTTGTTCCTCCGCCTTGACCGTTCTTGTTTGCTGTACCGTTTAATTATTATTTGTATTTTTATTTGTTCTCTTTGTGTCCTTCCCAGCCCTGAAGAGTCACGGGTTGTTTCCCGTTGACGAAACACGTGTCGGCTGGTTGTTCTCATGTTCCTTTTTTCATTTGATGATACGCACGATTAAACCTACAAAGACATTTCTGGTGTAGACCCTTTTCGTACTTTCGACCTTACCCTTTGGTCCCACCACATTGTGTTCATTTTTAAACGTGTGCGCAGAACCTGTTTCCATTTGTAGTGGGTGTCTCCTACACCCCAAATCGCAGGGGTTCTTTTCTTGCCAGGGTTTGTTTTCCCCTGATCTTGCAGCACCGTACTTACCAGTCCACTATCTGACCCTTGGTGTGTTATGTTTGAGCGCCATTCTTCCTTCATCAACTAAACCCCTCACAGAACCTATTTTAAACCCTGGCCACATGTCAGCCCCTGGTAAATGGTACCCCAGGTACCCAGGGCCTTGTGTCCAGGAATGGCCTCTAAGGGCTGCAGCACTTATTGTGCCACCCTTAAAGGCCCTGTACCCTAACACGCACACACTGCCCTTGCAGGCGGAGTGTCTGGGTCCAGGACAAAACAGTTGACATGGCACACATCCCTGTGGGCCATGCCCACAACATACACTGCCCTGGCATACATCAGCCACCCCTCTAGCTGGGTGCCCTATGCCAGTGGTGTGGGCACAGGAGCATGAGCCTTGTGCCCCTACAGTACCCAGGCCCATTCCTGGGCACTGTGTGCAGTGCTGCCATTTAGAGTATATGGTGCTGGGAGATCGTCAACACGAACTCCACAGCACCATGATGGCTTCACTGAAGACTGAGGAGTTTGGTATCAAACTCCTCAGCACATTAAACCCACACTGATGCCACTGTGGGATTTAATGTACAATGCACGACAGAGGGCATCTTAGATGCCCCCTGAACCTAACCTACAATCCACGTCTGGTCTGAGGTGCTGCCTAGGCTGCCACACAGCAGACATGTTGCTGGACCCCTGGGTAGAGAGCCATCCGCTCTCCTGGGCGTGCAACAATGCACATCCTGGGCGAGGTGCTAGGCCTCCTCCCCCAGGATGGGCAAGGGGAAGCTTCAAAGGCATGCCGCCTTTGTGAGCTTCTCCAGGCCACTTGCTGTACCTAGCAACTGGCCCCTACCGGTTCTCAGCCCCCACTCTGGCGGGAAGACTGTCCGTAAACCCCAAGGAAGGACAGGGGGTGTGCCAGCCTCTGCCAAACCCACCCCTCAGGTGGGGGAGGCAAGGTGAAGCACGTCCCCGGGCTCTCGCCATCTTGAAGATGGGTGGGCCCTGCCCAATCAGGACTAGGCCACTGCCTCCCTCCCACAGGAGAGTGGCAGGATAGGGGGTGTACCCACCCCAGGGCAGGGACCCAGTGGTCTCTGCCCTTTACCTACCTGTAACGCCCCTAAATTTAGAAGATTTCAGATTCCAGATTCCAAGACAGCAAAGAAGAGCAAGAAGAAAGAGAGAAGAACTGCGAACCCTGCACACACCAAGCCTGGGCTGTGCTGGAGTGGACAAAGACCCCGAGGACGTCCCCCCGGTGACTGTGACCCCGAATCCGGCACTCAAGGACCCACCTCAACGCTCCTGACGCCTGCAGCCTCAGAACCAGGGACGCCCCCAACCGCGATCAACAGAGGGTAAGATTTCCCGACACCAAAAGGCACCCCCTGCACCCGGCACCCTGCGGCCCCCTGTGCCTGACTCCTGGGTACCTACCTATCCTCCAACTATCCAACTTACCTCTCGAAGTGGTGGTCACTCCTGAAGAATCTTCATCCCCGAGCTTGCAGCCTTTGTTCGTCCTTGAGCTTTTCCATTGCAATCCATTGAGCGCTCGAAGGCTCAAAAGCACCCTGCACCCAGCTGCCCTAGTGGCCCTGGCAGTGCAACTTCTACTCCTACCTACTTCCCCATTTTCCCTGAGCAAGTGACCAGGAGCCCAGCTCCCACAGCCGCGTGGCCTGCTAGTCAGCAGCCACCTACCAAGGGCCCCCCGCCTCCCATAGGATAACATTGGTCCTAACTCACTCTGCACCCGGCTGCCCCAGTGCCGTTGAGGGTGTAACAACTGTACTTACCTGACCCTGAGAGACCCCTGAGTCTATACCCAGAACCTTAACTCTGCCAGTCGAATACTTACCCAAAAGCCGATAACTCACTTTTCTTCCATAGGGTAACATTGACTGGTTTCTCTTGAAATTTCTTTTAAGTGTGGAGTTTCTAAACTTTTAAATATTCACCTAAAATCAACCGAGTAACGAAAACAGAAATACTCATCTGCTATTAGGAGAGATCCCAGTGCTGGATCTTGGTGCCCAGCACTGAGCCTGAAAAGTACTTACGACCGTACTTCCCATTAACCCAGTTTTCTTTCATAGGAAACCATTGACTGGTTTTCTGTGAAATTTCTTCTAAGTGTCGATTTTGCAAACTTCTAAATATTCCTTAAAAATCTCAACTGCTTGCAGGTGGTACACTAGTGCAGGATCCAACACTGACCTAGAAAAAGTAACTATAACCCCACTTACCTGCTAAGTGAATTTCCTTCCATAGGATAACATTGGTAATTCGATCAGAAAAAGTTTCGTAGTGTCAACTTTTAAAATAGCAAAATATTGCTTAAAAATTACAACAGTAACTAAAACGTATTTACTCACTTGTTTCCAAGAACTGTCCCAGGACTGAATCTAGGATCCAGTCCTGGAGTTAGAAAAGTATTTAGAGAGTAAGGTTATATCTAACTTTAGCCTCTGCCAAACCTCTGTGGACTCTGTACACACTGTACCTAGTTGGGAACCAAAAGGTAGCCAGGTCCTCCGGGGTTTGTGAGGTTGCTGACCACAAGAGATGCCGGGTTGGAGCAGGAGCAGGTTCGAGGGTCGACAGGCCGGTAGGGCTGGGGCCAAAGCAGTTGGTGTCTTCCTCTTTTTAGCAGCTGCAGGGCAGGTCTTCTTTCTCCTTGCTCTTCTTTGTAGTTTTGAATCTGGAATCTGGGGAAGGCAGGTTCAGGGTGCCCCTAAATACTAGATTTAGGGGCGTTACAGGTAGGTGAAGGGCAGGGACCAATGGGTCCCTGTCCTGGGGTGGGTACAACCCCTATCCTGCCTCTCTCCTGTGGGAGAGGGGCAGTAGCCTAGTCCTGATAGGGTAGGGCTCCCCATCTTCAAGATGGCAAGAGCCCAGAGATGTGCTTCACCTCGCCTCCCCCACCTGAGTGGTGGGGTTGGCAGGCTGGCACATCCCCTGTCCTTATTTGGGGTTTCCGGCCAAAGCTTCCCGCCAGAGTGGGGGGGTTGCAGTGGCCTGGGGAAGCTCACAGAGGCGGCATGCCTTTGAAGCTTCCCCCTGCCCATCCTGGGGGAGGAGATTTAGCACCTCGCCCAGGATGTGCATTGTTGCAGGCCCAGGAGAGCAGGGGCTCTCCTACCGAGGGGTCCAGCAACATGTCTGCTGGGTGGCAGCCTAGGCAGCCTCAGAGCAGACGTGGATTGTAGGTTAGGTTTAAGGAGGCACCTCTAAGATGCCCTCTGGGGTGCTTGGTACATTAAATCCCACACTGGCATCAGTGTGGGTTTAATGTGCTGAGAAGTTTGATACCAAACTTCTCAGTCTTTAGTGTTGCCATTATGGTGCTGTGGAGCTCGTGTTTGACGAGCTCTCAGCACCATGTACTCTTAAATGGCAGCACTGCACTTACAGTGCCCAGGAATGGACCCGGGTACTGTAGGGGCACAGGGCTCCTGCGCCTGTGCCCACACCATTGGCATAAGGCACCCAGCTAGAGGGGTGGCTGATGTATGCCATGGCAGTGTAGGTGATGGGCATGGCACACAGGGATGTGTGTCATGTCGACTTTGTTTTTGTCTTGCACCCAAACACTCAGCCTGCGAAGGCAGTGTGTGTGTAAGGGTACAGGGCCTCTAAGGGTGGCACAAGGAGTGCTGCAGCCCTTAGAGGCCTTCCCTGGTCACAAGGCCCTGGGTACCTAGGGTACCATTTACCAGGGGCTGACATGTGGCCAGGGTTTGCCAATTTGGGTTTGTTTTAGGGAAGGAACATAGGCCCTGGGCACCTGATTGGCAGGAGTCTAGGGCACACTCAAAGTACATTCAGCAAAAAGTGGGGGCATACCATGCAAGAAAGATGGCACTTTCTCACAGTATGTGTGTGTGAATGTATGTATATGTATGTGTATATGTATTTGTATGTGTGTGTATGTGTATATATGTGTGTATATGTATATGTATATGTATATGTATATGTATATGTATATGTATATATATATGTATATGTATATGTAATTCACTGAAAAAACCATAGGTTTCACACACGTTATAGTTGGGAATTAGCATTTAAAAAACCTTGCAAATTCACTTAAAAAAACCATAGGTTTCACACATGTTATAGTTAGGTGGATATTTCATTCGTAAAAAACCAATGAAATTCCTCCGTTATAGTTAGTTGAGAACTATAACTCGCGCGCCCGCAATCCTCTGTTCGTGACGTCACATATTACATCATTCATGACATGTTCAGTGGCATCACTCATGACATCACTGATGACATCATCCTTGTGATAGAGTGGTGGTATGTATATATATATATATCTACTCAGTACTGTAAAAATGTGCAATAAATGCAACACAAAAAACGTGTACAAAGTGCTTTCTCAGTTGCATGTCCCTAAGGCATTCCGTCCGGTTCTGGCTTTATGGTCAGGTCGCGGCTAAATTCTAAACACTCAGTATTGTTCTTTGCAGAGCTAAATAATCTGGCAAACGGTGCTAGGCTAAAAAAACATACAAAAGCTTTCTTCTGCTCCGTGCACGAAGTGTATCGTGTATATTATATCAAATACTTATGAAGGTACAAGCACTCTGCGCATCTAACAACTAATCACCACATGTAAGCGGTTTCAAACTAAATGAAAAGTAGTCGGTGCCCCCCTGCAAGGCTCTCTTGTCATAGGAGCAGATAAGCTAGTGCCTTTTTGTGCCAGCAGCGCAGTGCACGCTCGCTCCCCTGATATCTGCATTATCTGCCCCCTCGTATCTGTTTAAATAGTTTTATCGGGGTAACTGGCCTGAGAGCCACAGAACTGCGGGTCAGAGTCTGACGACCTTCTGGTCATTTCGGAAATGACAGCCTTCAGTTTCACCCTGGAGCAGTGGAGCATGAACAAAGTAAACAGGGGGCTTTCTTCATGTCTGTAGAAAGAGGCGATCAGGAGGGTGCCCTGAGGTTGTGCAACGGGCTACTCTGTTCAAAAAGCCTCTCTGGGCCAGTGGAGGAGATAATCTTCACATCAGAACTCTGTGTACCTCCAGAGCTGTTGGTTAACATTTTAAATGGCACCATTACAGGGAATGCTTGAATGCACCAATGCAGCTGTTGCACTGCAAATATGGACGACTGTGTATATTAAGACAAGCACGGGCTTGCGGGAAAAAAAACAGGCACTGTTTACAGAAAACAGTGCCCGGACGCGCGGCCACAACTTGAACGCGACGAATCCTTTGAAATAGGAAACCGAACAGATGGCACACAGCGCGGCCCTGCTCCTAATCGAATTGGAAACAGCTGGCCAGCTGCAGGCGCCCGCAAGGTAAACGCGGTACATGCACAAGTGCCACGAGTGCTCATTGGAAACAGTACAGTACATGCACGAGTTTCCCAAAAAGTCGTGAGTGATTCCAAGTGGTCACTCCTAAGCAGCGCTTGCGCGCTGCTTTGAGCTCGACCTATAAAAAGAGTATTATTTGTCGCAGAAATACAGGGTTCAGTTGCACCCAAGTCTTTGGCCCTCTCGACCCACCCTGCACAGTCTGCTTTTCACCCCTTTCGTGGCTATGGAAGGGGTGTCCTGCCACGTTCCACCCAGGGTCACAGGCCGGCGCATGCTGTCCAGCCCCTGGCTTCGGACGTGGGACCCACCGTCGTGGGTCTGTTGGCCAGCGAGCGGGCCAGTCCACCAGCGCCCCTTCTGCAGCAGCCTCTAAGCCCTCCTAGTCCGACCTTTCAGGGCCAGTGGGCGTCAGGATTCGCCATCACCTCTCCCACTGGTGCACCATCACGCCAGACAGGTGGGTTTTGCAGATAGTCCGAAGGGGCTTCTCCCTCCCCTTTGAGACTACCCCTCCATCCATGCCAACTCAATACCATCGCTTGTGGGAGGATCATTTGGCCCTTCTCCAACAAGAAGTTAGGGCTCTCTTGGCCAAGGGGGCTATCAAGCGAGTTCCTGCTCCAGAAGTAGGTTGTGGTTGCTATTTCCACTGCTTTCTGGTGCCCAAGAAGGACAAAGGCCTGCGTCCTATCTTGGTTCACAGGAACGTCAACCGTTTCCTCTGGAAGGAGAAGTACTAGCTCAGGTCCTATCTGCTCTCGACCCTGGAGACTGGATGGTAGTGTTGGACTTGCAGGACACTTATTTTCACATCCCCGTCCTGCGGCCCATTGGCATTACCTGTGGGTTCACGGTCGGCCACAAGCACTTTCAGTTGACTGTGCTCCCCTTTGACCTTAGCAGCTCCCCTCGGGTGTTCACGAAACTGATGGCGGTGGTCGCAGCTCATCTGCGCAGATCAGGGCTTCCAGTCTTCCCCTACCTTGACAACTGGCTGTTGAAAGCGGGATCGCCCCAGGCAGTTGTCTCCCACCTCCAGACTAGGGTGGACCTCCTGCATTCGCTGGGGTTCACTATCAACGTGCCGAAGTCACACCGAACTCCCTCTCAGAAGCTCCTTTTCTTGGGAGCGGTTCTGGACACTGCACAGTTTCGGGTTTATTGTCCCATGGAGCGAGTTCAGGATATTTGGGCTATGATTCAGATTTTTCAGCCTCTACATCCCGGGTGTTGGTCGGAATGACCCGGAGGCTGTTGAGGCTCATGGCCTCCTGCATCCTGCTGATAGATCATGCCAGGTGACATATGCGGGCTCTGCAGTGGGACCTGAAGTTCCAGTGGGCACAGCATCAGGGGAATCTGTCCAATTGTGTCCAGATCTCGGAGGGCACTGCACGACAATTGCAGAGGTTGCCAACGAACCAAGATTGGCCGATCCCTCTCCCTTCCCCAACTGGCGTTCACAATGGTGATGGATGTTTCACTTCTGGGTTGGGGTGGTCACATGGGGGAGGCGGAGATTAGTGGCCTCTGGTCTCCGCCGGTGTCCGGGCTCCACATAAACCTTCTGGAGCTCAGGGCGATCCGTCTTGCGCTAAAAGCATTCCTCCCCTCTGTCTGGGGAAGAGTAGTGCAGGTGTTCACACACAACCCCACCGCCATGTGGTACTGCAACAAACAGGGCAGGGTGGGGTCATGGGCCCTATGTCAGGAGGCTCTACGTCTCTGGACACGGCTGGAACATCAGGGCATATCCCTGATGGTTCAACACCTGGCAGGTTCGCTGAACGCTAGGGCGGACAAACTCGGGCGCAGGTGCATGATGGATCACGAATGGCATCTTCACTTGGAGGTGGTGCAAGGTCTCTTTCTGCAGTGGAGAGAGACTTGGTTAGATCTATTCGCCACCGAAGAGAACGTGCAATGTCAGCAATTCTGCGCGTTGGAATTTCCAAGGTGGCACTCGCTAGGCAATGCTTGCGGCGCGAGTGGAGTTGCGGTCTTCTATATGCCTTTCCACCTATACCACTTCTGCCCAGAATGCTGAGGATCAAGCCGTCCGGGCCCAAGTCATTCTTGTGGCTCCGGATTGGGCACGAAGAGTCTGGTATCTCGAGCTGTTACACATGTCCATCGATCCTCCGATCAGACTGCCTCTTCGGGAGGATCTTTTGTCGCAGCAACAGGGGATGGTCCTCCACCCGAACCTGTCTAGCCTCCACCTTCTTGCGTGGAGATTGAGTGGTGGCAGTTGACAGCCTTCGACCTTCCTTCCGAAGTCTGTGATATCTTGGCAGCCAGGCGTCCCTCCACTAAGACAGTATACACCAGCAGATGGAACAAATTTGTGGCATGGTGCACAGCAAAGGCTGTGGATCCCATTTCTGCCCCTTTTTCTGATGTTCTCTTGTTCCTCCTTTCTTTGGCCCAGCAGAGCTCTGCTCTGGGCACTCCTAAGGGCTATCTCCCAGTCATTTCAGCCTTCCTTAAGCTTCCTAATCAGCCTTCTCTTTTTAAGTACCCTGATGAAAATCACATTAAGGGCATTACTAATCTTTTTCCTCCTGTTCCCTTCGTAATGCCTCAGTGGGACTTGTACTTTGTTCTTACTTATCTTATGTGCGCTCCCTTTGAGCTGCTACATAACTTTCCTCTCAGACTTCTCACTTTAAAGACTGCCTTTCTGTTTGCCATCCCCTCTGCTTGCAGTGTGAGTGAGCTCCAAGCTCTTTCTACAAAGCCTCCTTTTCTCAGGCGGTTCATCCGGGCAAGTTTGTTCTTCAAACTCTACCCTCTTTTCTTCCCATAGAGGTTACTTCTTTCCATATTGGTCAGACCATCACTTTGCCCACCTTCTTTCCGCCTCCGCATCCTTCTAAGGAGGAAGAGAGGCTCCACGGCTGGATACAAAACATATGCTCTCATTTTATTTGGATCGCACCAAGCAATTCTGGGTGGATGACCAGCTCTCTTTTGGCTACGTGGGTGCCAAAAAAAGATTGGGCTGTGCACAAACGGACCATCTCTAGGTGGGTTGTTTTGTGCATTAAAGCTTGCTACTCTTCGGCAAAGAAGGAACCTCCAGTAGGATTGAGCACCCATTCCACATGGACGACGGCAGCTACCACTGCTTTGGGACGGGGAGTCCCCCCTCAGTGACATTTGTCAGGCAGCCATGTGGGCATCTCTGCACACATTCACGAAATACTACTGCCTGGACAGCCAAGTCCGGAGAGACTGCTTCTTTGGCCGTTCTGTTCTCCAAGACTTTCTGGTGTGAACTTGGTTCGCAGAACCACCTCTGGGGTTGATATTGCTTGGGTATCTATTCTAAGGTAAGGAATCTATAACTAATAGGCTATTTCAGATGAACCAGTTACTTACCTTTGGTAACGATATATTTGTAAGAGACATAGATTAGTTATAGATTCCTTACCGCCTCAACCGTTCTGCAAACTGACTTCTAGGGTCAATAATCCCTAGGGTTAAGAATCCCTTTCAGGGCCCTAGTTTGTGCACCAGTGGTCAGTGTCTTGCATAGCTCTACACTTCTTGTGTGGAATGTCGTGTAAAAGAACTGACGTCGGTGTGCGAGGGTGGCATTCAAGTAGCTACCTTTCGACACGCAGGGGTACTGCTAATAAAAATTCTCCGGATCCAGTCTGACGCCTGGGGTAATTCTACAGGTAAGAAATCTATAACTAATCTGTCTCTTACAGATATATTGTTACCGAAGGTAAGTAACTTGTTCGATACATCCATACACTTATATCTATCTGCAATAGCTGCATACCTTCAAAATCAACATCTGTCTCTTCAGAGTGCCTGTCATTAAAGCATTTGTGGAATTACTTAAGAGTCATACCCCCAAGACTTCCACCTGCTCCAGTTTGGGATCTCAACATTGTCCTCACCAGACTGATGGGTCCACCTTTTGAACCTTTGCACAGATGTGAGCTGCAATTTGTCACTTGGAGGGTAGCTTTCCTTACAGCTATCGCATCACTGAGGAGAGTAGGTGAGCTTCAGGTACTAACCATAGAAGAACCATTTTTAAAAGTACACCAATCAAAGTAGTTCTTCAGACTAACCCTGAATTTCTACCAAAGGTCATTTCTGCCTTTCATATCAACCAATCTGTTGAGTTGCCTGTGTTCTTCCCTCAACCAGGTACTGTGGCAGAACGTGCTCTACACACCTTAAATGTTAAAAGAGCATTACTCTATTTCATAAAAAGGACAAAACAACTCTGTGGCTTTTGCTCTACCACATAAAGGCAATCCCATATCAAAATCCAGTATTGCACGGTGGATAGTCAGATGTATTCAGACCTGCTATGCAAAAGCAAAACTAACATTAGTAATTCCCCCTAGAGCGCACTCCACCCGCAAACTAGGGGCTTCTGTGGCATTCTTAGGAAATATCCCCATAGATTACCTCTGCAAAGCTGTTACATGGTCTTCACCTCACACATTCACTAAACAATATTGTGTAGATGTGTTAGCAAGCTAATGTGGGCCAAGCAGTTTTAATTATACTATTTCAAACCACTGCAACAGCTACAGGTTAGCCACCGCTTTGGGAGATCACTGGTATATAATCTATGCAAAGCATGTGATCTACAGCTTACATGCCTTGAACGGAAAAAGGTACTTATCCAGTATGCATCTGTTCTTGGCATGTAGAGCTGAAGATTCACATGCGCCCACTTGCCTCCCCGGGTACCTGTACCTGTTGCAGTGGTATCTTACTTAGACACATATATGTGGACATCTCTTTCTACCACTCTGAGTAACTCCATTATCACCCTCTGCGGGAAAACAATCTACCAATGGAGTCGATGCCCATGCGCACTATCACCAAAAGGAGAATCACCTACCTCGCGAGTCGAAAAAACTTCTTCGAAGAAATACAAAGTGCAAACATCCGGACCCAACACAAGATGGCAGGCTATGCAAAGCATGTGAATTTACAGCTCTACATGTCGAACAGATGCATAAAGGGTAAGTAGCATTTTGCTTTTCTCCATAGGATTGCATTGACGGTTTTCCTCTGAACTTTGTTTGTTGATGGTGTTTTGTACAGAAACCTAAGAAACTTTGTTTTGATAACAACTGTTTTACTCACCTTTTATTCACGAAATGTCCCAGTGTGATATCCAGACCTATCACACTGAGTAGAAAAAGTAATCTGAAAGTAACTTAAAGTCATCACAAAGTAACTGAACATTCGATCTACCTATACCTACATTCAACTACATTCAATTGTATCAGTAAAGTACAATTTTTACTTACCGGCACAGTCTGGCTTGGTTCTAAAAATAAAATACAATAAAGAAATATTTTTGATACAAACAATTGGTCTGTGTTCAGTATTTGAGTCTGAATTAATTTCTTGCAGATTGTGTACAATAAATGTTTAACACTACCCTCTGATAAAACTCTACTGCTCGCCCACACTACCACAAATAATGAGCAAGGTATTATCTACTTTAACCTCTGTAAGCCTTAGGGGATCCCCTGGACTCTCTGCACACTATACCTTACTTTGGTATAGTGTATACAGAGCCAGCTTCCTACACTGACGTACCACAGGAGGAACAGGACACCTACTAATTTGGAGAGCCTCTTCCAAAGATGTATCCACATGCCGTGGCTTAAAGCTGCAGACGTTTAGGAGTTCAGCTGAAGGAAAAGTACCAGACCACCTCCTTAAAACTCTGCAGTCTTTTAAAAAAAAAAGTATAAATGTTTTGCAGCCTGAATTGTTTCTGGATTCACGTGCTGTGCCTTATTCTTCCATCTAGTGGTTGGGTCCAGACCTCTGTCCTTGCAGTCTTTCTTTTTGTTGTTTCTGGGAGTAGGAAACCCACCTCTTTATATAATGCATCACAGTGGGTTACACTGTTCAGAGAGGTCGAGCAGAACCTTGGTGTACAGAACAAAAGTAGATAATACGCTCTGTTTTTGTGGTACTGTTGGTGGGCAGTTACGCTTATCAGAGGTTAGTGCTAAGCATTTGTTGTACTCGAAGGCAATAAATGAAACACACAACAAAACACTGAGATCCAGCACTCCACAACGTTATTTTGCAATCATGTAATATATCAGTCCATTCAGCAGGTGTGATTTCACAATTGTTTCTTTATTATATTCTTCTTTTCTTTACAAATGTAAAAGACATAAACAGCGTAGCCGACGCGTTTCGTCCAAGCGGACTTCTTCAGGGCTACAAACAAACAGATACAAAATATCTTACAAACATGTCTATCAGATTACATACAGTTTAAAACATTTATAATATTAAAATTCTGTATAAACCACTCTTTTATACAGAGAAAAGCTAAAAACACCAATAATTTTTCTATAGTTCCTTATACACATATCTTACAGGTTGCTACAGTAATCCATTATTAACCTTGCTACACCTGCCACTTCAATTTTCAATTTTGCATTTCTTCCTTATGTTCATGTTCTGGAAATATATTGATTCATTATTACACGAACAGTCTTTATATTTAGTCAAGTGAAGGCATTCAGATAAATCTATTCTCCTCTTCATATGTCAGGTAGTTCCTAAGTATTCATACAACCAATTGTTATTATACATTTCACACAAATATTGTCTATGTACATAGTCGAAAACGTCAGATTATCTAGCATCCTGTTCCAATCCTAGATTAGTCATAAGTATATCATATGCTCTTACCAATCACTTAAGTGTATAGAAGGTTTCAACTTGTTTCCCTCCAACTTCAAGAAATATAGCTATACCTTCCTCTAGTAGTCCCAGTCAAATACGTTTCCTTATAATCAAAAGAGAGTGAATATATCAGTGATAACCTTCCTATTTCTTTTAATGTATTGAACTTTTGTTGCAAAAGTTTAAGAAAATCCTAGTGCATACCTTATTCTTCGTTTGTTTGATCAGGTTAAGTTCTTCAAATATATTTATTTCATTTTTTCATTTTAAATTGTATGTAATCTGATAGACATGTTTGTAAGATATTTTGTATCTGTTTGTTTGTAGCCCTGAAGAAGTCCGCTTGGACGAAACGCGTCGGCTACGCTGTTTATGTCTTTTACATTTGTAAAGAAAAGAAGAATATAATAAAGAAACAATTGTGAAATCACACCTGCTGAATGGACTGATATATTACATGATTGCAAAATAACGTTGTGGAGTGCTGGATCTCAGTGTTTTGTTGACATATTGCTGGATCTTTTGATCCTAAGGAGGTTTAGGGGTATCTAACCTCATGATCCGTGGCACCTGAAAAATATTGATAATTTTTGACCTAACTAGATGAATTGGTGTGAGAAAGTGGCTCTGTATATACTGTTACCTAATAGGTACAGGGTGTACAGAGTCCACAGTCCCCCAGAGGCTGATAGAGGTCAAAGTTAGGTATGACCTTACTCTCAAAAGTGGTAGCTTGGTCGAGCAGTAAGGCAGTACCAGAGGACAGTGTAAAGCATTTATTGTACACACTCAGTCAGCAAATGGTTTCACACACTCAATAACTGAACTCTAGGCCAATGATTTGTATATATAAAATATATGCTTGTTTTATTTTTAGAACCACAAAGGGGGTAAAAATATACTTTCTCAGAATGAGAGGTTGAATATAAATACTTTTGTTTTAAGCAATAAATTTGTGTAAACAGTCACAGTTGGTTGCAATAAACAATCCTATTTCCTAAACATAACAATGCATTGAGCTCAATGGTAAATTCAGGTTATTTGTAATAAATTACTTTTCAGATTACTTTTGGAATTCCAGGTCTGGCTCCTAGAACCAGCCTGGGGTCAGTATTCAGAATCAAGTGATGAAAGTCGACTTAATAACTGTAAGGATTTTTAAATAATATTTAGCTATTTCAAAAGTTAGCACTTAGAAAATATTTCACAGAAAACATTCAATGGATCTCTATGGCAAGAAATTCAAATTGCAGGTAGAGTACTTTATCGTTACTTTAGTAATCCAGGACTGGGTGCCTAGACCCAGGACTGGGGTCCTTATCAAAAGCAGGTAAGTAATTTCGTTTGCAGAAATGGTACGATTTTAAAAGAATATTTCAAATTTGCAAAAGTAGACACTTAGAAGAAATCTCACAGAAAAGCAGACAATGGTTTCCTATGGGAGAAAAATGAGTTAGAGGTAAGTATAGTTGTGAACACTTTTCAGAGTCAGGGCTGGGCACCAAGATCCAGCACTGGGAGCTCACCTAGGAGCAGGTGAGTAAATTCGTTTTTGTCACTTGGCTGATTTTTGGTGAATTTTTGCAGTTTTGAAAAGTTCACACTTAGAAGATTTTTGAAGAAAAAGCCAGTCAATGTTACCCTATGAGGAAAATGAAGTTAGCGGTTTTAAGGGTAAGTACTCGACTGGTAGTGTTGAAATTCCGGGCATGGACTCAGGGGTCCCCCAGTGTCAGGTAGGGACAGTTGGTTCACCCTCAGCGGTTTCAGGACGGCCGGGTGCAGAGAGAGTTGGGCCCAATGTTATCCTATGAGGGATAGGGGGGCCTTGGTTGGTGGCTGCTGTCTGGCAAGCCACGCGGCTGTGGGAGCTGGGCTCCTGGTCACTTACTCAGGGCAAGTGGGGAAGTAGGTTAGTGTAGAGAGGGCACTGCCAGGGCCACTCGGGCGGCTGGGTGCAGGGTGCTTTTGAGCCTTAGGGCGCTCAATGGAAATCAATGGGAATGTTCCGGTTTGGAAAGAGGCTGCAGGCTCGGGGACGAGGATGTTTCAGGTGCCACCACCACTTCGAGAGGTAAGTTGGGTAGTTGTAGGTTAGGTGGGTACCCCGGGATTGGGCACAGGGGGTCGCAGGGCGCCGGGTGCAGGGGTGCCTTTTGACGTCGGGAATCTTACCCTCTGGTTGATCGCGGCTGGGGTGGCACTTGGTTCTGAGGCTGCAGGCTTCTTCCGGGATGTCGAGGGGGGTCCTTGGGTGCCGGACTCTGGGTCACAGTCGCCGTGGGGTCGTCCTCAGGGTCTTTGTCCACTCCGGCACTGGCCAGGCTTGGCTGGTGCAGAGTGTGTTGGGTCCGCGGTCCCGGGCTGGTGCCAGGGATAGCAAATAGGTTTCTTGAGTAGAGCCTCTACTCGTGGGAGTCCCAGGGGCTTAGAGCTAAAAGGTAGCCAGGTCCTCCGGGGTTGGTGAGGTTGCTGGCCACGTGGGATGCCGCGCTGGTGCAGGTTCGAGAGTCGACAGGCCGGTAGGGCTGGGGCCAAAGCAGTTGGTGTCTTCTTCTCTTTTTAGCAGCTGCAGGGCAGGTCTTTGTTCTTCTTGCTCTTCTTGTCGTTTTCTATCTGGAATCTAAGGAAGGAAGGTTCAGGGGGCCCCTAAATACTAGATTTAGGGGCGTTACAGGTAGGTGAAGGCCAGGGACCAATGGGTCCTTGTCCTGGGGTGGGTACACCCCCTATCCTGCCTCTCTCCTGTGGGAGGGGGGCAGTAGCCTAATCCTGATAGGGTAGGGCCTCCCATCTTCAAGATGGCGAGAGCCCGGAGATGTGCTTCACCCGCCTCCCCCACCTGAGGGGTGGGGTGGGCAGGCTGGCACATCCCCTGTCCTTGTATGGGGTTTCCGGCCAAGCTTTCCGCCAGAGTGGGGGGTTGCAGTGGCCTGGGGAAACTCCAACTGGCGGCATGCCTTTGAAGCTTCCCTTTGCTCATCCTGGGGGAGGAGATTTCTCACCTCACCCAGGATGTGCATTGTTGCAGGCCCGGGAGAGCAGGGGCTCTCCCACCCAGGGGTCCAGCAACGTGTCTGCTGTGTGGCAGCCTGGGCAGCCTCAGAGCAGACGTGGATTGTAAGTTAGCTGTAAGGGGGCATCTTCTAAGATGCCCTCTGGGGTGCTTAGTACATTAAATCCTACACTGGCATCAGTGTGGGTTCAATGTGCTGAGAAGTTTGATACCAAACTTCCCAGGCTTCAGTGTTGCCAATATGGTGCTGTGGAGCTCGTGTTTGACAAGCTCTCAGCACCATGTATTCTTAAATGACAGCACTGCACTTACAGTGCCCAGGAATGGACCCGGGTACTGTAGGGGCACAGGGCTCCTGCTCCTGTGCCCACACCATAGGCGTAATGCACCCAGCTAGAGGGGTGGCTGACATATGCCTTGGCAGTGTAGGTGATGGGCATGGTACACAGTGATGTGTGCCATGTCGACTCTTTGTTTTGTCCTGCACCCAGACACTCAGCCTGCAAGGGCAGTGTGTGTGTGTGTAAGGGTACAGGGCCTCTGAGGGTGGCACAATGAGTGCTGCAGCCCTTAGAGGCCTTCCCTGGTCACAAGGCCCTGGGTACCTAGGGTACCATTTACTAGGGGCTGACATGTGGCTAGGGTTTGCCAATTTGGAGTTTGTGTGGTTTAAGGAAGGAACATAGGCCCTGGGCACCTGATTGGCAGGAACCCAGGGTACACTCAATCGAAGTACATTCAGCAATTTAGCAAAAAGTGGGGGCATACCATGCAAGAAAGATGGCACTTTCTCACAATTGGTGCATTGAGATACCTACCTTATACCCCGTTTCGTTTGTGTATTGTAATAAATGAAACACACACTTGATGAATGATGTTGAGACTGATTTAGAAAAACAACACTTTTTATATAAATATTTAGACTAAGAACTTAGTGTACAAGGTAAATACTTTTCGCAATATAGAAAAATCACAATTGTGCGCAGTTACGCGCAATACATTCCTTATGGATGGAAAACGGCAATTGGAAAATCAGTCCAATAGTTATGTGGTTCAGCTTTGCTTATCGGAAGGCTAGATGGCCAAGGTCCAAAGTTGCAAGGTCAAGTTCTCGGGAGCTTCCCGATTTTCACCAGGAGCAAGGGGACTTTGTTGCGGGCACTCTATGAAGGGGCCACGGGAGCAGGGCTGGTTTGGAGTTGCCCAGGCCTGGCGGGCTGAGTGTGCACCATTGCCCAGCTTCTCATTTTCACTGCAGAGACACACTTCACGGTTAGGGACTGGCACCTTCGAGCAACGATTGCTGAGCCACTGCCTAGGAGGATCTCCTGAGTCCTGATGTCCCTTGTCGGTTGCTGGCTTGCTATAAAGTTCGAGACTGCCTGGACTCGGTTTCGTGGGTTTTTGTAGCAATGGATCCTGTACCCCCAGATATTTGTGCCTTTCAGCTCCGGTGACTCCTGGGGCATAAGATTTTGTGAAGAGGCGAGCTGACCCTCCAGAGCAAGTGTACCTTTGCCGGTCACTCTGAGACGTTGGTCGAGCTGTGGAGCTGAACGATGCTGGACCGGACTTTGCTGTTTTTGGGACCTGCAGCTGCAGGGAGATCGCTCTATCTCAGGGGTGTCATTGGCGATTTGCGCCATGCTGTCCCTCCGGGGTATGTGGAGGCCACGCAGTGACGAGACGAGCTGGTGGATGGTGATAGTCTAGTTTTGTTGGGGCAGGCATTTGTGCCCAAAGTCCACCATGAGGTCTGCAGTTCACAGTCAAACAGCATTTCTTCTTTCGTAGTCTTCTTGTGTCTGTAGATACTAGTTTCATGGTCTGTGGATGCCACCTAAATACTAAATTTAGCGGCGTTTACAAGGGAGTGACATACTGTGACAGGTGGGTCCCTTGCCTGCGGTGCCTACACCCTCTAATATGTCCACCTCCTGTGGATGGGGGACATAGCCCTAGCCCTCATTGGTGAAGTCCCACCATCTTCAAGATGATGAGTCCTGAATATTGTGCTTCACCTCTCCTCCAGCACCTGAGGGGTAAATTTGGTAGAGGGGGAGGGGGGGGGGCATACCTCCTATTCTTTTATCGTTAACCTGACTGTCTTCCCACCAAAAGAGATGAGAACATGAGGGGGAGGGCTGCTCCTTCCTTCAGGAATGGCTGGGGTCGCATTTCAAAGGCAGCAAGCCCTTTGAAGATTCCCGCCACAGATTGCTCTTCCGGACGGGGGAGGTGTGAACACCTCCACACTGGACAGGCATTGTTCTCAACCTCTGAGCGCAGGGGCACTCACACCATGTGGTCAGAACTCTATCTGGGGTTGACAGGCTGGCTTAGGCCAGTTGGTGACCACACTACGGGTTTGTAGGTTTAATGGGACCCCTCTAAGAGCCTCTGTCTAATTATTAATAAATGACACAAACTGGTGCAGGTTTATTAGGAGATGTTTGGTACCGAACATCTCTTATCACAGTGAAGCCATCATGGAGCTGGGGAATTCGTAATGACCAGTGTCCAGCCCGTGTACCCCGTATGACCTCCCTGTTCACATACAATATCCAAAAGCAACATGGATATTGCAAGGGCTTATCTGCTCATGCCGATAAGTCCTCACAGGAGATTTAGTACACCCTGCCATAGGACTATAAGACCTGCTACAGGGGTGTCTTACCTATATCCCATGCAGTGTCTTGTCGACTCTTTGGTTTTGTCTGCACCAAGGCACACAGTTTGCATGGCCTTGGTGAGGGTAATCAAGGGTGACATAATTCGAGCTGCTACCCTTGAAAGGTCCTCCTTCTGTGCCAACGCCCTAGGTACCGGGCTTACCATTTACCAGGGACGAACGAGGGCCACTGAAGCGGTGCCAATTGAGAAACAAAATGTACAGTTTAGGGAAAGCGCTCTGGCACAGGGGGCTTTTTACCAGGCACCTTGTGTATTTCCAGTTGAAGTTGCATTATTTTCCAGACAAGAAGTGGAGGCTAACCATGTCCAAAAGAGGCACTTTCCTTCATTGTGAGTCTACTGTTCCACCATTTGCCTACCCCAGCCTTCTCCTGATGTTAGAAGCCCAACTCTAAATCCCTTGTGCGTGGTCACCATCTCCAGATTATTTTTTCCGCTGAAATCTCTCTGAACGACGCAAGAAGGAAGAAAGCGACAGTCTGTCATAGGAAAGTCAAAGTTTGAGATAAAAAACACATAGCTGGAGGAGGAGGATAGTCACCAAATGATCTGATATCCACGCAAAACACCAAAGAAGTCGAAAGAAGTCGGGACATGTTGGTAGCTGACCGAAGGGGTCAGAATGTGTGGGCAGTGGGCCCTCTGCTCTGAGGCAGGAGAACGCAGGTTTTCTATTGTGCTCCGTCCCACCACAATTTCTCTCAGATGGACGGCCACCAGGTGTGCAACCTGCCTTCTGAAAGGCCACAGCACTGAGGCTTCGAGGTTCTCGCAGAATCCAAGCTTTAAACGCTTAGAGCAAAGGAGAAACATACAATGATGTGGCAGAAGGAAACTCCATTGCTGAGAGACCTCGGACTATTGAGCAAGGACAAGGGTAACCTTGTTGAAGGGGCCGAGGGACAAGGCTTAAATGTAGAAAAGGTCATCAACTTTGAAATGGAACACAAGAAGCACAAATGTGTAGACCGGCAATGCTGAAAAATCAGAGGTAAGTGAGCCAAGAGCATTGACCCAAAGCACAAACTGTCTTGGCGTCGAAACTTTTGCCTACAGAAGGTAAGTCGAGGTTGAAAGAGCCCCTCTGGTCCCACAGCAAGTACACAGCAGGAGGTTGATATTTCAAAAAGACTCCAGCGTTGAAGAATGACTGAGGTCACGAGAAGCTGTGCAAGGTAGAAGCTGCAACACCAGCAGCTGAGGTGTCTATGCCGAAAAAGAGGCAGATGACTAGGATCGATGCGGAAAAGCTTGCGTTCCAGCAAAAAAAAGCCAGCTTGAGGCAGAGATGGCTGCGATCCATCTGAGATGGAAAAAGCACATTAGGAGACGGAGATGGGTGACTTTGAGCCACAAGAGGAAGAATCGGACATATTCTATGAAGGAATCCTGAGTCTCGGGCCTATTCCATGATGTTGAGGGCATGGAAGGCAAGCAAGAAAACTGGCAGGATCTGGAGACATACTCCCTAGAGGAGAGAGTAGACATGTATCCTTCAAGTCCTTTGCCTGTGGATGACATCATGTACAATATGATAGCCCAGAGAGCAGTAGACCGATATGGAGTCCATCTGGAGGAGGACAAGTCCCACACATGCTTTTTACTCAACTCTTCTCCCCTCACTTAGAAAACGCTAGCATCTGCCAATGCTTCCTAGCATTCTGGTCCAGGGGAGAGCCTTCAGATTGCCATCAATCTGCAGGTCAGTGACAAAATATAAGCACTCAAGAGACTACTTACATATGGTGCAACGCAGTGGTGCGTATATCGTTATGGATGCCGCTAGCCAAGGAACGAATGTGCCACCTCATCTGGGCCACTCCATGATAAAGTAAGAGAATGGAAATGGTGGGGCGCAAGTTCGAAAGAGGGTCCCCACTCAGTGTTGCATAGCTAACTCCAATGCCCTGCTTAACAGATATGCAAACAACTGTTTGGTAGTGCGGTTGATGACACACTGCAATAATTGAAACAGGGCAACAAAATGGCAGTCAATGGGAGCCCTACAGTTTAGAGGGCACCGGAGTTGGGGAATCACCCCCACAAGGCGGCCGGCAGGAAGACGGGGGGGGGGGGGGTGTTCCAACCCACCATCCCACACTAGTAGTCCTTTTAGCAACCAAGTGAGGCAAAGGTGTCGACACAACATCGGCAATACCAAAACAACACAGCCCTTTTGCAGGCAGGTGAGAGGCAGAGGACAACCTTCCAGAGGGACGGCACGAATGACTCAAAAAGAGAGCGCCCCCTCCAAACACAACACCTTTTGTGGGGGTGGGGAAAATAAGAGCCTTCATTCAGGAGTGGCAGGAGGACACTTCTGACAGAGTGATAGGCAACATCATCCAACATGGATATTGCATAGAACTAATAAAACACCCACCAAAGAGGGGACCAAAGAAAAATCATACAAAGGAGGAACACACATTCCTACTACGGGAGGTGAGAGAACAGTTACAAAAGCAGGCAATAAGAAAAAAGTACCTCTGAAGGAGATTGTGGGAAAGTGGGTTTCTGTTGCAGTAACCCCCCACTTTTTGCCAGACTACTGATGCATTGTTACTTGATGTACCCTGGGTTCCTGCCTATCAGGTTCCCAGGGCCTGTGTTCTTTCCCCAAAACTAACCCAATTGGCATCTCTAGCCACAGGTCAGCCCCTGGTAAATGGTACCACAGGTACCCAGGTCACTGTGACCAGAGAAGACCTCTAAGGGCTGCAGCACTTATTGTGCCACCCTTAGAGGCCCTGTGCCACTACACACACACACTGCCTTTGCAGGCTGCGTGTTTTGTTGCAGAACAAAGTGAAGAGTCGACATGGCACACATCTCTGTGTGCCATGCCTACAACCCACTGCTCTGGCATGGGTCAGTCACCCCTCTAGCTGGGTGCACTATACCAGTGGTGAGGGTACAGGCGCATGAGCCCTGTACCCTACAGTGTCTAAGTCTATTCTTAGACATTGTAAATGCAGTGCTGCCATTAAGAGTATATGGTGCAGGTAGTTTGTCATTACGAACTGCACAGCAGCATAATGGCTACACTGAAAACTGAGAAGTTTGGTATCAAACTTCTCAGCACATTAAACCCACACTAATGCCAGTGTGGGATTTAAAGAAAAATGTACACAGAGGGCATCTAAGAGATGCCCCCTGAAAAACGACCTACCAGTAGTGTCCTGGCTGAGTGATTGCTTTCAGCTGCCACCACCTGACATGTTTCTGAACCCATGGGTCGATAGCTTGCTGATCTCTGGGGCCTGAAACCATGCACATCCTGGGACGAGATACCAAGCCTCCTCCCCCAGGATGGGCAGGGTTCCAGAAGGGGAATCTTTAAAGGCTTGCCGCCTATGTAAACTTCCCCAGGCCACTTGCTGCTCTCAGCAACTGGTCCCCACTGGTTCTGACCCCCACTTTGGGCGGGAGAACTGGCGGGAAAAACAAGTGAGGAAGAGAGGTGTGCGCACCTCTGCCAACTCCACCCCTCAGGTGGCCGAGGCGAGGTGAAGCCCAACTCTCAGCTCACGCTGTCTTGAAGATGGGGGGACTCCGCCAACCAGGGACAGGCTCATGCCCCCCTCCCACTGGAGGGTGGCACAATAGGGGGGTGTGCCCACCCCTGGGAAGGGACCCATTGGTCCCTACTTTTTACCTACATGTAACGCCCCTAAATCTAGTATTTAGCGGCACTCCTGAACCTTGCTTCCTCAGACAAGAACCTGCAACAAGAAAAGGAGGAGGACCGAACAGCTGTGCCGAAGCTAACGAGAGGAAGACGCCTACTGACTTGGCCCCAGCCCTACCGGCCTGACCGTTACCTGCTCCAGCGAAATCCTGGTGTCCTGTAGCCACCAGCCCCCAGGAACCCAAAGGACCTGCCCTGCCTTCCCCAACTAGACTTGGTCTCCTGTGAGCACCGGATTTGCTCACCAACAGACTCTGGTTCCTGCCAAAATCCGCGAATCTGCACCCGACGCCCACTGGCCTAGTTTGAGTAGCCCAACACCCCGAGGAGGTCTCCCTGGCTATCATGACCTGGGATCTTGTGATCCCTGAACTACCTCGAGTCGCCAACTGGCACCTGCAGGCCCTTTCTGGAGTGTCTATTTCCCCCCACACCCTCTGCCTCCCTGCGACTGCAAGCTTATCCAGCCCTGCTCCTGATGTCCTACAGACTTGGATGGCCCGACAGATGGTATCCTGGCATCCTAAGACATCCCAGCTTACCTCTCCAGCCGGTGGTCGCCTCCAGAAGATCTTCATCCCCGAGACTGCAGTGTTTGTTACAACCGTAGAATCCTCATTGAAACCACAGGGCATCCAACGCCAAAGCAGCACCCGTCCTTCCCTGTGCCGCTGTGCCGAGGGCGCTTTGAGGGTGCATCCTTGACCCTGGGGGAACCTTTGTTCTAACCCCAGAAATCCAACTCCCAAACTGAAGTACTTACAGTTAAACCTGATAAACTGGTTTTCTCCAATAGGACTGCATTGACTGCTTTCTTGTGAAAATTGTTTTGAGTGTTGAGTTGTTTTGTATGAAACCTTAATAAGCTGTATATTTACAAAAACTGATTTAGTAACTTTTTATCTAGGAAATGTCCCAGTGTGCTATCTAGGCATATCACATTGAATAGAAAAAGTAACTTAAGAAATTATCTAAAAAGGAACGTACAAAGTAATCTCAATAGTAACTGAAAAGTATTTCCATCTGTTTTATGAACATGTGACTTGCCTGTAACCAATCCAATTGCATTCAACGTCATTCAAACTGTATGTTCGAGGCATATGAGCTGCAGATTGTACACTTAGCATAGGTCGCCATCTGGTGTTGGGCCCGGATGTTTGCAGTTTGTTTTTCTTCTTGGACCGTCTTTGGAAGTCACGAGTTTGGTGACTCCTCCTTCGGTCCGTACTGCGCATGGGCTTCGGCTCCATCCTCAGATTGTTTTTTTCCGCCATCGGGCTCGGATGTGATACTTCGTGCTCCGGCTTCGAACTTCTACGGTTCCAGCCTCGACGGAAAATCCTCGATTCTTCGAGTTCCTTCATCATCTTCATCTCTCGAAGCGGCACTTTTTCCATCCCGTACATCGACACCGGCCTTCGGGCCCTCCGCGACTCCGGTCCCGGCCGATGGAAAGGACTCCGTTTAAAAAGTGCCCAAAATGTGGGTCTAAATTTCCCCACACCGACCTCCATCAGGTGTGTAACCTTTGCCTCTCTCCGGAACACGAGGCTCGAGACTGCCCCGCCTGCAAGTCTTTTCGATCGAAGAAAACGATCCGAGATCGAAGGGCTCGACGCACCATGGCGCACTCATCCTCGACAGCTCCACCGGACATCTTCGGAGACGACGCCGAAGCTTCGGGGCAGACACACACCGAACTGGGAGAAGACATCGTCAGCGCTTCCGAGGCCGACGACTCCGACCTGGAGGACGTAACACCAGGACAGCGGGCCGTGAGTACAATGCCCCCTCCCAGCCCCGCACCGAAAACCAAAGAGACTCCGGTTACTCCCTCGCCTGCCGGCCTGGGCAAAACCAAAACCAAAGCCTCGATCACCCCACCTTCGGGCCCGGTGTCGAAGCACTCAAAGTCTCACGGCAGCTCGGGATCGAGCCAGCCGACGCCCGGTGCCGATAAACACCACTCGGCACCGAAGCCTGCAAAATCCAGCTCGACTCCGAAACCACCGGTGCCGAAGCCTGGACACTCGGCGCCGACCAAACACAAACAGAAATCGGTCGGCACCGACGCTCCGGCGCCGAAACAGCATTCGACGCCGAAACACACGGAGACCTCCAAAAAGCAGGGCGTACACAGAACATCGAAACCTCCGGTTCCGAAATCGCCGGTGCCGACAGACGACTCGGCGCCATTGGCTCTGTTTACACCAGACCCTTTACAAAAGACTTTGTCAGGTATTTATTTATTTATTTATTTATTTTTATTTATTTATTTATTATGTTTTGGCTCTCAAAGAGGGCCACATAAGCATGTACAAACAAAACAACACAGTCATCAACAATACAAAAATCATAAAACATAGTATTCAAATCGTAATAGGTACACTGCAAACCAGCAATCCCACATGGCCAGGCCGGCACATCTTCCAGAGAATTTAATAAATATCTAAAAATCCTTTAAAAAAGTTAAAAACATAGGCACAAAACATTTCATTTGGTGGGCAATAAAGTGCATGAAGAAAATCTTGTAAAGTGACAATGCTAAGGCGAAGACAAATTACTTTAAGCCATCTCTTGCGCAAGCTTCGTAGCATAGGACAAATCAAAAGTACATGTATACAGTCCTGATTATTTAATTTACATAGGTTGCACAACGGTGAAGTGCCGTACCATTTAGACAACAACACATTAAGAGGGATTAAGTCATAACGTAATAAAAACCAAAACCTACGAATCCCATGTGGGAGATTCCACTGGGCATACGGTTGGGGCTGTTTCAACCTATAGGAGGAGACCAGCAGCTCCACATTCCTTTTATCTCCAACTGTTTTTATGTCGGATTGAAAACAATACTCCCACGAGGCCTCCCTAAGGACCTGCTTTAACTGCGTGGGAGAGTAGGAGAAAAGAGCGCTTTCATCCAATCTAAGGATATTCACCGCCCTTCTAAAATTGTTAACAAGTTTAGAGAACTCCTTAAAATTGCCCAAAAGTTCATTTTTGAGTAGGACTCGCAGGGTTCCTTCTCTCGCTCTGGCTAAGTTGGCGACCCACCTTATTAAGGCGCACAGCCCCTGAACCCAGGCACTTCTGAGTCCGAAATCCAGCCTATACGCAGCCAGTGAACAAGCATTATTAAAATTCGAGAGGGATCTTAGGAGTTTTCCCTCGGTCTTATTGCAAAAGTCCCAATATTTTATCTCAATTATTTCTATACCGTACAAGATGGTTGCGGGGATTTTAGCTCTAAATACTTCTAGAAGACTAGAGAAATGTCTTTTCCCCGTTGCCAGGTATAGGGACTTTAACCCATTACCTTGGGCAAGAGCTTTGCAGGAGCAATGCTCTATATGAGAATTCTCGCTCATGTTGGATGAGAATATTTTCCCTAAAAACGTATAACAAGTTACGACCTCCAATCTAAGCCCTCCGATGGCCCAACCGAAATTTGTAGAGCGACATTTCTTCCTACCCGCAATACACATCACTTTACTTTTATTAATATTGATCTTCATATAATGCTCGCCAGCAAAGTCCTGAAGAGCCTGAAGCCTATTGGCCAGACCCGCAGGAGTTAAATCGAGCAATAAAACATCATCGGCATACATCAGACAGGCTATTGGCACCCCTCCTATCAACGGTGCGATCCCCTCACTACGGGACACAGCTGCAGGGAGGTCAGTTGTATATAGGGAGAACAACAGGGGCGCCAATAAGCAGCCCTGTTTAAGGCCATTCTGAGATGGTATTTTAGCCGACAACCCCCTTTCACCCCCCATTAAGACCCTACACCAGGTCTCAGTGTGTAGAGCCCGTACCAAGTCCAGTAGGGGAGGAGGGACACCCATCCCCATCAATTTTCTCCACAGCGTACCCCGATCCACTTTATCAAACGCTGTGGAGAAGTCTATGAAAGCGGCATATACAACACCCCCTCTAACCTGGACATATTTATCAGTAATAACCTGAAGGGCTGTAAGGTTATCCAGAGTGCCATGTTCCCTACGGAAGCCAGTCTGTTCCAGCGGCAAAATGTTGCGCTCCTCGACCCAATCGGAGAGAGATCTCAGGAGACATTTCGCAAAGACCTTTCCGATGGAGTCGAGGAGCGCAATCATGCGATAGTTACTGGGGTTGTCCCTTGCTCCCTTTTTGAAGATAGGGACCAGAATGCTTCCCCTCCACGATGCAGGGACACATTTAGAAAAATGGCATGCCCTAAACAGGGGATACAAGATTTTACTCCAGGTTGAAGGGTCTTGTTTTAGGACCGTCATCGGGAGCTCATCCGGTCCCATAGCCCCAGAGGATCTCATGTTTTTTATAGCCAACTCGATGTCCTTCTCAGAGGGAGAAAAGACTGAGGCCTCAGGTGCGACATGCATGAAATTATCCACACCCATGGTCCCAATTCCTGCATACAATTCTCGAATGTGAGAGGACCATAGATCTTCTGATATAGCTACGGGAGTAGGAGAGTGACGCGTACCACATCCTTTCCCGATTATTGCCCAAAAATCTTTACTGTTGCCTTGAGCAGCAGATTCCCTTAATTTGATCCATACTTCATCCTCCCTGTCCCTTTTAATTTTTCGCTTAAGTCTGCTTCTCTTTCTTTTTAACCTAGCAATATCTTTCCCACGTTCCAATATCCTTTCAAGGTACTGTGCCCGGATAAGTTTGTTTAATTCCCTATTCAGCTTATGGAGAGTTAGAGGAACTACCTCTCCTTTTTTCTTAGGGGGAACAGTTTTATTAGCATTCAATAAAATTTTTGCCATGAGTTCCTCAAAACAAATTATTTCATTTCCGTTCCACTCTTCTAATTCCCTAAGGGTATCGGTCAGTAACTCCTGGACCCCATTAACGGCAGCGTTATTCCAGAAGCATCTTCCAGATGACGATTGGAAGGTAGCCTCCCTGCCTTTTAGCGACCAGGACGCCGTATTCATAGAGTTTAATGCAATTAATAATGACAGTATACTATGGTCGCTCAGGGTCGTGGGTATAATCTCTAAGTCAAGAATCTGGGGGAAAAGACTATAGCTGGCGATAGCATAATCCAAAATTGATGACCCAAAGGGGGATTTATGGGTATGGCTTGCGGGGGCGTCGGATGGAAATCTACCATTTAAGATAATGCTATCCCCGATCACTAATTCTTTTAACAAAATCTTCCCCCTTTTATTTGTCTTTAAATTTTCAGGGAAGAGCGTCTGGGGGATGCCATATGCTTCCTCCTTAGCTTTATCCCTGAAAAGGTTTAGACTTGCGTTTGAAACTTTACAATTCAAGTCACCGATAAGCAAAGTTACAGGAAAAGGAGGCGAATTTTTTATCTTATCCATGTACAGGAGAACCCGCTGCAAATTCTCATTAAAACATTCCTCAGGCGGAATATACACGTTAAAAATTACCATGGAATATTTTATATTGTCATAGAACAAATTTTCTAAAGTTATTGTGTGGAAGAGTCCACTGGGATCAATATAATGTGAAAATCTCCATTGAAACTTATTTGATAGTAAACAGGCAAGCCCCCCCCTAGCATGCCCTTTCTTTGAGGACGCAGCCGGAACTTCCAGAACGTAAAAATCTTTTAAAGGCGTTAACCTATCTGTGCACCATGTTTCCTGAATGCATAGTATATCCGCCTCCAGAGTAGATAAAAAAGTCATTTTCTCCGGGCTGCTATGGAATCCGGCCGCATTCCAGGAAATTATATTTAAGGCTGGGTTAAAGATGGTGGAACAATTTGGGGTTATCCTTATTTTTTGTTGAGAGTGCACTATGTAGCCAATTCCACCGATTATTATCATCATTGTGTATAGAATTCTCAATTAGTGGAAGAGGCTTCACGTGCGATACTATACGTTTTCCCCTGGATACCCAAATTTTCAGGTCTCTCAGAGGAGGAGAGGTTACCCCGTTTTGTTCACCACCCCTCAACCCCTGCTTATCGAAAAGATTTGGCTTGCCTGGGGTAGATATAGGTAGTATATCAATACCTAAGCGTTGAAAGTTTTCGGCCTGTTCTAGTATCATAAAAGACTTTGTCCAGAGATCCAAAGACTGGCCTTTTGACTGTGATTACTAAGAAGCGTCGCCTTGAGGCTCCGGCTCCTCCTCCTCCACCCAAAAAGAGGGACTCAGCTACTTCTCCCCTTAGAGTACCCTCCCCACTGCCACCCCCCCTCCCACCACCACCCCCTCCACCTTTACCTCACTACGATCCGGCCCCATCCCCAGATCCGGATGACGGGGACCCGGACAATGACCCAGGGGACGCCCCAATGGATCCCACTCCACCAGGGACCCCAGATCCATGGGAGGATTATAATAACCCTGATGTACCCAATGTACCTCAAGACGACCTATACCCATCAAGGCCGTCTCCTCCAGAGGACTCTTTAGGGTTTCACCATTTAGTGCAGAGAGCAGCACACTACCATGGGGTGGACATGCACACGGAACCAGTGGAAGAAGACTTCCTACTGGATACATTTGATTTACAAGATCGTTCCACTGCTATTTTACCCATGCTTAAGGGTGTCACCAAGCACGCTACAGAGGTATTCAAAGACCCTGTCAGAGCCAGAGTACTAAACCCTAGAATAGAGAAGAAGTACAAGGCGGCACCCACAGACCCTGCATACATCAAGGGCCCTGCTCCTCTAGATTCCCTAGTTGTCTCCACAGCTAGAAAGCGGGCTAACTCCCAATCCTCAGGAGATGCCCCACCACCAGACAAGGAATCTAAACTTCTGGACGCGTCTGGTAAACGCACCGCCTACCAGGCTGCAAACATGTGGCGCATTGCAAATACACAAGCACTGCTTGCGCGATATGATAGAGCACACTATGATGAATTAGAGGCTCTTATGCAGCACCTTCCAGAGAAATACAAACGCCAAGCTCATGACCTGATACAGGAGGGCAAACTAATCACAAACACCTCCATTAAGTGTGCCCTCGATGCAGCAGACACTGCTTCTAGAGCCATAAACACCAGTGTCCTGCTTCGCCGCCATGCCTGGCTCAGGATATCAGGGTTCAAGCCTGAGGTCCAGACATCAATACTTAATCACACCTTTGACCAGCAAACACTCTTTGGCCCAAAGGTAGACGAAGCGCTCGAAAAAATGAAGAAAGATACAGACACAGCGAAGTCTATGGGAGCGCTCCAGACCCAAGCCTCTAAGCGTTCCTTTCGACGCTCGTCCTTTCGTGGCACAGGTAGAGGCTCCTCCACCGATAATGCCTCTACCTCCTACAAATCCCCTCCTCAAAATACCTTTTCAAAGGGCAACCAAAGAGGTGGTTACAGAGGCAACAACAATAAGGGCAGGGGCAAAACCAACAATACCCGTTCTGCCACCCCACCCGCACAATGACTCCCCTTCGCTCCCCCCAGACCATTCCACTCCGGTCGGGGGCAGACTACAAGATTTTATCCACGTATGGGAGTCCATAACATCGGACAAATGGGTGACCCAAATCATTCGGTCAGGGTACTGCCTCGAGCTAACATCTACCCCACCCAATATCCCACCAAGGCACCGTCCAATGTCCCAAGAGCATTCCACACTGCTCAAACAAGAGGTACTCTCGCTCCTCCAGAAACACGCCATAGAGCAGGTACCCGGCAATCAACGAAATCTAGGGTCTACTCCCTATATTTCTTAATCCCAAAGAAAGACGAGACCCTCAGACCCATTCTGGATCTCCGGCCTCTAAATGCCTACATACATTCAGACCACTTTCACATGGTCACCTTACAACAAGTCCTCCCACTCCTCTGCCAGGGAGACTTTCTCACAACACTGGATCTGAAAGACGCGTACTTTCACATTCCAATACACCCCTCTCACAGAAAATACCTCAGGTTCGTGGTGGACGGGCAACATTACCAATTCAAGGTTCTCCCCTTCGGGGTCACCACTGCACCACGGGTGTTTACCAAATGCCTAGCAGTAGTAGCAGCACACCTCAGACGTCAACATGTTCACGTCTTCCCTTACTTAGACGACTGGCTCATAAAAGCCGCGTCCTACCACCAATGCGTGCAACATACAAACAGCACCATCCAACTGCTTCATCAGCTAGGCTTCACGGTGAACTACCAAAAGTCCCACCTCATACCATCTCACACAAAGCAATATCTCGGGGCCACCATAGACACCTCAAAAGGTATTGCCTATCCAAACTCAGCCAGAATCACAAGCATTCTAGCCTTACGCAAAATATTCCTTCCTCAACACTCTCTACCAGCAAGAGTGTTTATGAAGCTCATAGGGATGATGGCGTCTTGCATCTTCATAGTGCCCCATGCAAGACTCCACATGCGTCCACTTCAGGAGTGCCTAGCACAACAGTGGAACCAGGCCCAGGGTCAGCTGACGGATCTGGTGTTGGTGGACGGCCGCACACATCACTCTCTGCAGTGGTGGAACACCACAAACCTTTCCAAGGGACGGCCGTTCCTGGACCCGGTTCCCCAAGTGACTCTAACAGCGGACGCATCGCTCTCCGGCTGGGGAGCGCACCTCTTACACCTCACAATGCAAGGTCTATGGACGCCACAGCAAAAAACGCTCCACATCAACCATCTGGAGCTTTTGGCGATCTTTCTAGCCCTAAAATCTTTCCAAAAGCAGATTTCAGGCAAAGCAGTCCTCATTCGCACAGACAACATGACTGCGATGTATTATATACAGAAACAGGGGGGGACACACTCTCCCCAGCTCTCCCGCTTAGCCCAGAGCATATGGAGATGGGCAATTCCCCAAAACATTTTTCTCCTGGCACAACATGTTCCAGGCGTACAAAACACCATAGCAGATCTGCTCAGCAGACAGACTCAACAACTACACGAATGGGAACTGCATCCACAAGTTCTTCACCCATTCTTCCAACAGTGGGGGCATCCTCAAATAGACCTCTTCGCCACCCACGAAAACAAAAAATGCCCAAGCTTCGCCGCCAGATACCCACACCCATTGTCCAAGGGCAATGCGATATGGATGAACTGGTCAGGCAGATTTGCATACGCCTTTCCACCTCTCCCACTAATTCCATTAGTGGTCAGGAAACTACAACAGCACTCCCTCACACTCATTCTGGTAGCTCCGACGTGGGCCAGACAGCCGTGGTACACCACGCTACTACAACTATCAGTGGTACCACATCAAAAACTGCACCTTTCCCCATGCCTCCTAACCCAGAACCATGGAGAAATCGGGCACCCGGACCCAGCTCAGCTCAACCTGGCGATCTGGCTCCTGAAATCTTAGAATTCGGGTACCTTAACCTTCCCCCTGATTGCATGAACATCATCATGGAAGCCAGACGTCCTACCACTAGAGCATGCTATGCCGCAAAGTGGAAAAGATTTGTAATGTACTGCCGTAACAATACAATCAACCCTCTAGATGCATCCATACAACACATCATATGCTATCTGCTCCATCTTCACAGGTGTAACCTGGCGTATTCATCCATACGCCTACACCTAGCAGCGATCGCTGCCTATCTACAAAACAGACAGCATTTGTCACTCTTCAGAGTGCCCGCTATTAAAGCCTTCATGGAAGGCCTTAAACGAGTAATTCCTCCCAGGGCACCACCCTCCCCTGTATGGAATCTAAATTTGGTCCTTACACGACTAATGGGTCCGCCCTTCGAACCAATGCACAAATGTGAGCTACAATTTCTCACCTGGAAAACAGCTTTCCTTGTAGCTATCACTTCCCTTAGAAGGGTTGGTGAAATACAAGCGTTCACCATACAGGAACCTTACATACAAATGCATCACAGCAAGGTCATACTTCGAACTAATCCGAAGTTCCTGCCCAAAGTCATTACCCCCTTCCACCTCAATCAATCAGTGGAATTACCTGTCTTCTTTTCGCAACCCCAATCTGTTGCGGAAAGGGCCTTACACACACTAGATGTGAAAAGAGCGTTGCTATATTACATACAAAGAACGCAACCCTTCAGGAAGACCAAACAGTTGTTCGTTTCCTTTTCTCCACCACATAAAGGCAACCCCATCTCAAAATCAGGGATAGCTAGGTGGATTGTAAAATGCATACAAATTTGCTATCAGAAGGCAAAGAGAACCTTATCTGTTCCCCCTAAAGCCCACTCTACAAGAAAGTTAGGGGCTTCTATGGCTTTTCTAGGGAATATACCCTTAGATGACATATGCAAGGCAGCCACATGGTCTACACCGCACACATTCACAAAACACTACTGTGTAGATGTGCATTCCCAGCAGCAAGCTAGGGTGGGCCAGGCTGTACTAAAAACACTCTTTCAAACAGCTGCAACGGATACCGGTGGTCGCCGCTAAGGTTGGGTACTGCTATATAATCTATGCTAAGTGTACAATCTGCAGCTCATATGCCTCGAACGGAATATGCTACTTACCAGTATGCATCTGTTCTTGGCATGTAGAGCTGCAGAGTTGTACACGCCCACCCGCCTCCCCGGCTACCTGTATCCGTTCCAGTCCATCTTATTTAGATACAACACACATGGGTTTCTCACTGTTATTACTACGCTCCATCATTTCCCTGTTGGCGAAAAACAATCTGAGGATGGAGCCGAAGCCCATGCGCAGTACGGACCGAAGGAGGAGTCACCAAACTCGTGACTTCCAAAGACGGTCCAAGAAGAAAAACAAACTGCAAACATCCGGGCCCAACACCAGATGGCGACCTATGCTAAGTGTACAACTCTGCAGCTCTACATGCCAAGAACAGATGCATACTGGTAAGTAGCATATTCCTTAACTGCATTATTCTTGCAAAGTTCTATTACACTGTACCAGGTCTGGCTTGGTTCTAGAAAATAAAATACAACTAAATAATATTTTTATGCAAACAAATTGGTCTGAGCTCATTCTTTGAGTGTGACATTTCTTGCCTGAGTGTTTACAATAAATGCTTAACACTACAAAGAGCACACAGGGCAACAGGGCCTGCAGTCCTCCAATTCCTCCTCTCCTGGTACAGTAGTAACAGAGCAGCTTTTTGTTCATGATTCATATCAGGCTGCTAGAGGCTCCCCGGCTGGAGAGCCATCATGTCTAACAGATTGGGTTTAAAAAATCATCCAAACGGATTACACTCTATCCTTTTTCTCCCCGTCCCAGCTGCCTCGCACACCAAAGCAAATTTGGGAGAAGTACTTGACACTCCTGATGCAGGAGATAACTATTTTACTCTCCAGGGGTACATTGAGCAGGAGAAAGCCAAAGGATGCTGTTCAAGTTATTTCAGACATATTCTAGACATTAGACCATTGTATTCTTTCCTGCACAACGACAAGTTCAAAATGTTCATGCTGGCTCAGATTCTATCTGCCTTAGATCCAGCAAAAAGGACGGTTTCCCTAAACTTTCAGGATTAATTTCCAAGTTCCTGTCCTTCAGTTGTTGACTGCGGTTTAAGGTGGGGCAGGGATAATAATTTGCTGTGCTCCCTTGGACATTTCTTTGGTCATTTGAGTGTCCACTAAAATGATATTGGTGGTCATGGGCCTTTTTGGTATTACATGTATTGCAATTCCTCAACGACTGGCTACTCAAGGCTGTCTTGCTGCAGTCAGTCATGGAATACCTCAGGACCACAGCTGAGCTCTAGACATTGTTGAGCTTTACCATCAACGTGTTGAAGTCCCAACTGAACCCTACAGAGACCTCCATTCATTGAGGCATTTCAGGTCACTGACTTTCAAGGCTTTCCCTACACCACAGAAAGTCCAGACATTTAGGGGGATAATTCTTATGTTTCAGGATCAATCCTGGGTCTCTCTCTCAGGCTGGTTCTGAGGCTTCTTGGACTCTTAGTCTTTTGCATCCTCCTCTCCCACAATGCCAGGTGGCACATTTGTGCTGTGCAATGGAATCTCAAACCAGTAAGTTCTGCAACTGTACTCTCTGTCCGACTCCATTTGCCTGCCGAGGGAGATTGCAGGTCAGTTTGGCCACCACTGCAGATCCTGATTGGTAAGCTGCTACCTCCTCCCCAACCAGATCATAATTGTGGCCAACGTGTCCCTGCTGGGTAGTTGGGAAGGGTCGTCTAGGGAGGCGGAGATACAGGCTTAACATCTGCATAAGAGATCTTGCTCCACATCAGCCAGCTATGTCTTTGAGTAATCCATTTGGGCCCTCATATCCTTCATGGCCCCCAACAAAGGGAAGCTGATTCAGGTTCACAGGCAACACTACCGCAATGTAGTACAGCAACAGGCAGGGTGAAATGGGGTCCTGGTCCCTGTGCCAGCAGGTTCTCTGCCTCTGGAGATGGGAGATCCAAATGTTTTGAAGGAAAAATTAATTATTTGACGAAAAAGAACCGAATCTCTGAAAACTATTGAAGTAAAAGACGAGAGAATAGAGGATCTTTCTTTCCCTTTCCAGACGAGGAACATGGAAAATACCCCCTTTAAATTCTGTCCCAAATGCCATCACAAGTACTGTGAGAGACCCCCCATGAGGTCTGTAACGTCTGTCTCCCACAAGACCACAGAGACGAGGCCTACGCCACATTCATGCTGAAGACCTTGGGGGTACGTCGACGACAAAGGCTCCAACAGTACACCATGGCCAGCCAGAAGTCACAGGTATCAATCAAACATTTAGGCTTGTCAAGCGACGACAGAAAAGGTCAAGGAGGCCGAAAGGGCACACAGTGGAGAGTCGGACGCCGAAACCTACATAGACACCAAGCAAAAACAGATGTCGAAGAAGGTAACCAGGTACACAAGCTAATCAGACCCGGAAGGCACAGACCGAAAACCCTGACTCAAAAGTCCAAAAAAAGACAACCTCGGTGCTGAAACAAACGTCGACCGAATGCCAGCCAAAGAGGCCCACAGATTCCGACCACGGGATACCGAAGCAGGCAAAACCCCATCAAAGCCTCCAACGGTTCCATCTGGTAAAGAGTGAGCAAAGGAGGGGACTAATGCTTTGACGTCGACAGCCGTGGACACCTAAAAAGAGACCTTCTGCGACACTTGATGAAGAACAGGTACAGGAGGAAGAGAATAAAGCTCTAGACTGAAATGGGAATGATCATGTGAAAGTTCTTTGATAACTCCTCAAGGAAATTCCGAATCACATCAAAACTGACACCACTTTACATTGAAGATGACTGCTTGGCCATAGATGTTCCTGCAACATCAGAGCCACAGGAAGAACCTATAGAGGATTTTGGAACCTGCAGAGTCAGGAGGATTTGAAGAAGAGTGGTAGAACGAACTCTATACTGAATTCTCTGAAGAAGGAATAGACCGCTATCCTTAGAGTCCTTCACCACCAACAGCCTCTTTAAGAGGGCTGCAGAGACTGATGGTGTACAGCTGGCGAGGGAAAAGGGTGAGTCTTGTTTCCTTCTAGAAACACAAATGTCCGCCAATAGGGGGACCTGTACTTAACCATGCTGCTCAGCATACTGGTCCAGGGGAAAGAGGCATTTAAAGAACCTGCAACTGCAAAAACAGTAACACCAAGGGGTGAGAAGTAGTGCAAACTTCAATTCAGGACACCAAATATATACAAGATAATGTATTAGCTGACTCTAATCGTTACCACTGCAATAAGGCGCAGCAACATCCACAGGACCACCACCAGAAAAAGAGCAAAAGACTCAACATGGTGGTTTAAAAAAAATGGAAAGGGTGGCCCCACTATAGTGATGAATTGCAAATTCTAGTGCACTACTAAACTAGTATGGCCACCAACAGTGGGACAAAGTAAAGTCCCTCATCCAACACCTTCCTGATGAGTTCAATAAGAGTGCCAAAGCAGTCATGCAGGAGGGACTGAGCGTTGCAAATACATGCCTGAAAGCATCCCTAGACGCAGCAGACACTGCCTGCAGACAGCTGTGCACCTGCACTACACTTTGATGGCATGCATGGCTGAGGGTTTTCAGCTTCAAACCAGAGTTGCAAGTCTACATCATCAACATGCCCTTTACCAGGAACCCCCTCTTCGGACAAGTGGTCGACGAGTTCTTACAATGGAATGGAATACATTTTTATATAGCGCGATAGCTACCTGCAGGCGTCCTAGCGCTTTAACAGAATACAAGTGGGTGGCGCGGGTCGAGGTTATCTCCTGAAGAAAAAGGTTTTTAATTTTCTACGGAAAAGCAGGATGTTAGGTTCAGATCGGTTAGAGAGTGGGAGGGAGTTCCAGAGCCTGGCCGCGTTTGTTGAGAACATTCTTCCTCCACTTCTTTCTTTTTTGAACCTAGGAATGATGACTTGGAAGACGAGGGTCGACCTCAGCTGCCTGTTGGGGTGGTAGGGGGTGATTAAGGTGTGATTCAGGGTTGCTCCTTTCCTCCAGTAAGCACGGTGGGCGATGCACATGCTTTTAAAGTTGACTCTATCCTTTACTGGCAGCCACTGAAGGGCTCTTAATTCAGATTTCACTGATTGCCGTCTGGGGATGCGTAGGAGAGTACGAGCCGCGCAGTTTTGGATAACCTTCAGTTTTTTTAGGGTGGATTCGGGAGCTCCTAGGTAAAGGGCATTTCCGAAGTCTAGCCGGGAGAGGATTAGACCCTGGACCAAGATCTGTCTGGCCTTGAAAGGGAGGAGCGGTAGGATCTTTCGTATGAGTCTCATAATACCTATACAGGTGGCTGCTAGTTTGGTTGCTTGGTGGCCGAAGGTTCATGCGTTGTCCAGCCAGATGCCCAGGCTCTTGATGGAATTTACGGCTGGGGGTGCGGGGCCTAGTGCTGGCGGCCACAGAGTCGATGGATTTTTGGGGGGAGTTACCCAGCACCATTAGCTCTGATTTGTCGCCATTCAGCTTCAGGTAGGACTGGCTCATCCAGGTGCATACTGCTTCCATGCAGCCTCTGAGATCGCTGGAGTAAGAGGAGGGATGAGTCAGGGTAACCACCAATTGCGTGTCGTCGGCGTAAGACACGACTTGAACGCCAAAAGGGCGTATTATTTCTGCAAGGGGAAGCATGTAAATGTTAAATAGTGTGGGGCTCAAGGACGAGTCCTGAGGAACCCCACAACTAAGTGGTTTGCTGGGCGAGGTGGTATTGCCCTCACAGACACGGAAGGAGCGGCTAGAAAGAAAGGAGTGTAGCCAGGTCGCAGCAGTGGAGATTATCCCTAGCTCTGACATTCTGTGGCATAAGATGTCATGATTTACAGTGTCGAAGGCGGCACTGATGTCCAGTAAAATGATGGCCGCAGTGCCGCCCTGATCCACGATTTTTCTAGCTCCTTCTGTTACTGCTAATAAAGCAGTTTCCGTTCCGTGCATGGGGCGGAATCCAGTCTGAGAGGTGTCCAGAGAGTTGTTAGTTTCCAAGAATTCTGTCAGGCATTGGTTTACGTATTTTTCCGCGATTTTAGTCATCCATGGTAGCAAAGAGATCGGGCGGTAGTTCCCCGGATTCATCCGGTCTAGATTGGATTTCTTCAGGAGAGCCTTCACTATAGCTTGTTTCCACTTTGGGGGAACAAGCCCTACTGAGAGAGAGTTATTGATTAGGTTCAGAATGGTGGGGAGGATGGTGGGGGTAATAGTTTTTAGGAAACGAGCTGGGGCTGGGTCACTAGGGGATCCAGACTTGACTTGTAGTATTATGGATTCTAGATTGGTAGATTGCAGAGGAGGGAAGGTTTCCAGAGAAGTAGGAGGGGTGGGTCTGGTATACTGTTGAGGCGATAGGGGGTGAGGGGATGGGGGGGAGGAGGAGAGTAGATCGTGGCTATTTTATTGTAAAAATAGTCGGCCTGTTCATTGCAGCGAGTTTGTGCGGTCAGAGGATCTGGAAGCTTGTCTGGGAGTTTTAGCAGATTTTTTGCGAACTGGTAAATTTCCTTAGGTTTGGATGCTGCTTCGTTAATCTTATTTTCGAAGAAACTGGCTTGGGCCTTTTTTATGTTGATTTTATAGAGTTTTAAAGACGCCTGATATTCAGTTTTGTTGGTATGAGAATAGTCAAGGCGCCATTTCCGTTCCAGTCTTTGGCATTCTCTCAAGAGTGCGCAGGTCCTGGGAGTACCAAGGGGCATTTTTAGGTCTATGTTTGGATTTGATGTCCTTAGATGGGATAGTGGAGTCTAAAGAGGTGGTAATCCATTTATTAAAATTGTCGTTACTGATGATCGGATCGGGGTTGTTTTCCGGGGCAGAAACTTCCAGTGCGGAGGTCCACAGGTTGGTATTGAGTTGTGACCATTTGCGGTTTCTGCTTGGGGCAGGGAGTGGTGTGGGGTGAGATTCTGCTGGTGCCCAGGAGAATGGGATCATGAAGTGGTCCGTCCATGGGAGGGTGATGGGTAAATTAACTGTAAAATGGGTACAGTTACTGAAGATAAGATCCAAGAGGTGACCTTTTTCGTGGGTGGGTTGCAGAACTAGTTGGGGGAGATCTAGTGCTAGTAGATTATTTCGTAGTTCGGCGGCTGCCGAATCCAGGGAGTCGTCTAAGTGCACATTGAGATCGCCTAATAGAGTGTAATTAGGTGATGAGCAGATGCCACTGGCTATCTCTGGGGCAAGTTGATTTATAAAATTAGTCGGAGTGCCGGGTGGACGGTAGATGAGAGTCCCTGAGAAGGTACAGGTAGGGGAAAAGTCCAGCGAGAAAGTGAGGTGTTCGCAGTTGGATAGATTAGTTGGAAAGGAGCGGCAGGTGTAGCAGTTTTTATAAATAATGGCTATGCCGCCGCCTTTTCCAGAAGAGCGATCTGCTCGGAGAATTTGGTATTCTACAGGGAGTGATTGAATGACCTCGGGGTCGGAGTCAGATTGGAGCCAAGTTTCCGTGAGGAAAATGGCGTCGGGGTCTGTGTCCGAGATCAGCAGGGATATTTCTGTGGCATGTTTTGGGATGGATCTGCAGTTGAGTAGAACCATGCGGAACAAGGGGGAGGATGTGGTAGGGTGGCTTTGAAACTTAGTGTGAACAGTTGAAGTGTTTTGTAGTGGGGTCCCATGACGCATGGCAAAGATTAGAGTGTCCACGTAGGAGATGTAGTTTGTTGGGGGAGTACTGTATGGGACAAATTTTGCCAGCGGTCATGGCCACTGGTCCCGGTCGGTCGCGGACGGGCGCAGACGGGCTTGCCTTTGGCGCCCCGCCGCCGCTGCGCCCGTCCGCTGCGCCTCCTGGGTAGGGAAATCATTTTGTAGGGCTAGGGCCTCGGGGTGGGAGGGGCCTAGCAAGGTGATCGGGTTCCTTACCCAAGATGGTGGGCCCGGAAGTTGAAAGTGCAGCAGGGAAGCCGAAGGCTCTGTCGGTTTCACGAGGGGGGCAGGATGTGCTATCACTCAGCGTTGGCCTGATTAGTAAGTGGCAGAATACAAAATGTGATTTTAAGAAGCTATAATACAGCATTCGGTTTTCAAGTGCGCGTTAAAAACAATCTACGGCTTTTGCAGTCAAGCGGTAAAGTTACTAGCACTGTCCCGGCTTCCGCCTCAGGACCAAACAACACACACCACACTCATTCGTAGTCAACAAATCAGAGGACGAAGAAATGACCAAGGCGATGGGAGTTATCCCAATTCAGAAGCACGTTCTGAAGGGTAAGAATAGTGCCTTTCACACAGATGCAACAACAGCTTTGACAATTCTCATCAAGCTACACAGCAAGCCACGTACCAACAGTAGCAACACCCTGCCAGTCAGCCCTTTCTAGCACGAGTTAGGGGAAGAGGACAAACCCTCGGAGAGGGAGGAGCAACAAGCAAGTGACTTGCCCAACTACAAGACAAGCCGCCACAGAACACCATTCGGAGGCAATACAAGGTTATTCTCAAGGGAGTGTGAACAAATAACATCGGACAAATTGATTTTAAACCTGATACGTCACAGATTCTGCATAGAACTTGCCAAAGAACCTTCACAAAGGTCCTTCGAAAGCAAAAAGATTTCGATGGGTGGAGGTAACCATTAAGAAAGGAAGAGAAGGAACTCTTTCAAAAGAATGTCATCAAAAGAGTACCACCAAAGGAGAGAAACAAAGGAAATTCAACAGGATTTAATTCTGAGATCAATCTTGGACCTCAGATTCCTGAACACATTCATGCTTACTCAACACTTCAAAATGACAACACTCCAATGAGTGATCCCACTTCTAAAACAAGGAGACTGCATGGCTACACCATATCTCAAAGATGCCTACCTACACATCCCTATGAATCAGGGACACAAAGTACCTTGGATTTGTTCTAGAGAAAGTACACTACCAATTTAAAGTAGTATCCTTCGGCATAGTCAGCACCATGTGTCTTTACAAAGTGCCACGCTGCAGTCGCAGCCTGATTGAAAAGCAAAGGAAAACATGTATACACAACCTTTGACTTGCTTGTAAAGGTAGATACCGAAAAAAGAAAAATGTCGGACATCTAAACAGTAATCACCACTCTGGAAAACTGGGTTTCTCCATAAACCACAAGAAATCGCCACCCCAACCGTAGCAAGAATAGGTGTTCCTAGGAGCGACCTTGAATTCAAGAAAAGCATGCGCTTACCCTGTCCCAAGGAGAATAAAGGCGATTGCAGAGAAACGTCGCCTTCAGCAGAAGGGTCAGTCTCTGACAGTGAGGACAGTAATGAAACTAATGGACATGATGCCATCATGCATACCACTCATAATACATGTGAACTTTGCATGCGACCTTTCCAGGAATGGATCAACAACCAATGGTCACAAGCCACCGTGAGTTGGATGGATCTAGTGGTTGTCACAGAAAATATATAAAAGGAAATACAGAATAAATATCAACATTCTCCATGAGAGGTAAAGTTCTAATTGATAATCGTGAGGATCATTAAAAATGGCACGTCTCCTCCTCAAACCCCTTCTTCACCGTTCGTCATGGCTTTAACAAGGGTTGGCATTTTTTACTCTACTTTTCAATGTTACCTAAAGTATGACTTTGCAGAGGTAGTTGCATGATTTCTTAATTTTGATAATGCAAATTAGGACTGCCTAAATATTGTCTTATGGTATAGCAAATGTTACTAAATGTAGACTCATTGGTGACATATGGTGCTGAGAGCCTGTTTACTCCTGCATTTTAATTCCTTGCTTTGTCCTCTGGTTCCTCAGTAAATATAGTTTAGAACTATTTGTATTATGCATCAAGTTTCTTCAGCCCAGGACTTAGCATTTAGTGAAATACTCTTCCAGGACATTAAGGAGTTAGACACATCAACAATGGTAAACCTTGTTTCCAGGCACTATATTCTGCAGGTGCATGCCATTGATGTTTCAGAAATAACGTGCCTACCTTTCATTTTCCCCACTGCCTTCAGATACCACCGAGAAGATACCCTGTGGATTATATACCCGTAACCACATGGGAACAATACAAGAGAACGGAACTGCATATTTTTTTTTTCAAGGTGTTTCGGTGAATTTCACTATCACATTGAGTGCTTGATAGATTCTTGCTCCATCTTTTTAATTAATCCTGTATATACATAACTGATTTTGGCAAATGTTGAGATTTCCAGTAGAATTTAACATTTCAGTAGTAAATTCCAGAGTAATTTGAGTCTTTACTGCTTCTCCTGTAAAAATTATTTTCCTTGATCCCTAAGCCTACATAGAATCCCTAAGCCTACATAGCGTTTCCTCCTTGTAGTGTGGGTTCATACTGTAAAACTGGTTTCAGCTAATTGAGGAAGGAATAATAGAAGCTTATAAGTAAGACTAAATTAACATTGTAGCCTTTCTGTTCTTATTCCTTGCGCTCCCTCATAAATATGGGATAACTGTCCATTTGCTGAAATGCTTTTTAGGTCTGGTTTGACACCACTGTTTGTTTACCTGATACTAATTATTTAAAATATGAATAGTGGACTGTGGCCCACAGGAGTATTTGTCACCTCATTTATTAACTGTATAATTCCGCCTTCTGGGAAGTGCTTCCATTGGAATTAATAAGGGACAGTTTTGACTTTTGGAAACACTCCTACATTTTCTGCGTCACATTCAGTTCACCTAAATATGATTCCTGCACAGAAAGCAGCCCCTTTTTGCTCCTTTTTCTCTCCGCGTTGGAAAATCTAGCAAGGCTAGCTTTAATGTATCAAATACTGTATGTGCAATTAAACATTTGTGAATGCCTGTATTTACCTAAGAAGATAAAAGCTGGACCTAATCAGTTTGTTGGTTTTACATTGTATTGCACGGCATGAAAACTAAAGGAACTGAGGAGTCTGAGTTTTGCATGGGCAACACAATGCCTTGAGAGTGGAGAGGTGCGTATTGGGGTAGGGGGAGCGCACTGATCAGAGGTTTTAAGTCGCAATCTCTTTATATGAGCAGTTTGCCTTCCATACTTTTCAGCAGTTGTGAAAAAGGAAGGGCAAGCAGAATCACCATGAAGTTAAGTTCTCCTTTTTCTCTTTTCAGGAATGCTGATGCCACAGTACAAGCTTTCTCAGAATTCCATTCATGGCAGTCCTGCATCTTCCAATTATCAGCAAACCACTATTTCTCATAGCCCTTCCAGGTAATAGGATTTGTTCTAAGGTTTCAATGTAATTCTGTTTCTATAGAAACACAGCTCAATTGTTCTAATATGCATATCCTTATAAATGTATCTGGACTCGTAGTATTGCATATATTAGTACCTTGTAGTCAAGACATTGTCAGATTATAGGCTTTCACTTAGGAAAGGGTATTAACGGGGGTTCTGGCAGAAAGAGGTGGATGGGGCCACCTTCATCTATGTTCTCCGGTCCCATCTTGATGGTTGGAACCACTGTCCGCAGTGCCATCAGGATACCCCTATGGATTGTGCTAATGCAGACAGCAGTGGCATCAAAGGTGCTGGCCAATAAGGGTGATGTGGTAGCTGTTGTTTTCTCTGGCACACCTTCTGGACAAACTGCCATTAAAATCCTTGTGACCTCACACAGGAACTTAATTAGATGCCCCCTACAGGCTGGATGAACTCAAAGCGTGTTTATTTTCTGCCCTGGAAATGGACACCACTTGGGTGCTGGTCAGGAGGAAGTGATGCTAGTATCCATGCTAGTATCCATATGCTAGTATCCATGTGCTGGTACTGCCAAACCCTCCAACCACTATCCCCTAAACATCTGCTCAAGACTGATATGAAACTGGGTGTTGCCCAACCTGTACGAGTAGACCAGTAGGGCTGTGCGATTGGATTGTACACTATTCTGGTGTACAGCGTTAGGCTCAGAAATGTTTTCAACTTCCCAAGTGAAGTGGGATTCCGCAGGCGTGCCCTAAAGTGAGGTCCTAGAGTGTCTCCATTCTCCTCCAAACTCTTTGGCTTGCAAATTTGTTTGCTGCACAATTTCCTAAGCCGCCTGCAACCTGAAAAAGATAGTCAATAGACAAACAATTTGCTGCATTAGCTCCATGGGTGCTCGGGGCGGCTCCCGGCTGTCATGAGTCACAGTAGTCATGTGCTCATGACAGCCGGGAGCCGTCCGACCGTTGCCGCTCCGCCCACGCGCAGCTAATTCCCCGCCTGTGCGGGCAAATTAATTAGTGGGCGGAGTTCGGACGGCTCCCGGCCGTCATGAGCACACACCCAACGTGATTCATGACGGCCGGGAGCCGTCCTAAGTACCTGAGCGCCACGCCCAGCCCCGCCCCCCCCTCGCACCGCGGCAGAATTTGCCACGCGGCGAAGGGGTTAACCCTAAATCCAGCATCTCCAATGAATGTGAGAATTACTAACTGACCTTATTAAGTCTAAGAGAGCAATCTACCAGTGCTTGGTGCGGGGTCTCCCTGCACTGGTCAGCCGGTCTCTAGCTCTCCACTGCACAATTTTTGCTTGCGAAGGGGCATGGCCAGGTTCCTCTGAATCTCTGGAAGATGTCTTCATTGGAAGGAATTGCAACAAAAAATCAATCTGACTCTCTCCCTCTAATATGGTCTCAGTATCCGATCCTGCCTCAGTGTTCTCCATTATTCTAGTTAGAGCCGCGGAAGCAGTCATCTAACGAGACACCATCTGCTTTTTCCATCTAAAACTGTCTAGCTGCAGAATGCAGAGGTACTCATAGAAATAAATGATGCGTATGGGTGCTAAGAACAGAAAATGGATTATGCTGTGGAAGTGTAGTAATGTGTGATCACAACAACAAAGGACTCTGAGCTCACACTTATCTGACTGAAAGTGCTTTTCCAAAGATCCAACCCTGCAGAGAACTTCTCAAAAAAATCTGAGAAAAGAAAAAATATTAGTTTAAGTTCCAATAAACCCAATAAGGCAAAAGCACATTGTGCCAAATTTGTACTTGACGCTAGGAGAAACTTCGCTGTGAGGCGTGCTCCTTGTGAAAGAGCCGAAAGCAGTTGGCTCACAGGGAAGTTAGCCATTTGCAACATTTACCCCCCCGTGCTGCCACCCACCACAGCATAGGGCAGTGTCAGGCCACGTTAAGTATTGATCAGTTATTGTTCACATTTTACTTCAGCGCAGCATATATCTTTTGGAAAATGGGTAGGCATATTTTAGCCATTGATCAGTCGTCGTATCATTCATATGTTAATTTTACGCTGCATGGCATACATCATAAGGCTGTGGCTTCAGCCATTGCTCAGTTATTCAGCAATACACATTTTGCATCAGCCCACCACAGCCGGTGCAATGCGTCGGCCCACTCACCATGGCCTCCAAAATATGTTGACCATAGCACAAATATGTATGGCTGAATATCTGATCAGTAGCTGAAGTGTGTTCACCCATTGCCACTTGATGTATGCTGTGCTTTGTGGAAGTAAAATGTGAAAGGCACGTTAACTTATCAGTGGCAGAAGTGGGCTGACACTAGGGACAGCTAAAAGCCACTGGCGGCAGCAGATACAATAGAAATGGCAGCTATGCCTAGGGGTGGGAGCGGATGGGGGCTGACACAAAGATGTCTAGTGAGTCTCTGCTCATGGATTTCACGTAGATCAGCAATCCACAAGCTGGGATCAGTTTGAGACTCTGGGGAAACACACTCCCCTTTCCAGTGAAGTCTCCCTCAAACACTGATGTGGTCACTCATGAGAGATATCTCACCAGACGTATCTGGAGCTCAGCTTAAGTTCTCCTGCTTGCGCTTCTGGTGGGCTTAGCTACTGGTGGACGGGGGAATACGCAAAAGAAGTTCTGCAACAGCCCTTACAGATGCAGACATATTGGAAAGCCAAAACTTCCCTTGCACATAACTCTTCTTGGAGACCTCCTTTTTCTTGCCTATTTTGAAAAAAAAAAATATATTAGCAAAATTTGTAGTCAAATGTGCTATCTGAATCGGCTTGCTTACTAGTTATACAAATAGTTTAGTAAATTCTTTTTCCTATTTCTTCTTTTGAAAAATATATGTTTGAGGCATATGAGCTGCAGATCACACACTATGCATCGATCGCCATCTGGTGTTGGGTCCGGATGTTTGCACTTGTTTTTGTCTTGGAAAAGTCTTTGGAAGTCACGAGATAGGTGACTCCTCCTTTGGATGATAGTGCGCATGGGCTCCATCTTCAGATTGAGACCTATCCTAGACCTCAGACCCTTAAACCTGTACATACACTGAGACCATTTTCACATGGTCACGCTTCAACAGGTCCTTCCTCAGGTTTGTAGTGGATGGTCAGCACTACCTATTCAAGGTCCTCCCATTCGGAGTCACCACAGCACCCAGAGTATTCACCAAGTGTCTGGCGGTAGTTGCGGCTCACCTAAGTAGACAGCACATCCACGTCTTCCCATACTTGGATGACTGGCTCATAAAAGCCAAGTCATACCATCAGTGTGTACATCACACTCACGCCAGAACTACTCTACGACTTAGAGTTTACAATAAACCACGCAAAGTCTCACCTACAACCATCCCACATACAACAGTACCTCGGTGCCACAATAAACACCTCAAAAGCACTTGCATATTTCAGCCCAGCCAGGATAGCAAGCATGCAAAGCCTCATATCAAAATTTCAGCCACAACACTATCTACCAGCTCGAGTGTTCATGCAGTTAATAGGGATGAAGGCCTCTTGCATATTCATAGTACCTCACGCAAGATTCCAGATGTGTCCCCTGCAGGAATGTCTGGCACGTCAGTGGAACCAGGCTCAAGGTTAGCTAACAGATCTGGTGTTGGTGGACGGTCACACCCATCGCTCTCTGCAGTGGTGGAACACCAAAAACCTTTCCAAAGGGCACCCGTTCATCGAGCCGGTTCCACAGATTGTGTTAACAGCAAACTCATCGCTCTCCGGCTGGGGAGCTCATCTATTACATCACACCATGCAGGGCAGGTGGACGCCTCAACAAAAGTTACTCCACATCAATCACCCGGAGTTACTAGCCATCTTCCTAGCCCTGAAGGCATTCCAGATACAAACATCAGGTAAAGCTGTCCTAGTCCGCACCGACAACATGACAGCCATGTACTACATACAGAAACAAGGCGGGACACACTCCCTACAGCTCTCTCAACTAGCGCAAAGCATGTGGAGATGGGCTATTCCTCAGAACATTTTTCTCCTAGAACATGTCCCGGGAGCCCAGAACAACATAGCCGATCTGTTAAGTCGTCCGACGCAACAGATTCACGAGTGGGAACTTCATCCGCAAGTTCTGCAACCATTTTTCCACATATGGGGGCAACCAGAGATGGATCTCTTCGCCACATATGAAAACGCCAAATGCCCAAGCTTCGCCGCCAGATATCCACACCAATTGTCCAAAGGAAATGCGATAATAATGAATTGGTCAGGCGGATTTGCGTACTCTTTTCCGCCTCTCACACTCATTCCACTGGTGGTGCGTAAACTACAGCAACACTCACTGACTCTCATCCTAGTTGCTCCAACATGGGCCAGACAACCGTGGTACACCACATTACTGGAACTATCTGTAGTCCCGCACCAAAAACTACAACTCCCCACGCCTCTTAACCCAGAACCATGGAGAGATCAGACACCCGGACCCAGCACAGCTCAACTTAGCGATCTGGCTCCTGAAGTCTTAGAGTTCGGTTACCTTAACCTTCCCCCTGACTGTATGAACCTTATCTATGAAGCTAGACGCCCCACTACTAGAGCCTGCTATGCAGCCAAATGGAAACGATTTGTGATATATTGTCACAACAGCACCATCAGTCTTCTAGATGTGTCTATTCAACACATAATCTGTTACCTACTACATCTCCAAAGGTGTAACTTAGCATATACATCTATTAGGTTACACCTCGCTGCCATAGCAGCCTACTTACAAAATAGACAACACTTGTCGCTCTTCAGGGTACCTGCCATCACAGCGTTTATGGAAGGCCTCAAAAGAATAAAAATTCCTCCCAGGGTACCACCCTCACCTGTGTGTAATTTAAACATCGTTCTCACAAGACTAATGGGCCCTCCTTTTAAACCTCTGCTCAAATGCGAGCTACAATTTCTAACATGGAAAGTCACTTTCCTAGTGGCCATTACTTCCCTTAGGAGTCATTGAGCTACAGGCACTGACTATTCAAGAACCTTTTTTACAGCTCCATCATAACAAAGTGGTTCTCAAAACCAATCCAAAATTCCTCCCTAAGGTTATTTCTCCCTTTCACCTCAACCAGTCTGTGGAGTTGCCAGTATTCTTCTTGCAACCACAAGTAGTCGCAGAAAGAACTCTTCACATTCTAGATGTTAAGAGCACTGCTTTATTACATTGTAAGAACAAAACCTTTTCGCAAGACAAAACTTTTCGTGTCATCCTCACCTCCACATAAAGGCAACCCCATATCAAAGTGGATTGTCAAATGCATACAGATTTGCTATCCCAAAGCAAAACATACATAATCAGTTCCCCCCTAAAGCCCACTACCCGAAAGATAGGGGCTTCAATGGCCTTTTTGGGGAACATTCCCTTAGATGACATCTGCAAAGCAGCTACATGGTCTACACCGCACACATTCACAAAGCACTATTGTGTAGATGTGCAAACAAAACAGCAAGCTAGTGTGGGCCAGGCTGTACTCAAAACATTATTTCAAACTACTGCAACAGATACTGGTGGTCGCCGCTAAGCATGGGTACTGCTATACAATCTATGCATAGTTTGTGATCTGCAGCTCATATGCCTCGAACGGAAAATGCTACTTACCAGTATGCATCTGTACTTGGCATGTAGAGCTGCAGATCCACACACACCCACTCACCCACCTCCCTGGCTACCTTTACCTGTTCCAGTATTATCTTTAGATACAGCATACATGGGCATCTTATCTGTTTCTCACAAAAATCCATCATTTTCCTGCTGGCGAAAAACAATCTGAAGATAGAGCCGATGCACATGTACACTATGAACCAAAGGAGGAGTCACCTATCTCGTGACTTCCAAATACGTTTCCAAGACAAAAACAAGTGCAAACATCTGGGCCCAACACCAGATGGCGATCGATGCATAGTGTGTGGATCTGCAGCTCTACATGCCAAGAACAGATGCATACTGGTAAGAAGCATTTTCCTTTAAAGTGTGCCAGGGATCCCCTGTGTGTGGAGGTAATCTGCTGTATGTAGTTTCAGAGAATACATGTGACGGAATCAAGTTTACAGATGAGCGCATTTTCTTTCTTAGGTTTTTTTGTCGCATTTCTAAAAAGTCCAGTCTGTCACTTGCTGCTTCAGGAATATAGTTGTTTTTACAGATAACATTTTGTATACTTTTGTTCTTCAAATTTCTAGTCGATTTGCACCACCTCAGACAAACTCTGGTAACCGCTTCATGACGCAACAGAACAGCCCTGTGCCTAGTCCATATGCTCCTCAAAGCCCTGCCGGTTACATGCCATATTCACATCCGCAAAGCTACACACATCCTCAGCTGCCACAAGGTAATTATTACAGATAAAACAATGTCATAATATAAAATAGGATGTCCATGTTTTGTCCAGTAAAATTAGTGCATTGTATCATATATACATACAAGTTATACAGTGCAAATGTAGATAAAAATCAAAGGAATACTGTAATAAGTTGGCATGAATGGGTGCAGGAGCCACTCTGGGCAGTGGAGGTAATGTTTTTAGGAGTGGCAAAGGAGGTTATATGTAGATTGGTAGCAATAAGATGGGACTGGTAATCCAGATAAAGCTGATGAGAAAAGGATGAGGACATCATGAGTTGCAGTCACAGCATAGTAAGAAAGTGGGAAAGTAATAGGTTGTGAGGAAGGAGAGGAGGGATTGTGGAAAAGAGGCAAGACTACATGACCACCAGACGGAGTGGGAAGATGTCCCTTGCATGTTAAGCAGTAAGAGGTTTACACCACTGAGTTGTTGTTCAAAGAGACTAGTCTTCTGTGTTTCTGGTAGTGCAGAAGGGATGCGCCTGGTGGAGTTGCACTGGGATACAATTTCTAATAAATTAGTAGGGAAAAGATTTGCATCCCATTTTCTCCTTCCTGTGTATGCTGTATTACTCTGACTCTGTAATTCTGTCATACTTCTGATTTTTGAAACTGCCTATTGCAACCCATCTACAATAGATTCAAATGTTGATTTCTATCATAAAGCTAAATGTTTGAAACCTCTTTTTTGGTATGTCTTAGAGACAACCTCTTGACTAGAGGTTTCCTGTGTCTGAAATGTTTATTTCAATATACTTAGTGTGTTTTTGCTTGTATTAAAGAAACAATGGGATGCTATAGCATGACTATTTAACGCACTCACTTCTGAGGTTTCTATGCATTTCAGTGCATTATATCCTGCAATTATTTGTCATAAGGGTATTGAAATGGCTATGGTCCAAATCTTACAAAAAACCCTTTCCCTCTGTATTAATTTGTATTTGTGTCAAAGACCTTTTTCTTTTTACTCATAAATACCCATTCAAATCATGCTAATTACTCATGTATTCTGTAGACCGTATCGCTTTATTTTTATTTTAAGACAGTTGACAGATTAAGATTATTATTTCATACTCCGACATTTGTCCTTGTTCGCAAATGTTGTGATTGATCTCATTACACCATTTACAGTTAGTACATATAGCAAATTTCTATCAACTCGACATTGTGAAATATATAAAATTAAAAAGAAAAGTTGAACACATGAATCATAAAAAGCAGGTTGTCGACACAGCGTTTCGGTGGACTTGACTCGATTTAACCACCTTCTTCAGGACAAGCTAATTTAAAAAATTGTATGTTTCGATCTATAAAAAATATAAAACAGCATATCAGACATCTGTACTCTGGGTCAAATACAGTATACAGAAAACAGGAGACTGTCCTTAGCACCAAACAGTCAGCCAGCCAAAAAGACTGTGCCTTTGATTCATATTTATTACATTAATCCAGAAAGAAATACAATTCACTCCCAGAGTTAAAAGTAACCCAATCACGACTATCGCAGATAGATAATCCTTCTCTCAATTACTCATCATTCCACTTCATTCATTCATTCATTCATTCATTCAATCTTAGTCACTCACGATCCTTGTGCAAACTCATTATAATAATGCAATACACTTACGTACAGGAGATACTCTTTGGGTACGTAAGTCTTACTAAGACTCCATGAATAGAAATCTCTTGTCATAGGGATCTCCATGAGATAGAATATATTGAAGATTTCTTGCTTTTTCATGTTAAAGAAGTACACTGAATAGACCCGAAAAATACCAGGACAGTGGAATCTTTATTCTAACTAAGGAACACGATTCCTAGATTGATGATAGGAAACTGTGGATAGGACTTCCGAAAAGACTTTTCGATTCCAAAGGGTAAGCAAATTTGTGCCTCCCTCTTGTCTATCAAAAAGCATTTAAGTTCTAATACTAAAAGGGATATGTACTTCTTTTTTAACATAGTAAGAAAAGCAAAAAATCTCCAGTATATTCTATTTCGTGGAGATCCCTATGACTTGAGATTTCTATTCATGGAGTCTAAGTAAGACTTGCGTGCCCAAATGATGAAGCATGACACCAAGGGCCCTTTTGGTGTGTGAGGGGTATTTAAACAACTAGTGTGTACTTCCCACCACTGTGGGGACACATACCTGTTTTGGGAGGACCTGACATACATACATACTTGTGGGTGGATCACTATGTTTATATGTTTGATGCTAAGGACAGTCTCCGGTTTTGTGTATACTGTATTTGACCCAGAGTACAGATGTCTGATGTGCTGTTTTATAATTTTTGTAAATCGAAGCATATTATTTTTAAAATTAGCTTGTCCTGATTAAGGTGGTTAAATCGAGTCCAGTCCACCGAAACGCTGCGTCAACCTGCTTTTTATGATTTGTGTTCAATTTTTCTTTTTAATTTTATATATTTCACAATGTCTAGTTGATCGAGATTTGCTGTATGTACTAAGTGTAAATGGTGTAATGAGATCAACCACAAAATTTGCAAACAAAGACAAATGTCGGAGTATTAAATAATAGATCTTGATTCAGCCATATGAGATAAGGAATTATCTAGAACATCTTCTCTTTCACCATATACAATTTTATCTCATTGACTTTGAATATGTACACTTATATGTTTTGATATTTTAGCATTGTATGTTATTTCTGTAGTTGCAACAACAAAAGGCGATACTTTCTACAGAAAACAGGAGTGATTAGCTTGATTTAAATGGGTTTGTATGAGTAGAAAGAAGAGGTCTTTGACAGAAATACGAATTAATTCAGAGCGAAAAGGTTTTTTGTAAGGGTTATTTGTACCAGATTCCCTTTGTTATACAAGGGTTACTCCCCTTTCTTCAGAGTGTACTGTACAGCTTCTAAGGTCCAAAATCGCTTTCACAGAATTTTAACTGGTTAGTTGTTCTGGAAATCTCTTCACCTGCATCTGAAAGGAACAACCTTGTGCAAGATCAATTGATGATCTGGTTTATGAAGGTCCACCCCTGTCAACCGTTCTTACTTTTGTTGTTGCTGCAGACACTAATGCCTTAAGTGCTCAAGCTTCCCCAGTGTAGACATTTTTGTTGTTTTGCTCTTAAGTCTTCATAACTGTTTTTCACAAAAGAAAGCCGGGTAAAAAATTTCCCATTTCTTTCTCCTTCACATGATGGTTCGAAGGGTTGTTTGGATTCTCCGGGAGGAAGCTGAAAACATCCAAAATGTAGGGTGTTTACTTGGAAACAAAATACTGTATGTGGAAGTATGTCTGTTCGTTTTTTAAGAATGGCATCATTAAAAGGTTTGTGCGAATATCTACCTCTTGCCAGCTTTTAGGGCTAGGCAGAATAGTAAAAAAAAAAAAAAAAAAAACCCTTTCCACAGTTGTTACTATTTTTTAAGTGGTAGTCCAGTCCTATTTTTGTGGTTTCTGCCTACTTGCGGTGTGTACTGAAACCTACGGGTGAAACCAGAACGTTACACTTTTCGTGAAAAGAAGGCCAAATTCTGAATTCAGCAAGGAGTCATTTGGGTAGCTCTTTGGATTTTTTTTTTTTTTGCAGAAGTTCTTTTTTGAGCAAAAACGAATGAAACCTAGTGCAAAAATGTATAAACAGGTGATGATGATTTCAGTTGTAATTTAATGCCTCATGGCAGATTTAGCAAATAAATATACTGTTCGTGGCATGTGTTGCTGTAGATATTCACATGCTATGCATTCTATGCCATCTAGTCTTGGGCTCGGATGTGTACAATCTTAGGCAGTATTGTGATGTACATCGAATCCATAGTTAGCTTTTCATCCGCCATCTAGTTCAGACATGCTTCGCTGAGGCTCTGAATCAACACCGCATGACAGTTGATCGGGGCTTCCTGAGTTTCTCAGTTCCGACAGTTCTTCAAACAATCTCTGCATCGGTTTCTTCATCAAGTATGCCACAGTCTGCGACGAGGGTGATATCTGCGGCGGGGTTGCGGCCTTGTTAGACCTTCTTCAACATCGCTCGCCTTCGAAAATGATCCGCGTAATTGAAAAGGCACCTTTTTTATGCTGTTCACAGTGCCACGTCACATATGTGTAGCCAGCCCAGCAGTCTGCAATCTGTGCCTTTCCGCAGACCACACCGAGCCTTCCTGCTCTACCTGTCTTGGTTTCAGGCCTAAGAAAAACATCGCACAATGTGCAATTGAGCAATGAAGAGGCGATTCCTGCTATCTTGAGGGAATATGTTGAACAGGACTAAGTGGAGGAATTCGACACCGGCCAAGTACCCGCACTTATTATGGAGTCAGTTATCAGTCAGACAGATTTTTAGCTGACTTCGATACAACGATAGTGTCCACGCAGTGGGAACCTCACTTGGACACTCTCCACCCCTCCGGGGGAGGGGGGGGGGGTGTCTGGCTTTGAGCCCTCATTCCTATTGGACCGGACCGCCACTGCTTTCCAGCTGTGGCCGGCACTAATCCAAAGCTTTGGAGTCGACATCTGGCTCTGCTCTGGCACAGAATCAGCACTCCAAAAGCAAACCTGCCGTGACGTGAACAACATCTTCGCCGCCCACTACTGGCTCAGCATTGAAAGGCACTTCGGAGCTGAAGCAGCCATCGACCTCCATAAAACTCTGCGGGCTCTAGAGTAAGCTAGACACCAACGCCTCCATTAGAGTTGACCCAGCTGCCAATGGGGAAGACCGCTTCGGAGCACAAGCATGCATCAGGCTTTAAATCAACTTCTAAGCCCAAACATTTATCGTAGCCCAGTCGCACAACTTTCCACATTAGCACAAAGCATTTGGATATGGGCGCTGTACCACAAAGTTCACCTTTTACCATAGTATCTACTGGTATTGGACAGCGACCTTGAAGACCTGCTCAGCAGGATGAAGCAACAAGTCCACAAGTGGCAACTGCACCTCAAGTCCTACTCTCATACTTCCAGTGTTGGGGGGGTTCCAAACATAAACCTGTTTGCAACACCCAAAAACGCAAAATGCCCAAGCTTCGCATCCAGGGTCCCACGCCCACAGTCTGGAATAAATGCACTATGGGTGTATTTGTCAGGGATATCTGCCTACACTTTTCCACCTCTCCCACCACTTCCATATGTGCCCAGGGAATTACGGCAAACCTCCTTCACATTAATTCTAGTAGCTTCCACATGGGGCCAGACAACCCTTTTTCACTATTCTCCTCAAGCTCTCTGTAGTTTCCCACCTGAACCTCCCCAACAGGCAGGGCCTTCTTATGCAACACCAGGGAACTCTGACATCCCTGTCCCAAACATTTCTAGTGATTTGGCTCCTGAAATCTTATAGATTGGGTACTTAGTTACCTCCTGAGTGCATAGATATCGTCAGGGAGGCTTATCGGCTTACCACCAGGGCCTGTTATGTTGCAAAGTGGAAAAGATTCTTCCACTACTGCCTTCATTAAAACATCACTCCTCTAAAACAGAAATTACAGGACATTGTCTGTTACCTTTTTAACTTGCAACGCTCAGGACTAGCATACACAGTTATTTGCTTACATTTGGCTTCAGGAGCAGCATTTGTGCAACACCGGGAGTACCCCTTCCTCTTCAGGATCCCTGTAATTAAAGCTTTCATGGAATGGCTGAATAGACATCCCTCACAGACTACCTTCAATCCCATCATTGAATCTTAATGTAGTCCTCACAAGATTGAGACCCCTTTGAGCCCCTTCTTGTCCCTTACAATTTCTGTCCAGCAAAGTGGTTTTCTCAGTCTCTATTACCTCCCTTAGACGTTTCAGTGAGATTCAAGCGTTAACTCTAACAGAACCCTATTTCAAGGTACATTCTGATAGGGTAGTCCTTAGGACAAAACCCAAGTTTCTACCCAAGGTTGTATCTTCTTTTCACCTTAACCAAAGGCGTAGAACTGCCATTTTTCTTTCCACATCACAGTAGCAGAGCAGATGCTTCATACACTAGATGTTAGTTAAAAGAGCCCTTATGTACTACAGTGATCGGACACAACCATTTAGAAAACAACAATTATTTGTGACTTTTCCCAAATCCCATAGAAGGGACTTTTATTTCAAACAAGGAATCACTCGCTGGCTAGTCAAGTGTATTCAAACCTGCTATACCAAACCCAAAAGACCGCTCCTAACACTTCCCAGGACATATTCTGCTCGCAAAAAAGCAAGCAGGTTCAATGGCCTTTTCAGGCAACATTCCAATAACTTGCATTTGTGTAGCTACTACTTGGTCCACAGCGCACACTTTTACTAAGCACCGTTGTGTTGACGTTCCAGCAAAACAGCAAACCCAGGTGGGACAAGCTGTTTTACTTACACTTTTCCAATGTTCTGCAACATCCTCCGGCTAGCCCCAACATTACAGGGGAAACTGATTTTCTATATTATGCTCAGTATGTGTATGTACAGGTTCGAGGCATGTGGGCTGCTGAATTCATATCTGTGCATAGATCGCCGCCTAGTGTTGGGTCCGGATGATTGCACATTGTTGTCCTGGAAGAGTCTTCGAAGTATCACGAGATAGGTGGCTCCTCCCCTGGACTACAGTGCGCATGGGCATCCTCTCCATCCTTAGATTGTTTTTTTCCGCCATTGGGTTCGGATGTGCTTATCTTAGCTCAAGTTCGGAAACTTTAGTTTATGGCCAAAAGGCCTTTAGATTTCGTCGGTATTGTTCGCGTTTGGTATCGACCAGTTTATTTTGTGTTTTAGTAACTTCTTCACGCTTTTCGGATCCGCTTCGGTCCGAACATCGATCAACGCTCGACGATGGAATCGAGGACTCCTTTCAAGAGATGTCCTTTATGCCATGCGAAATACCCACACGTCGATGTCCATCCGGTGTGCAACAAATGTCTCTCACCGGATCATGATGAGTCGAAATGTATGGCCTGCGCCCGGTTCCGCTCGAAGACTCTGCGGAATCGACGGGCAGCGAGATTGGAGGCACAGCAATCGGCGCCTGCCCCGGTCAACATCTTCAGCACGGAGGATGAGGAAGCCGAGAGCATAGAAGACATAGACTCCAGCCATGCTTCCGAACGTGAATCCCGATCGGAAGACGATGATGAGGTGATCTTCGAGGACGAAGACGACGTCGGCAAGGTAGGAGACTACGATGAGGCCCTTGGGGCCGAGGAAGATAGCTCCAGCGAAGAGCTAGGCCAACCCGTCGTTACGGAGGCCGAGAGACAAAGTCGTCATAAGGCTCAGGTCGAGGGATCGCCTGCGGGCCTTACCCAAGATCAGTCACACAGTTCTTCGGCCCCGCCTCAAGGCCCGGCCTCGAACATTTCACAGGAGCCATTAATATCGAAGACAACTGGATTTCATTCAGTGAAACCGAAACCATCCGTCGCACCGGTTACATCAAAACCGAAAGTGAAACTGGTTGCGATCGGATCGAAGGCCTCGAAGCCCTCCACTCCTTCGACGCCGGCACAGGTCATCGGCACCGAACACACCAAAAGAGATTTCGGTGCCGAGCTCACCAAGACTGGTTCCGGCACCGAGCCAAAAAAGAAGGCCCTCGGTCCCCACAAGGCGCCTCAGCCTATGGCAGCGAAGATTACGGCCCAACCCACCAAGGTCAAGGTGGTCGATCCGTCTGCGTCGACATCAAAGGGTGCGGCGCCTACCAAATCATGGGCTCCAAAGAGCGTCGATACCCACCTTCGGATCGACGACCCAAAGACTGGGAAAAAATCGGATACCGCTTCGACACCTGCCTCCAAGGTGCCTATCGGTTCCAAAGCGCCATCTGCGTTCACCTTGCAACACGTCTCAGCGTCGTTGCAACGCATCAGGGACCGGGCAACCCTCGGTCCTACGTCGGGTCCCGAAATGCACAAGGCCGCAAAAGCACACTCGGCGCCGGCGCACATCACATTTGGATTGCCACCGCCCAAGGCACCGAAAATGTTCGAAATTCGGACACATGTCCACCAAACACAGACACTATCCGCTGGACAAATCGATATCGAGCCTTCACAGGCACACTTTATCGACGCCGACACTGGTAGGCTGCTGCTCCGCAAGCGGAAGATCACACCAGAGAAGGGTTTGGACTCATACAAGATTCCTTTGAAACAAAGACAGCCAGCAGGTTCCACACCAGTGCTTCACGAAACCTTTCAACCCTACCTTCAGGACCCACCGTCTTTTTCTCCTACGCATTCGGAGGCAGACGCCGGAGAGGACTATATAGGGGATGATACCACTTACCCGGTGGATATCGATCCTGATGATCACATGCAAGACCCAGATCAGGCATGGGTAGACCGCACCGACCAGGGTAACGCACCAGATGCTCCTGACACGCAGCTTTATAATATAAAGACATCTCCCACGGAGGACACTGCTGCCTTTAATGCCCTCATAGAACGGGCTGCTGCCAATCATGGAGTGGAACTCCATTCTGACACTGTAGAGGAAGATTTCTTAGTGGACACGTTCGCCCCCTCTGAGAAAACCGTCAAAACTCTGCCAATGTTGAAGGGGGTTCTGAAACCTGCAAAATACATTTTTAAAGAAACAACCAGGGCACGGGTGTTGAACCCCAGAATCAAAAAAAAAAATACAAGCCAGCACCCGGAGACCCTATGTACATTAAGGGTCAGTTACCATTAGACTCCATGGTTGTTTCTAATGCTCGCAAACGAGCACATTCACAAACAACGGGTGATGCTCCTCCCCCCGACAAGGAGTCCAAAGTGCTGGAGACATCAGGCAAAAGGATAGCGCAAGCAGCAAACATCTGGCGCATTGCCAACACCCAGGCACTCCTGGCCCGTTATGATAGGTCACACTATGACACACTAGAATCACTGCTACAACACTTGCCAGATGAATACAAAGAGGCAGCGGAGCTCCTTATCAGAGAGGGACAACTCCTTACAAATGCGTCCATCAAATGCGCACTAGATGCAGCCGACACTGCAGCAAGGGCGATCAACACTAGCGTAATGTTGAGGAGGCACGCATGGTTGAGAATCTCAGGCTTCAAACCTGAGATTCAAAATAATATCTTGAATCAACCAGTCAACCCAGACTTTTTATTTGGCCCCGAGGTTGACGCTACACTGGAAAAGATTAAAAAGGACACTGAAACTGCGAAGTCTATGGGGGCTTTACAGTTGCAGCAGTTTCGGAGTGGCTCCTTTCGTCGCCCAGGGAATAGAGGAGCAGCTAGAGGTCAGGGGGTCCCAGCAGCAGTACAGTAAAGCAGGCACCCAGAGTACCTATAATAAGAACAATAGGGGTGGATATCGTGGATCCAGCACCAAAGGCAGAGGACGGGGACACAACAACACAAGGTCCTCCGCCAATAACAAACAGTGACGTCTTGTCACTGCCCCCCGCCCACATAACACCGGTCGGGGGGAGACTCCAACGGTTCCTGCCAGTCTGGAGATCCATCACCACAGACGGGTGGGTCAGAGAAATAGTCCAGTACGGTTATTGTCTGGAATTAACATCCACTCCACCCAACATACCACCAAGACACCGTCCTATGTCCGCAGAGCACTTGACATTATTGCAGCAAGAAGTACTAAGTATGCTGCAAAAAGGAGCCATAGAGCTTGTGCCTGTGGAACAGCGAGGGTCTGGGGTGTACTCTCTGTACATCTTAATCCCAAAAAAGGACGGGTCTCTCAGACCTATACTGGACCTCAGACCACCCAACCAGTACATTTTGTCAGAGCATTTTCATATGCTCACCCTCCAGCAGGTTCTGCCGTTACTCAGTCAGGGAGACTTCCTAGCAACACTAGATTTGAAGGATGCGTATTTCCACATACCCATACACCCATCACACAAACAATATCTCAGGTTCACTCTTCAGGATCAGCATTATCAGTTCAAAGTACTCCCTTTCGGAGTAACAACGGCACCCAGAGTCTTTACCAAGTGCCTAGCAACAGTGGCTGCACACCTACGGAGACAGCACATTCACGTCTTCCCTTACCTGGACGACTGGCTTGTTCAGGCAAAGTCAGCCCAGCAGTGTGCCAGCCACATATCCCACACCATTCACCTTCTTCACAGTCTGAGATTCTCACTAAATTATCCAAAGTCACATCTTCAACCCGCCCACGTACGGCAGTACCTGGGCGCGACCATAGACACTCTGGCTGCCAAAGCTCAGCCAAATTTAGCGAGAATCAACAGCATGCAACTGCTGATAAAAAAGTTCAAACCTCAACACTCCCTTCCAGCGCGAGTGTTCATGCAGTTGATAGGCATGATGGCCTCCTGCATCTTCATAGTCCCGCACGCGAGACTACATATGCGCCCGCTTCAGGAGTGCTTAGCACGTCAATGGAATCAGGCTCACGGGCAATTAAAAGACCTAGTGTTGGTGAGCGGTCGGGCATACAACTCTCTGCATTGGTGGAACCCACACAACCTATGCAAGGGCCGACCGTTCCAAGAGCCTGTTCCACAAATAATACTGACGGCGGACGCGTCTCTCCAGGGATGGGGAGCTCATGTACTCAATTACACAGTGCAGGGACTATGGACGACACAGCAACAGAAGATGCACATCAACCTTCTGGAACTGATGGCTATCTTCCTGTCAATGAAGGCATTCAAAGTACACTGGTGCAACAAAGTCGGGGTGATCCGGACGGACAACATGACTGCCATGTACTACATTCATTCAGAAGCAGGGAGGAACACACTCTCCACAGTTGTCTCATCTGGCTCAGAGCATGTGGAAGTGGGCCATTCAGAGGAACATGTTCCTCATGGCGGAACACCTCCCGGGCAAGGACAACCAGATGGCGGTTCTGCTCAGCAGACACAGCCACCAAATGCACGAGTGGGAGCTACATCCATCAGTACTCCAACCGTACTTCCAGCAGTGGGGTCATCCAGAGATAGACCTATTCGCCACAAGGGAAAACGCAAAATGCCAAAGCTTTGCCGCCAGGTTTCCGCATCCACAGTCGCAGGGCAATGCGATATGGATGAACTGGTCAGGCAAATTTGCGTACGCTTCTCCCCCAGCGCCATTAATACCGCTAGTGGCACGCAAACTACGGCAACACTCAATGACACTCATCCTGGTTGCTCCGATGTGGGCACGCCAGCCATGGTACACCACGCTCCTAGAACTTTCCGTGGTGCCGACTCAAAGACTGCGGGTAACACCCAAACTTTTAACACAGAACCATGGCGAAATTCAGCACCCAGATCCGCAACAGCTGAACCTGGCGATCTGGCTCCTGAAGTCTTGGAGTTTGGCTACCTGAACCTGCCTCCAGAATGTATGAATATCATCAAGGAGGCCAGGAGACCCACGACCAGTGCTTGCTATGCGGCTAAACGGAAAAGGTTTGTCATTTACTGTAAAAACAATGACATTAATCCTCTGGACGCATCCATTCAGAACATCATCTGTTACCGGCTACACTTATACCGATGCAATCTAGCATACAACTCCATCCGTATACATCTAACCGCAATAGCGGCCTATCTTCAAAACAGGCAACACCTCTCTTTATTCAGAGTGCCTGCCATCAAAGCCTTCTTAGAGGTACTCAAACGAATGATTCCTCCAACACACCCAACGGCACCAGTGTGGAACCTAAATGTGGTCCTCACCAGATTGATGGGCCCACCCTTTGAACCTCTACATTCATGTGAGATTCAATTCCTCACCTGGAAAGTAGCTTTCTTAGTGGCTATCACTTCGTTGAGAAGAGTTAGTGAACTCCAGGCACTAACCATTCAAGAGCCATTCATACAGGTTCACGCAAACAGGGTTGTACTACGTACCAACCCCACGTTCATGCCTAAAGTGATATCACAGTTCCACATGAATCAGACTATTGAACTGCCTGTTTTCTTTCCAAATCCAGAAAATGTCGCAGAGAGAATGCTCAATACACTAGATGTAAAGAGGGCCCTCATGTACTATATAGACAGGACACAGGATTTTAGGAAAACAAAACAACTGTTCGTTGCCTTTTCTCCACAACAGAAAGGCAACGCCATTTCCAAAGCAGGAATAGCCAGATGGATCGTTAAATGTATTCAAATTTGCTATGCAAAAGCTAAACGCACATTAACGATTCCTCCCAGAGCCCACTCAACACGAAAGTTAGGGGCGTCCATGGCTTTCCTGGGGAACATTCCTATAGAGGAAATATGTAGAGCAGCCACATGATCCACTATACATACATTTACTAAACACTACTGTGTAGATGTGCATTCAAAACAGCAGGCAGCTGTAGGACAGGCTGTTCTCAAGACCCTTTTTCAGATTGCTGCAGCTGGCACGGGCAGCCGCCGCTAATGGAGGGACTGCTATATAATCTATGCACAGATATGAATTCAGCAGCCCACATGCCTCAAACCGAATATGCTACTTACCAGTATGCATCTGTTCTTGGCATGTAGGGCTGCTGACATTCATATTGCCCACCCTCCTCCCCGGCGCCTGTAGCGGCTGCAGCACTCAGAATTACTGTATAGCATGGTCATCACTTACTGTATCTACTCCATCACTGCCACAATGGCGAAAAACAATCTAAGGATGGAGAGGATGCCCATGCGCACTGTAGTCCAGGGGAGGAGCCACCTATCTCGTGATACTTCGAAGACTCTTCCAGGACAACAATGTGCAATCATCCGGACCCAACTCTAGGCGGCGATCTATGCACAGATATGAATGTCAGCAGCCCTACATGCCAAGAACAGATGCATACTTGTAAGTAGCATATTCAAAGTCACTTGTAAAAGGTACCAGTGGTACCAAGAGCCTTGTGACCAGAGAGGATCCCTTAGGACTGCAGCATGTATTGTGCCACCCTGAGGGGCCCCACATACAAACACATGCACACTGCTATTGCAGTCTGTGTGGTAGTGTGGCTAAACTAAGTCAACATGGCACGTCAACCTGAGTGCCATGGCTACACCCCACTGCCTGTGGCACAGGTATTGAACACAGAAAAAACGGAATTGGAACTTAGCTATGGGTGATGAGAGACCTCTACTCTAGTCGAGTTAGAGAGTTTGCTAATCAAGAAAGCAGAATTTCTTTGAGTCCCCTCACTCACCAGGGTTTCCCCTTGGTGAGATGCTTCATCATAGGGGTCCTCTCAATCCGCTGAGGATTGAGGCATGCTGCGACTTGCGAGAATACGTAGGAGCACTAGAAGTCTCTAGTATAAGTCGTCGACCTGTTTCGAGCCTCCCCAAAGCTCTTCCTCAGGACCACACAGGGACCAGCTCTGTGCGTACCACTCCTAAGAGACCTATAAGTGAGGTAGATAAATAGTTAGTGAACTGCTAAGTGCCATACCTACTGTGCGTGCACTATTGTTTAATACATACGATTTTACTCATTGGCGCGTAGTATTTTGTATGAGGTTCAATTGTGCCCCATGGTCTGGAGGGGTTGAGGGGCTCGTAACACTTTTAGCTGAGCACACCTCACCGGTAATACACCTACTCGCACCCCTGGAGACCGCAAGATGCACTATACCACAGGTGAGGACATAACTGCATGAGCAGTATGCCCCTTTAGTATCGGAGTCCATTGTTTGGCACTGTAATTGCAGTGAAATCATTTTTAGTGCATGGGCTGGGAGTTCGTCATTACGAACTCCACAGCTCCATGATGGCTTTATTGAAGACTGAGAAGCTTGGTATCAAACGTCACAGCATAATAAATCCACACCGATGCCAGTGTTGAATTTATTACAAAATGCACTCACAAGGCATCTTAGAGATGCCCCCTGAAAAACAACTGACGGCTAGAGTATTGGCTGACTAGCTAGAACTTCTGAATGCACTGCTATATTCGGATTTACTAAGGTGAAATGCTTCTACAGGTTAACGAAATACACTTTTTGGATTGATTTTGAAAAAACGATCACAATTTTACATCTTTGCTGTCTTTAAAATTGAAGGTGTTCCTAAAGATAAGGGCCCAGTTATTTTCCCTGACTACAATTAACCTTTAAATAATTGCTTGCTGTTGAATTATCATTTTTTTAAATGTTGGTGCAGAGTCTAGTAAACATCAGTCCAGTGCTGCTGCTGCCCAGGGTGCCGCATGCGGCCCCGGGCGTACTTTTAGTATCACTGTGGTAGACAGTATGTAATATTGAAATAGTTTGAATTTGGCGTTATGGGAAATCCAGTGTTGGTAAGCTAGAACATCAGACCATTTATTTTCATTTAGCACCCTTCCTGACACAATCTCCTAATTATCCTGCAGAGGTGAGGGCAAGATAGAAGTGAGAGAAGGGCTTTGTTAAACCAGGTGATGTCTACAACATAATCCCATATTGTAGAAGACTTGACTTCATGATTGAATCAATTTCTGGTTAATTGTCAGTAATGGACTAGCGATGACCAAGGTTGTGGTGAATGAAATGGTATATAAGGAACTCACCCCTGTGGTGAGGAAATTGTTCCATTAGTCATCAAAAGAAAGACTGTGGCCCTCTTTGAGCAAATCCCCCAGAGTTGTGAGATGTGAGTTATGCAAATGCTTTGAGCTACCATGCAAGAAGGGATCCTGTGGCCTAAGTAGGCCCAAGAGGGGGCATTGCTGGCAATATTGCATCCCTGTTTGAAGAGGTGTTGTGCTTGGAAGTAGCACCACAGCATGACGTGGTCGAGACTAACATAAGCGTGGTGGGTGGGTGTCGTAAACCAGAAGCGCATTTAACTAATCTTCTCTTTGAGACCAAGATGGTGAAATTCTAGTTTTCGTGTTCACATCAGGAGGTTTGTCTTAGAGGTGGAACTGGCCTGATAGTGAATACACCTCCTGACTATCTAATTTTCCCGCCTGTCCTGGAGCCAAATGGGCCCTGGTCTACGCCAGTGATCCAGCACACTAAAGGTTGGTAGGTTTTCAGGGGGCACCTCCAAGGTACACTCTGCATGCATGTATTAATAAATCCATCACTGGAATCAGTGTGGGTTTATTGCAATGAGATGTTTGATGCTTAACATATTTGGTTTCAGTGAAGCCATTATATAGCTGGGGAACTTGTAGTCACCAGTGCCCAGTACATATACTCAAGATAGCTTCCCTGTTCACTGGCAATGTCCAAGAATCGACTTGGACACCACAGGGGCATATCTGCTCATGCATATATGTCCCCACATGTAATATAATGTGCCCTACGTTAGGACTGTAAGGACTGCTGTGGGGGAACCTTGCATATATTGCATGCAGTGTCTGCAGACACCGCACACTGGGTGTGCCATGTTGTCTATTGGGGGAACAATTGTACAGTTTTAGGGAAAGAGATCTAGCACTGGGTACCTCGATAGCAGAAACCCAGTGCACTAGTGTCAAAATTGCTTCAATTACCAGGCAAAACGTGGTGATGACATTTCAAAAAAGGTCCCTTTCCTACAGTGAGTAAATAATATTGTACGTGAATCACCAGTGGCAGTCTTGCACTGGTTAGCATGCTGAATACAGTGATATAAATTTGACATTGTGTGAATCTATTTGCCCGGTGAACCACAGACCACAGTTATGTTACTCCTAATATCTAAGTCACAATACATCCAAAATTATCAAAATGTGGTTATAGGTCCTTATCTGTTCCCCTCAAGTGTGGTATGACTGCGGTTTGCTTAGTTGTAGAAAACAGATTATCTCTTGCTCCAAGTGGATCTCTACAACCTAAGAGTGAATGATGGAACTGAGAATGGTGGGTAGACGCTAGAGCGAAGCATGCTTTGTGAGCACTCTAGTGACAATACCTTTCTATTTTTTCACTGCCATTCAATGGACATTTAAGTTTCCTCAGGGTCAGCGCGGCAGAAGAGAAAGGTGACACTTCTGATCGTTCCCCAAGTGAAAGCAGAAATTCAGATAGGTAGAAACCAGTGACATTTTGTGCCAAGATCCCCAGTGAAAGCCACAGGTATCCATTATGACATGGTAGCACAGAGCCTAGGAGCAGACACCTTCACGCTCCAATGGCCTATGAATTTAAGGCTTTCTCTAGACCAGGTGTCTCCCACGAGTAGCTCGTGCGGTACTAGTAGCTCTCCACCTACCTGTAAGTGGCTCTTCTGTGTGCAGGCCAGTCCAATAATATTGAAGCTTTTGCTTGGTTAAATTATTAAATTCATTCTAAAATTTCAAAATGTTTTTAAAGCTATTATTGAGTTGGGAGATGTATTACTCATATTGTTACCTTAGTGCCACGGGGATTGCAGCTAAGGCATTTATTGATTACAGTCATTTCAAATTGTCAAATGTTTTTTGGTCGAGCCTGGGCAACGTATGCGCTGCTCTGCGAGGCATACTGTATTCGGGTATGGACTTGAAGCTCCGCCCATTTTCCACCCATCTTTTCAATTGGATCCTGTTACTGTCCTTTCTAAATGGTTGCTTTTGGTTCATGAATAGGCTTAGTAGTCCCTCCCTAGAACCACCTTGTCTACACTTGTAACCTCCCATGAGGACTGGCCTTATTACTTATGTTGTTACTTGGTATGTTTTATTTAGTCTGTGAGCACTATTTTCTTAAATGATTTCTCCTGTTCCACCCATGGCATTCTTTCCTCTAAAGCTGCAAAGCACCTGTTTTTAGATCTTTTTAGTAATGGGAACACGTCCTATTTACATATCCAGCTTGTTTATTAATGGTGGCCGCGTCATATTTACAAAACCAGCTTGCACCTTTTAATCTGTATTTAAATTTTTTGGCAGTGCTGTCTGCTTTAACTATAGTGGCTGCGTTCCTTTCTTTACTTTGCTACGGCAATTCGCTTTATCTATAGCGGCCACCATCTTTTAAAAAATATATATTTTATCAGAGTACTAGCACATGGTGGCCGCATGCCTGGAGTGGGGAGGCGCACATTTTTGCACATAAAAGCGGCGTGCGGCTGGCATTGGCTAGTACTCCGTACTCCAGTAACTCATGTGCCATGCCCGACACCATCTCACCCCTCCCACCCCTCCGAGGTCAGAAGTTCAAGCTATTGGCATTGTAAATGACAATGCCTTTCATTTATGTGTTCGTTTTCTAAACAAATGAACGAAAGGCATTGACATTTACAATGCTACTAGCTTAAACTCTTGCATATGCAAGACCTATTGCATTGCAAATGCTTGTTTTACATGAGTGCTGGAAACCCTGCCTCACGCACTGATGTGATCACCGCTAACAATCTTCGATGGGGTGGTCCCTTTTATGTCACTAATATCCGTAGCTCTGGATGATTTCCATCGAACGTAAATAGCTCTTATTGTGGAAAAGGTTGTAGACCCCCTCTATAGACTGATTCACGGTTTGCAGTGACATATCACAAAACACATGGGTGTAAAATTGGTAATTGTAGAAAAGATAGTGAATAACCAATAAATGAGCTGTTTGATATTCATACTGTCCACAGACCTTTGAAAGCCTCACACACCCCTAAGTCAGAAAATGTTATGTTGACTGTCAAATTCTGCTTGACAATGTCCTATTGAAGAAATGTCACAACCAAGAAAAACTTTTACTCTGCATTGCTAATTGATATGCTGCCGCAAACGTTTGTGTGTTTGTATAAGGTGTACCACTGTAATCGTAAATGTAATTCAGAATGAAAGTATCGGATCTATATACATTTGTATTCATTACAGTTGGTGTATACTCTACGGTGTGAAAGTGGCTAAACTGCTTTCTGGGCGAGGATTGTGCTTCTAAAATTCTTAAAATATAGACTATGTATTTTGTTATGATGTGAAATAACGTCAATTAGAAGACTCTCTCCTTAATAGAATTTTGTTTGTGGTTCATATGCATGGTTTTGAAACCTCATTAGAAAGTTTTTGTGTGTGAAATTTTGTAGTCTAATTACATTGCACATTAATTGTGCGATGCTGAACGCATTTTGTTTCGTTACATTTTCACACAATTTTAATGGCCTTTTGGCCTTTTTTTAGGCTCTGGGTCCAGTCCCATTGTTTCAGGTGGTTTAAGGAATATGCATGAAAGTAAAGCATCTGGTCCACTGCCGGGTAATAATGCAAATCATCATTCTGATAATGCTAGACATGGTTCGGGTGAAGACTTCATGCGCATAGCACACAGACTAGGAAGTGAGGTAAGTTAATATTACTACTTTTGCTTTGCTTTTCACTTTCCCTGTAACCACCTTTTAGTCTGTATAGCACTCACTGTTAGAAGTAGTTATTTTAAAACAAAGTCTTTGGTTTGAACTTGATTTCTCCTACCAACTTCGTGATGCACCTCTCTATGTATGCTATGAAGTAGTTTTGATTTTTCATTGTTATGATTGCAATCTAAAAGTTGGAGTAAAATATAGACCTATAAAATGTCTTTTGACCATGGGCAATGCTGTAGCGTCTGTATTTAAAAGCCATTATTTTACACTAAAGTTAAGTAACGTACTGCAAAATTATACAACTAAGTCTATGAAAGTGGGCTGAGTGTAACTGGAAAATCTGTAGAGCTGCAGTGTGTTCCTCTGAGCCCAAAATCAGAATTGCCAATTTTATGTAGTAGCATCTATGGGTTTCCCTTTTGATTCCTGATCTTTAGTTTCCAACACCATTGTCTTTATACACAGTTCCAGCAATTTTAGTGCATTAGTGCTATACCCAGGTCTACATTTTGCGATAGTAGCAGTGGCAAAAGTTCACAAATTGTATGTCACATACACCAAGGGGTTATTGAGAGCTGTGTGTTCATGAAATGTATGAATATCAAAATATTGTCTGTAGAGGTTTGGGGGGGGATCACATTAAGGTCACTAACTTTCCCTTTTCCCGAAACCATTCAGAACAACTTATTCCAGCACATTATAACATCTCTGGGTGATTATTTCCATTCCACATATCAGCTGATAAAAACTAGCAGATAGCGATGTTTTAAGTGATATATTTTTGTCAAACATACAAGGGTTTTTTCCAGTTCTGACTAGATTACTAAACAATACTCATTGCCAGGGCTTCATGAAATCAATCCCGTAAAGAGTTCTACTTGCTTGGGCCACCATTCAAAACACTGATCTATTTTAAAAGCATGTGTTGAGAGGGGTGGGAGAAGGGGGGTATTGGTTAAAATCACTGCAGAAGGTGACTTCCCACTAACACAAGATGTAGCCAATAGGTCAGGCCATATGAGCCTCATCAGCAAGGCTGAATCAACCTGAAAAGTAATGGTCTGAATACTGAGTGGTGACTGTGCACGCTTTGATCCCTGATGTGGGGAGTGGAAAAAGTACCTCAACTAAAACTCCCCAGTAACTGGGGCGGCTCTTCACTTTTAATGATACTAGGCTCATCAGGTGCTTTTTGCACGATTAAATCCGTTTTTTGTTTCACGAATCAAATTAGGCCTAGCCAGCAACCTCTCTTCCATAGTGCATAATTAGAGACCTTGAGAGGTGCCTGATAAGACGCTGCTTTCCAGTGCTGCTGAAATATTCCCTCAGTGATATGCTAAGCAATTAAATGAATTGGCTTAGTTTTGGCAGGTAGAGGTCCACTGGTGTTCCTCTAAACGCAAATTTCCATCCTGTTTTGCTCCGGGAGATGCAAAGAAGATTTTAACACATTTGCTAGCCCTCACTAAGCCGCCTGGCTTAGCAAGTGCTTGTTTTGTCAAGTAGTTCTGTAAAACGTTTATTTTGGTTAAGTTGCCGGGTCCTCATCAGACTAAAGGTAAAAAAATGCAAGTCTAAAAGGACATTTTTCTTTTGGTCTTAAAATGCACCCATTGGAATAGTAGTCCTAGCTGAAAAACACCTATAAGTAAGTATATTGTACATTTAATTTTAGTAACATTCAAAAGATCTTTGCTAATTCCAAACCACCTAAAAAGAAATAATGCTATTTGTTGGTGTCTCTGGTTCTACAGTAGCGTGCAAAAATGATAACGGTTGTTGATTAGTATCAATGTACCATGGTAGTAGTGGTGGTTGCCATAAGATTTTGGCATTCTGAACAGAATTGTTGCAGACCTGTGTGATTGGAGGTGAAAGGTCAGATCAGGTAAAGAGGTTGGGTGCAATGTGGGAAGAAGCTATTTCATCTGATTGTGGTGGCCAACCCACACTATGCCTATTTATTTTTTGGTGGCACATTTTCGCTTTCCTAGCTCTTCTTGTCCTTGTTGTTCTGATCTCATCCTTACACAGTTGCCTCCACATCGTCTTATCTTCTATTTCAAGTAAAATCAATTTTTCGATTTGTTTAAATCTTTTTGAGAAAAGATGCAACAGCTAAAAATATCGCAAAGCAGTAGTCGGCAACACAGAATGCCTTCTATGAAAGGTCTCAATAGCATCCCAACAATAATCATTTATTGAAATCTTCTAAATTAACAAAACTGGTGACAGAAAATATCCATTGTAAGTATGAGAGAATAAGTACGAAGTGAAACAGAATTGCTCCAGTACTACGAGCTGAAAACATGTTTGAGCGATATAAAGACATTTGTGCTTATAAAAGTGACTATTTGTTTTTCAAATATGGGGAATTCCCCATTGCCCTTCTGTGGAAAAGTGGGTTTCTGTTGCAGTACCCCTGCACTTTTTGCCTGGCTTTTTGATGCAACTTTGACAGAAGTGTACTGGGACCCTGCTGTCCAGTTTCCCAGTACCAGTTTTCTTTCCCTCTAAGTCCCTAGTAAATGGTACCCTGGTACCTAGGGCATGGGGACTGAAGAGGGTACCCTAGGGACCCCTCACCAAGGCCAGGCTATGCCACTGCAGCCTTGGTGCAAAGTCGACATGGCACGCTACCGGTGTGCCATGTCAAAGCAGCACTACCAAAGGTATGGGGAAGTCAACCTTCTAGCAGGGCTTGCAAGCCAGGGTGCGTTTTATGACAGGTGTGGGCATAGCTGCCTGAGCAGATATGCCCCTACAATATTTAAGCCTATTATTAATAGTGTAAGTGCCAGGAAAGCCATAGAGTACATGGCCTGGAAACTCGACAAATCAAGTTCCCCAGCACAATGATGGCTTCACTGAACCCAGGAGGGTTTGGTACCAAACAACTCTTCTTAATAAACCCGCACTGATGCCAGTGTGCGACTTAATAAAACATGTACTCTGAGGGCACCTCAGAGGTGCCCCCTGAAAACCTACTAACCCCAGTGTAGTGTCTGACTGGCACCACCAGACATGTTTCTGTACCCCTGGTTTGAGGCCTGAGGCCAGAAACCAATATCTTACACTCCTCTGTTAGGCCTAAGGCTGGTCGCCCACACTACCATAAATAGAGCACTTTGGATTTAAATTGATCCCCGTACACTTCTGAGGGAATCTCTGTACTCTGTGCATGATATGACTACTTAGTAGTATACCATATACAGAGCCAGCTTTCTGCACATTCCCTGTTTGCATCCACTGTTTTCCGTAAAAGTATTCCTTGCCTGAGTTTGTGTATCTGTTAACCTTACTTGAAAGTCTCATTTGTATGTCTTATAATTTAATTTGTTTTTTTGCATACCTGTCCGCCATTCTACACTTTCCCTGTCACCTGGTTTTATTTTTTGCCTACCACTATACCTTCAGTCAAATATCTCTTTTGATAGCTACTAGTGGTTCCCATACCTTTCCAAGCGACAGCAGTCGCCTCTACTTAGTGCCTCTCCCCAACGATATTTGGATTAAATAATCTACCATTTATACCTGTGCCCTCAGAAATAAGTTCTTCCAAAGATTCACTTGCTTATTTCGTCACCTGACGGTTTTTCAACAGCTTTTTCAAAAGGTTAGGAGGCGAGCACTATATAGCATTATGGTTAGAGAAGATTGTTAAACTCTAGGATTCTGCCAAATTTCCTCACAAGGCTTTGGTTACTCTAGTCCACTGCTGTTTAATTGCACATAAATGAATCCCAGTTTAGGCCTTTCTGATATAAAAGTGATAGAGCAGGCAACAAACATGTTTTGCAGGGTGAATCTTTTCTCAATTCACATGCTGTGCATTATTCCGCCATCTAGTGGTTGGGTCCAGAACTCTTCTAAAAATATTTTATCCTACTATTTGTTGTTTTTGTTGGTGGGCGTCAACTAATTTTGGTGTCCCCTAGTGGCGTTGTCGTGCTCCCACCTTTGGTCATTATCTTCAGATTCTTTTTTCTTCTCTTTTCCTCCTATCATCTTCATTGGCAGAGGAGGGTGGGATCACTTGTGAATCCAGAAAATTCTTCAAGCTGTAAAACTACACGTACAGGCAAACTATACGTTTCGCACCGTTAATCTTTTCTGGATTCACATCCTGAGCATTGATTGTTTTGTAGTGGTTTGGTACAGCAGTGGTGGTTGGATTGAAGATGAGCAGTGATTTGAAAATAGATGTCGGAAGTCTGTGCACTATGTAATTTAAATCGTATGTGACTCCTACATATTTCAAAAAACATATAGTGGGTGCTGATCATCTGTTTGTAAGTAATTTAGGGAGCTGGTCTCCTATGTGTAAGATTAAATGGCTGATCTTCCAGATCTGTGCACCACCACCCCTACCATCTCCTATAAGTGATAGATGCGAAATTCAGTTGCCGCAGCATCATCTTGTAAATCACATCTTCGGAATATGCTTCATTGCACTTGTGTCCGAAAAAAATGTAGGTTCCCCACAACAAGGACCCCCCCCCCCCCTCCTCCTCCTGGATCACCTGACATTATACCTTTGTGGCACTATTAAAAGGGCAGCAGATACTTATGGCCTCAGATGGAAACTGAACAAGAGGGATGCATTTTTTCTGTATGTCTTAACTCTACATCATAGAAAAAGCCAATTTCTCCTTCTGTTGCCAGCTATCTTTAACCAAGGGAAAGAGGTGTTCTAAAGCCAGCTGCATCGAGTGGTAACACAAATGATAGAAAAGAAATATAATGCCTTTGTACAAGACCCACCCTATATAAAAGCATAAGAAGTATACTTATTAATTGTTGCTGCAGCTAGCAAGAGGGCAATCGCAACTGCCACACATATACCGCTGTAAAAGATTGGAGGGAGGAAGCTTGAGATATCGGTAGCCCCTGGTTAGGGAGGCATTCACAGAGTTCCTCCCAAAGATGCTCGGGAGTAGAGCCAAGCAGTGACAGGCACACTAAGCCATCGTACAGGTGCAGAAGGGAAGCCTATCAATAGGAGCTCGGACTGTGGAGCGCGAAGAGGCCAAGGGGGGGGGGACACCAAATTAGCACAAGCTGAAGGGTCAGTCGCTAAGCGAGAGGTTGTCGAGATGGCACCTGGTCCCTCTAAGAAACATAAGGCGGGAGACCCTGAAAAAGCCTCCAGGCCAAAATGCTGGCGATTCTGCAAAAGAAAACACTTCAGGGATATGGCATCCTTTCAAAGCCCTCGTGGAAACTGAGCCAGTAGGTAGGTTGAACTAGACCCACTGAAAACACCAGAGCCACAAGAAGATAAACAGGAAATTTGAGGACGAGGAGCCTGACAAATCTTTTTATTAACATTTTGCTCATATGACCACACACCATCATGATTGACAGTATGCCCCCAGTTGCCAATACAGTCCGACCACATGCGTTTTCCAACAGGATGGAAGGTCATCAACTGCATTCTTTTCAATAGGTATAGAGCCAATCAACGTGTACATAGAGCTGGTAAGTCCCCCTCGGCAGTAAAGACAGCTGCCTTGTCTCGTGTCCCTGACTTTGATTGATCGTCGTCCAAACCCAACCCCAGTCTATATTTGCGCCATGGAGCCCATATTTTCTCCCACTTTTTGCTACATCCTCTTCCTTTATACACAGTCTCTTCTGCCCTCTGGCACCAGTCCATGTCGCACTTCCACTCTCTCAGTGAGTGCGGTAGGGGTGACCCCCACCTTCGAGCAATGTTCCTTTTAGCGATACCGGCCGCCAGAGCCAGCCAGATTCCCGTGTACCTGGACCAATCTGAGTCCTCTTTGATCATCAATCATCATTGATCATCATGATTGCCAATCATTGGACAAAGGAGAGGTACCTGAAGGCTGGAAGCAGGCAATGGTGACTCCACTGCTCAAAAAACCTTCACTTGATCCTCTGCTCGTCCAATTACAGGCCTATTTCATTACTATCTAATCCTGTAAAAATTCTGGAGCGCGCAGTTAGCAAATCCATTTCCCACTTCCTAGAAGAAAACCATCTGCTAGATGAGGCTCAATTTGTATTCCATCCTGAGCACGGAACAGAAAGCGCCTTAGTCACAGTCCTTGATGACCTAAGAATGCGTGCTGACAATGCAAATCCTGTTGTACTGGTACTACTGGATATGTCAGCCGCATTCGATACAGTGAACCACGATACTCTGCTGGAAAGACTCAGGAATATAGGAATCGAGGGTCAGGCGTTAAAATGGCTCCAGTCCTATGTGACGGGCAGACAGCAGGCAGTGACAATTCCTCCATTTGTATCTACAAAAAGCGCAGTTCAACAAGGGGTACCGCAGGGGTCAACAATAAGCCCGATTTTTATTTAATATATCTGTGCCGACTAATCCCCATTATTAAATCTTTTGGCATTGAATTAATAAACTATGCAGACGACACACAACTAGTGTTCTCGCTAGGGGGGAGCTGGGCAGTTACGATGGATGAATTCCACGAATGCATGCAAAGCACTACAGACTGGCTCAGAAACAATCAGTTACAATTCAATGGAGACAAAACGGAAATTGTGTACTGTGCTACAAATAAAATAGCTTGCCCCCTACCTATTGACTTTCGGCTCACCCCTTCAGACAAACCACAAATTACAGCAAATACAGTGCGTAATCTGGGGGTATTAATGGATAACAACCTTCAGCTGGACTCTCAAGTCAAATTAGTTGGCACATGTTTCTCCTTGATCAGAGCCTTATGGAAGATCCTCCCATTACTACCAGATTCCATCAGGATACAAGTGGTGAGGTGTGTAATCCTGAGCAGGCTGGATTACTGCAACTCGCTGTATCTGGAAGCACCCAACCTACTGATACGGAAGTTGCAAAGAATTCAGACGATTGCAGCAAAACTAGCTCTAAAAAGGCAGAGGAGGTCCTCTGCATCTTTAGCTCTGAGGGATCTCCATTGGCTGCCAGTTCATCAGAGAATACAATTTAAATATCTTTGTATTGTCTTTAGAGCAGTCCATGATCGAGAACCTAAACCACTCCAGAATAAATTCTCGTGGTATGCTCCCTCAAGACATCTTTGCTTAGCAACAGCAAATCTGGTGAATATCACGAGATTTAAATAATCCAGGACAGGAGGCAGAGCTTTCAGTCCTGCAGCCTCGCGGTTGTGAAATGCTCTCCCCGTCAATATCGGACAAACTCAGGATCTGCTTCAATTTAGGAAGAAGGTGAAAACGTGGCTGTTCCCTAGGGAGGAATAACACAAAAATGCTGATGTGATATGGATTTTTTTCCCAGATACCTTCTTTCTTCTTTTGCTGCTCTTCTTTCGATGCCCTTTTCTAGACTTGGGGATAGTCGTCTCAGCCTGACAGTTTGACATTCTGGTAACTCGCAGCGCCAGGATACACGTTTGGTGACAGTTTGCGCTATATAAATACAGCTTACATTACATTATATTGCATTACCAGGAGTAACCATTTAGCGTCCATAGGGACACATTCACCGGAGACTCTGGACAGTATGCCTGTAACTTCCCGTCAATAACTAACTAGCTTCGGGCAGTCCCACAATATGTGAAAAAATTTACCCTCTTGCTGACAGCCCCTAACACAGAGCACTGAGTGTGTTTTACCCGAAGTGTACAAATGTGTGCACGGGTAGTATGAACGGTGCAGAATTTTAAGTTGCACTAGCCTGAATCTCATCTGGATTGCCACTTCCTCGGACTCTGCACTGCCTCCTGCTAATCCGTGTCGTCCAAGTTTCCCAGGTCCTCAGTCCACGCTGCCCGCAGCGCATCTAGGGGGACTGGCATGTTATTGATTAACTTATGGTAAACTGTTTAAGGGGGCTTTTCTACAATGGGGTAGAGGAGTAGCCGGTCCTCTAGCGGCGAGTAATCCGGAAGTGAGGTGCCGTGCTGGATGTGTCTTTGTAGAGCGTGCATGAGCTGGAGATAATGGTATTTGTGTGTTGTGCAGGGCGTATTCTTGTTGCAGCTGCTCAAACTTGAGTGGTGCCGCCCCCTCCACACATCTCCCAGATGCTCAATCCCCATCAATTTCTACTTCACAAAGCCTGTTACTGTGACTACTTCATTGAGGATGACGCCCTCCCATAGCGGGGTTTGGCCAGTCAACTCCCAAGCCAATCCCAGTAGTTTATTCGCTTCTCTCCAGCAGTCCGCCACTACTTTTGTGTGTAACGGGCACTCCAGCTTCCTCTTTCGCGAGTACAGAAGTGAGGCGTATCGGCCACCAGGCATTCCTGCTCTGTCAACTCTGTAGGCCGGTTCGCTCTCGTCCGTATATACCCAGTCGTTAATGACCATGAGCTGGGAGACCCAATAGTTCAGTCTGATATCTGGAACTGCCAGTCCTTCATCATACACACCTCTCTGCAACTTAGTGAGTGCAATTCTCGGGGAGCCTCCTTGCCATAGTAGCAGTTGAACTTCATGTGAGATCCTTTTAAAAATTGTTGGGGGAACTCGATATGGGGTGTTTTGGAGAACATGAAGACAGGGCAAGGCCATCATTTTGTACAGCGCTGCCCTCCCCATCAATGACATCAGGAGGGTGTGCCAGTGACGTACATCCGTACTGAGGCGCTCCAGCTGGGGCTCGAGATTTACCAGCAGAAACCCATCTGGGTCTCATTGCGTATATGCCCAAGTACTTTAATCCTTCCAACACTATCTGGGCAGGACAGCTAGCCGGTTCCCTGGGCGGGGGACCCAAGAGTGGGAATATCACTGACTTGGCCCAATTAATGCTGTATCCAGAATAACTGCCGACGAGCTCAAAAATATGAAGCACTCTCGCCAGAGAGTGATATGGTCTTGCCAAGTATAGGAGGATATCATCTGCGTACAACGAGATGCTAGCCTACCATCCACCCGGGGCAACTATCCCCCAAAATCATCGGGTCCCTTCTAATCCAGTGTGCCAATGGTTCAAGCGCGAGGGCGAAGAGCAATGGGGACAGGGGGCAACCCTGCCGGGTGCCCCTGCCCAGCTGGAAGTATTTGGAGACTACTCCATTGACTCGCACTTGTGCACTGGGACTCTCATACAATAATCTCACCCACTGATTAAAATTGGGGCCAAAGCCCAAATTACGAAGAACTTTGACTAGGTAATGCCATTCTATACTGTCGAATGCCATTGAAATGTCCAATGACATTACTGCCGTCTGTTGAGCTTCCGGGCTGCCTGTGAGGTGGAGCACTCCATAGTTTCCTGAGGTTGTGCCGGTTGAAGTGACAAGATTTTGATGCAGACTCGCTCAGAGGAAATCTACTCCTATCCTTCGAGACCATCCTCTCAAGATGATAGCCTCGTACAACTCGGTTGTAAAGAGTGCAGGAGAGGAGAGGGCAGACATGCTTTCTCCTTGAAACTGATGTGCCCTCACAGAGCAGGGTCCAATATTTGCCGATGCTATCCAGCATCATGGATCAAGGAAGTGAGGACTTCAGAGCCAGCAGGCTCCTAGGCCTTCTCCTTGAGAGGGGAGAAAAAGTATTAACATCTGCAGACACTCACTAATATATTTGAGGGAATGCTGTGACAGACCCCATAATTGTGGCCACAGCAACGAGGAAAGCCATCATCCCTACTTCCACGGGCCCGCCACCCAAGAAGGAGAGCAAGAGGGTGGAGATGGTTGGACGAAAATAGAGAGGAGCAGCAACACAGTGGAGGGTCGCAAACTCCAATGCCCTCTCAAACCGGTATGTTTATCGGCACTGGGAAGAAATGGGTGAGTTTATTAAACACCCCTCAGTACAGTTCGAAAAGAGGGAAGCTGTGCTTGTTGAAGAAGGCAAGACCATCACCATCATGTGACTGAAATTTACCCTCTACTCTGCAGACACAACCAGTAGAAAGATGGTGTTGGGCACGAAATGCCTGGCTTTCGGTTTCAGGGTTCAAAAGCGAAATGCAGGCAAGCATCATAACATTCCCCTCATTGGAGAACACCTGTTTGGCACATCAGTGGATGAAACACAGCAATAGTTTCATCCACTGAGGAGCAACCCCCATGAAAAGGGAAGGGAATGGGAAACTTCCAGGGCACGGCAACACAGATATCTTATCACCACACATGCCAACAACAACCAGTGGCGCAACAGTGGCCGCCGCAAACAACACGACACAACACCAGCCGTTTCGTGGCAGAGCGAGAGGAAGAGGTTAGCTCCTCAGCCACCCTGCCACTATAATTCCTTTGGGCGGCCTGATGAAGGCCTTCCTTCAGCAATGGAGGAGGGTCACATCAGACAGATGGATCCTCAACATCGTATAACATGGATATTGCTTAGAGCTCATAAAGACACCTCAAGGAGTCAACCCAAGAGAGTGAGTGCACTTGAAAGAGGAGAGACCTCCTGTAAAATAGGGGCGATAGTGTGCCAACAGCAGAAATCCACTTAGGAGGCTATGCGGCATACTTCCTCGTTCCAAAGCCAGACAAGTCGCTCAGACCAACTCTGAACCTCAGTTTTTTTAAGCAAATTCATAAAACCACAAATTCAAAATGTGCCCGCTACAGTAGTTAATCCTGGGGTTGCCCGAAAAGGACTACATGGCAACCATAGGCTTACAGGACACGTACCTACACATCCCAGTCAACTGGAAGCACAAGAAATAACTGTGGTTCATTGTCAACCAAGAACATTACCAATTCAGAGTGCTCCCTTTTGGAAAAGTTATACCAAGGTTATTCACAAAATACCTGTCCACAGTGGCAACCTGCCTAAGAAGTAAGGGGATGCAATGTATATCCATACTTGAACGACTGGCTGGTAAAAGCGAGCTCCTTCCACCAGTGCAAGAACATCGGAACGGTCGTGGACACCCTCCCCAGACCAGGTTTCCCAATCTACCTTGAGAAATCATCTGCATAGCCTGAATGGGAAAAATCCTTTTGGGTGCAAGGATCAATTCAGTGGATGCAAAATGTTTTAAGCAATCGCAGAGCGAGCTTGATGCTTCCGCGAGGGGCAGTCTGACATTGAGGACTGTGGGGAACATTGTTGAGAAAGCTGGCCTCCTGCATTCCCCTTATACTGCATTCAAGACTACACATGAGGCCCCCTCTGAGAGTGGATCCAGAAACAATGGTCACAGGCAAAATTGAGTTGGATGGACCTACTGGTTTCCAACTCAAAGTGCAAAAACAGATGAACATGAACATTAGAACAGTGGCCTGACCCTTCACACAGCCATCTCCAACTGTGATAGTTCCCACAGAAGCATCCTACACAGGCTGAGGAGCACACATGGTGGGTTCTAAAAATCCGAACCATGGAAAGCGATGAAGCGATTTAACACACAAATATCCTGGAGCTATAGATGGTTTTCTTGGCCCTAAAGGCCTTTCAGACACAAGTGGAGTAGAAGATAGTGGAAATCTAGACAACACAACCACGATATTCTGTATGAACAAGCTGGGAGGAACAAAGTCACCCATGCTGTCTAAACTAGCCCGAGTTAAAAGGCCTGCACTATTCAGAGAAGAATAACCTTAACAATACACCCGCCAGGAGTGCAAAACAAAAAGGCAGACAAGCATCCATACCTCATAAATTGGAACTAAATGGACAGGTGCTCTGAGAGCTCTTCACACCCTGGGGCACCCCAGAGATCAACCTTTTCGCAACAACATAAAATACAAAATGGCCAAGACTTTGCTTCCAGGCACCACCGCTCCAAGGGGAATGCCCTGTCGATAGATTGGAAAGGGTGATTTGCATGCGATTTTCAGCCAATTCTCTAAAAGCTCAAGTCCTAAGTGTGAGAAAGTGCCATCTTTCTTGCATGGTATGCCCCCACTTTTTGCTGAATTGCTGAATGTACTTTGACTGAGTGTGCCCTGGACTCCTGCCAATCATGTGCCCAGGGCCTATGTTCCTTCCCTAAAACCCAAATTGGCAAACCCTGGCCACATGTCAGCCACTGGTAAATGGTACCATAGGTACCCAGGGCCTTGTGACCAGGGAAGGCCTCTAAGGGCTGCAGCACTTATGGTGCCACCCTTAGAGGCCCTGTACCCTAACACACACACACACACACTGCCCTTGCAGGCTGAGTGTCTGGGTACAAGAGAAAAAGATTCGACATGGCACACATCCCTGTGTGCCATGCCCACAACCTACACTGCCCTGGCATCCATCAGCCACCCCTCTATCTGGGTGCCCTATGCTAGTGGTGTGGGCACAGGAGCATGAGCCCTGTGCCCCTACAGTACCCAGGTCCATTCCTAGGCACTAAGTGCAGTGCTGCCATTTAAGAGTATATGGTGGTGGGAGTTCGTCAAACACGAACTCCACAGCACCATAATGGCAACACTGAAGAATGAGAAGTTTGGTATCAAACTTCTCAGCACATTAAACCCGCACTGATGCCAGTGTGGGATTTAATGTACAAAGCACTACAGAGGGCATCTTAGAGATGCTCCCTGAAACCTAACCTACAATCCATGTCTTGTCTGAGAGGCTGCCTAGGCTGCCACACAGCAGACCTGTTGCTGGACGCCTAGGTGGAGAGCCCCCGCGCTCCTGGGCCTGCAACAATGCACATCCTGGGCGAGGTGCTAGGTCTCCTCCCCCAGAATGGGCAGGGGGAAGCTTCAAAGGCTTGCCGCCTTTGTGTGCTTCTCCAGGCCACTTGCTGTACTCCGCAACTGGCCCCCACCGGTTCTGACCCCCACTTTGGCTGGAAGAATGTCCGGAAACTCCAAGTAAGTACAGGGGATGTGCCAGCCCTGCCAACCCCACCCCTCAGGTAGGGGAGGCGAGGTGAAGCACATCTCCAGGCTTTCGCCATCTTGAAAATGGGGAGGCCTGCCCAATCAGGATTAGGCCACTGCCCCCCTCCCACAGGAGAGTGGCAGGATAGGAGGTGTACCCACCCCAGGACAGGGACCCAGTGTTCCCTGCCCTTTACCTACCTGTAACACCCTTAAATTTAGTATTTAGGGACACCCTGAACCTTCCTTCCTCAGATTCTAAACTAGCACAGAAGAACCTGAAGAAAGACCTGCCGTGCAGCTGCTAAGAAGAGGAAGACACCAACTGCTTTGGCCTCAGCCCTACCGGCCTGTCAACTCTCGAACCGGCTCCTGCGGCCAGCAACCTCACAAACCCTGGAGGACCTGGCTACCTTGTGACTCTGAGCACCTGGGACTCCCACGAGCAGTGGCTCTGCTCAAAGCAAGTTTCTAACCCCTGGCATCAGCCCGGAACCGCAAACCCTGCACACTCTGCACCCGCCAAGCCTGGCATGTGCCAGAGTGGACAAAGACCCCGAGGACTCTGCCAGTCGAGTACTTACCCAAAAGCCGATAACTCACTTTTCTTCCGTAGGGTAACATTGACTGGCTTCTTCTGAAATTTCGAAGTGTGGAGTTTCTGAAATGTAAAATACTCACCTAAAATCAACCGAGTAATGAACGGAAATACTCACCTGCTTTTAGGAGAGATCCCAGTGCTGGATCTTGGTGCCTAGCACTGACCCTGAAAAGTACTTACAACCGTACTTGCCACTAACTCAATTTTCTCCCACAGCAAACCATTGACTGTTTTTCTGTGAAATTTCTTCTAAGTGTCGATTTTTGCAAACAATCAATCAATCAATCAATCAATCAATCATAGGCATTTATATAGCGCACTGCTCACCCGGAGGGTCTCAAGGCGCTGGGGGGGGGGGGGGGGGGGGACTTGTCTGGTCATCGAGAGGGAGGAGTCCAGGATGAAGCCTAGGTTGCGTGCGTGGTCCGTTGGCTTGGGGGTGGCTCCCAGGGCGGGGGGCCACCAGGAGTCGTCCCAGGCGGAGGGTGATGATCCCAGGATGAGGACCTCCTTGTCTGAGTTCAGTTTCAGGCGGCTGTTCTTCATCTATTCGGCGACGTCTTTCATCCCTTCGTGTAGGCTGGCTCTGGCGGCGTCCGGGTCGCTGGTGAGGGAGAGGATCAGCTGGGTGTCGTCGGCGTAGGTGATGATCTTGAGGTTGTGTTGACGTGCGATGGATGCGAGGGTGCTCATGTAGACGTTGAAGAGGGTGGAGCTGAGCGATGACCCTTGTGGAACGCCGCAGATGACTTCGGTGGCCGCTGACCGGAACGGTGGGAGGCGGACTCTCTGGGTTCTTCCGGCGAGGAATGAGGTGATCCACTCCAGGACCTTCTCCTGGATGCCGGTGTTGTTCAGGCGCTGTACCAGGGTGCGGTGGCAGACAGTGTCGAACGCTGCGGAGAGGTCTAGGAGGATGAGGGCCGCATTTTCCCCGTTGTCCATTAGGGATCTGATGTAGTCTGTGGCTGCGATGAGGGCGGTCTCCGTGCTTTGGTTGGCTCGGAAGCCGGATTGCGAGTGGTCGAGGGATCCGTTGGTCTCGAGGAAGGCGGCTAGCTGTCTCTTGACGGTCTTCTCGATGACTTTGGCAGGAAACGGGAGGAGCGAGATGGGGCGGTAGTTTTTGAGGTCGGAGGGGTCTGCAGTTGGTTTCTTCAGCAGGGCACTGATCTCGGCGTGTTTCCAGCACTCCGGGAAGGTGGCGGTGTTGAAGGAGGCGTTGATGATGTCGCGGAGGTGGGGTGCGATGATGTGGTCGGCCGTGTTGAAGATGTGGTGTGGGCAGGGGTCCGTAGGGGATCCGGAGTGGATGGTGTTCATTGTGCGTGTTGTGTCTTCGGTGCTGACTGGGGTCCAGGTGCGGAGGGTGGCGGTGGGGGGCATCGGTTCGGTGGTGGGGTTCGTGGTTGGTGGGCCAAAGCTGTTGTGAATGTTGGCGATCTTGTCGTGGAAGAAGGCTGCGAGGGAGTCGCAGAGGTCTTGCGAGGGAGTGATGTCATTGTTTCCGGCGTCGGGGTTGGAGAGCTCTTTGATGATGCTGAAGAGTTCCTTGCTGTTGTGGGTGTTGTTGTCCAGTCGTTCCTTGAAGGCTGTCTTCTTTGTGGCGCGGATCAGTTGGTGGTGTTTGCAGGTGGCGTGTTTGAGGGCTGTCATGTTGTCTGTGGTCTGGTTGGTGCGCCAGGTGTTCTCCAGGGAGCGGCAGTTCTTCTTGGAGGTGATGAGCTCGTCGGTGAACCAGGAGGCTTTCTTGCTGCCGCGTCTGCTGGGGGGGTTCTTCAGTGGTGCGAGGGCGTCTGCGCAGTTGGTGATCCACTGTGTGAGGTTGTTGGCGGCTTCATTGGGGTCCGTTGAGCTGGTGGGGGGGTTCTGGCTGAGGAAGGTGGTGAGCTGGTCGCCGGTGATCTTGTTCCAGCTCCTGCGGGGGGCTTGTTGAGGGTGGTGGTGGGTCGTCGTTTTACTGAAGCTGAAGTGGACGCAGCTGTGGTCAGTCCACTGGAGATTGGTGGAGTGGCTGAAGGTGACGTATTTGCTGGATGAGAAGACTGGGTCAAGCGTGTGGCCGGCGTAGTGGGTGGGGGTGGTTACCAGTTGCTTGAGTCCGAGGTTGGCCAGGTTGTCCAGCAGAGCAGTGGTGTTGCGGTCCTTGTTGTCCTCCAGGTGGAAGTTGAGGTCCCCCAGGAGGATGTAGTCGTTGGAATTGATGGCGTGCGGGCTGACGAAGTCTGTGATGTCTTCGCTGAACTGTGTGCGTTGTCCCGGTGGTCTGTAGACGAGGGTGCCTCTGAGCGTGGTCTTGGGGTCGGTGTGTATCTGGAAGTGGAGGTGTTCGGCGGAGGTGAAGGTGTCATCGGAGTTGGTCATGATGCGGATGATGTTCTTGTGGATGATGGCGATGCCTCCTCATGTCTGGTTGACGCGGTCCTTCCTGGTGATTTTGTAGCCTTCTGGGACAGCGATGGCGACGTCGGGCGCTGAGGGAGGCGTTCATCCAGGTTTCCGTCAGGAAGGCAATGTCTGGTGCTGTCGAGTCGAGGAGGTTCCAGAGTTCGACGGCATGCCTGTGAACGGAGAAGGTGTTGAGCAGGATGCACATCAGGTGTTTGTTGCTGGGGCTCGGTTTAGCAATTGCGGTGTTGGGTCAGAGGCCGGTGAAGCGGCAGGTCAGGCAGGTGAAGGGTCTGTGGGTGCGTCTCGGGGTGGCTCGGTAGCAGGCGGTGTTTCGGCCGGCGTTGAGTGCGTGGAGGGTTTTGGCGTCGTAGATGTGCAGGGTGTGCTGGCAAGGGCGAGGACCAGGGGGTCTGGTGATGGGCGCGGGCCAGGCGCGGACGGGCGCAGACGGGCTTACCTTTGGCTCACCTTCGGCGCTCCCGCTGCGCGCGTCCGCTGCGTGGTCGCTCTGGGGGCGTCATAAGTAAGGAGCCGGGAGGGAGGAGCAGCTGGGTGGCGGGAGCGGGGCGGCGAATGGAATCACAGGGGGGCGGGGCCGCAGGGAGGCAGCGGCAGGAAATTCCAAGAAGCAGCGTGCAGCGGGAAATTCCCAGGAGCAGCGGGAAATTCCCAGGAGCAGCGGGCAGCGAGCGAAGGAATCTGCAGGCAGGAGGCGGCAAAGGCAGGCAGGAGCGGCAGCAGTGAGTGGGGCGACCAAGCCCTGTGGAGGGCTGAGCGGTCACTACAAATATTCTTTAAAAATCGTACCAACTGTGAGAACGCAATTACTTACCTGTTTTAGATAGACGCCCCAGCAATGAGCCTAGGAGCCCAGCCCTGGATTGCACAAGTAACGAGAACATACTTTACCCTTAACTTGAATTTTCTCCTATAGGAAACCATTGACTGTTTTTCTTTGAAATTTCTTTTAAGTGTCGATTTTGCAAACTTATAAATATTCCGTAAAAATCGCCTGTGTAACTTAAACGCAGTTTCTCAACTGCTTACAGGTGGTACAGTAGTGCTGGATCTAGGATCCAACACTGACCTAGAAAAAGTAACTATAACCCCACTTACCTGCTAAGTGAATTTCCTTCTATAGGATAACATTGGTAATTTGATTCGAAAAAGTTTCAAACTGTCAACTTTTAAAATAGCAAAATATTGCTTAAAAATCACAACAGTAACTAAAACGAATGTACTCACTTGTTTCCAAGAACTGTCCCAGGACTGAATCTAGGATCCAGTCCTGGAGTTAGAAAAGTAATCCTGAAAGTAATCAATTGCACATAACTTAAAATTCCCATTGAGCTCAATGTATTATTGTGTTTGAAATTGTGTTGCCAATTGCAAAAAAACTGTAACTATTATCTGCAAAAGTCAATTAGCTATTGCAAAGTATTTAACTAAAGCATCTCATTCTGAGAAAGTAGATTTTGTTACCTATTGTTGGTTTTGATGGTAGGCCGTTCCCTTAATGATGTGTAATGTATGTCCCGGAAGCCTCTGTGCTTGGTTTACCACTATAGATTCTTTATCTTTTGCTGTTGGTTCTGGAAGCTGGACAGAGGAGCTTCAACATTCAGATATCATATTAACAGGTCGTCATGGAAAATTGTGAAACTGGGAAAGGGAGTTTGAGACACCGAAGAAAACTAGAGGGAACATCTATGTGATCATTTTTCCATCGAAACATTCCACCGAAAACTCATTCATGTAGTCTGAGAATGTGGATCCAAGTGCCAGGGTCTTACGAAGAGAGATGGAGAATACTGCTTTTAGGATTTGCTCATGGTGCCACAACACGTTTGAACTGAAAGGCTTTGAATGAGGGTGAACCCAATAAACACTAAAGGGTAGCATGGCATATGCATGCTATAGCCGAGCCATTTAAAATCATCTAAGTCCTTGAAGCAAAAATGACAGCCATTTTACAGAAGTTGACCATTCCTTGAAAATATTCTGTATCCATTCAAGACCACAGGAGCTCAGATCGCGGAAGACCAAGAAGAGCTCGACCCCCAAACAAGAGTAAGAGTGGAGATAATAGACCGAAAGATGGAAAGGGAGGTATATACACCCTACACCACTTCTTAACCACTATGGCAGTTAGTAATGGGAAGCGTTTATGGATCTGATGCTGCATCTCCCAGAACAATGACAAAAAAGGGCAACAATCAAGAGGGCATGATAGCAAACGCTTGCCTGAAGTCAGCCCCCTATTCGTCTTATACCACAGATGTGTACAGGGACAACACTGAGGAGGTATGCCTGGCTCAGAGTGTTGTGATTCAGTCTGGTGGTACAAGCATTTGCCATTAATATGCCATTCACAGGAGAGCATCTATTTGGAACGGCAGACTATAGAGAGAGGGTCCAAGTAAAAGTAAAAAGGGCGTAGACTCAGGATGCTTCTTGGTACCAAAGGGTAAATCAATCTGACTGATAAACTTGTGGCTACTAAACACACACAAACATGCAACCCTTAAAGATGACCACTCTGGAAGTAGTACCATTGATAGGTAAAGGGGAACTCATGTTCACTATAGATCACATAGATGCCTACCAAAACATCCAGATTACCTGCCAACACAAGCAGTTCCTCAGATTCGTCATGGCCAAGGACCAATTCAAAGTGTTACAGTTTGAAATAAATTAAGCACCCAGGGTATTCACAGAATGTTTGCAAGTAGTGGCCACACTCTTAAGGAGGAACTAAAATACATATTTTCCTACCTGGATGGCTGTATTGATTGGGGAACGCAGTTTTGCAAGAACAATGCCAGAGGAAGATGCAATCAATCACAAGCCAGGTTCTCCATAAATATTGATAAATCAGCCCCAGTACAAGAACATTAGAAGGCAGTTTTTGGTCCAAAATTGAATTCAAGGGAAGCAAGAGCAGTCCCAGTGTACAATAGAGCCCTGGCTTTAAAAGAGCAAAAAAACAGTATCCGTGAGAACTGTGGTGAAACTAATGGGCAAGATGCCATCCTGTATACTGCCAATTCTGCATGCCAGACTCCATTTGTGCCCTATAAAGGAGAGGCTCGCAAACGCATGCCACTGGGAGTTGAGGATCTAGTGGTTGCTACACACTGTGCAGAAGGATATGCATTGGTGGAACACTATAAACATCACACAAGGAAGACCATTCAAAACCCCAAGTCGTACTATTAGTAGAAATGCATTCCATACACGATGGGGAGCACACGTGCTATCTTAATATCAGAGGAACATGGTGACCTGCAGAGTCAGTAAAACATATAAATGTGTTGGAACTGAAAACAGACTTCCTACCATTGCGGGTTTTTCAGTCTAGATGCAAATGGACTACACAACCACCATGTTTTGCAGTGTGAATCTTTCTGGATTCACTATGCTGTGCATTATTCCGCGATCTTGTGGTTGGGTCCGGATTCGTAGTCTTTTCTTTGTTTTTTTTTGTTGTTTTTTTTGTAGCCCAGGTGGGCGTCGACGACCACCATTTGGTGCACCTCCCGTGACGTCGTCGTGCTTCCTGCGGAAGTCCCACCTTTGGGGCTCCATCTTCAGATTCTTTTTTCCGCCGTTGGGTCTGGATCGTCATCGGGAAGCTCCAGAATTACACTCGAAGGAAGAAGAAAGAAAAGCGAGTTTCGTCGATAAATACTAGAGGATATCACAGGAAAGGAAGAGATTTCATCAGGAGCGCGAAGAAAGGAGGTTCAGCGCCCTTTTTCTTCGACGACCTTGGAGAATGCGCACTCGGCGGCCCTGAGCGCAATGGACAAGACGCCATTCAAGTTCTGCCCAAACTGCCACCACAAGTTCGAGACTTCCTACCATTGCGGGTTTTTCAGTCTAGATGCAAATGGACTACACAACCACCATGTTCTACCTCAACAAAAAAGGCAGGGGGACAAGAGCCTATGTTCTTTCGAAAGTGGTCCAGGAGATCTGGGAATGGGCCATCCAAAGGTGCATAGGTGTAGTGGTGTTACACTTCTCAGGGGTACTGAAGTCGAAGCAGACCGGCTATGCAGACAAAGCTGCTCAAACAAGGGAGTATTCCAAAGGTGGGGCACATCACTTGTATATCTGCTTAACCCCCGAAAGCACAAGATGCCAATGTTTTGAGTCCAGGTACCCACATCACCTGTCAAAAGGGAATGCCCCATCGGTAACCTGGTCAGGGACATTGGTTTATGCAAACCTCACTCCCAGCCCCCAAACCCCTGTATTCCATTGTTGATCAAGAAGCGCAAGCAGTCATCAATGACATTAATCCTAATGGCACCACAATGGGCAAGGCAGGCGTGGTTTTTGGACCTCATAGAGATGTCATGTGGAGTGGTATTGAAACACTCGTAGCACCATCTTTCAATGCAGGAGGGACAGGTATGCCACCCAAACCCAGGCTAGCAGCATGGGTTTGGAGAACTTCGCTTTCAGATGCTTGGGTCTCCCTCAAAGAAACATAGAGATTTCAAGAGAGGCCAGGAGTCCTACTGCAAGAAATTGCTACACAGTAAAGTAGAACAGATATGTTGACTGTCGCCACAGCAAAGATGTTCTAGACCGTAGAACACAAGACACTGCGCTCATTAGATACCTTACCCATTAGATGAATCTCACTTGCCCATTCATCAAGGTCCACTTGGTAGCATTTGTCATACACTAGGAAACAGACAGGGAGAAACCTCTTAAACTACACCTATAATCGAGATTCTCAGCGGGAGCAAAGAGAATAGTTCTATCACATGCGGTACCCGAAGCTATGTGGAATTGCTTGGTGCTCAGTAAACTAATGCACAAGTATAAACAAATCAACAATTCCTCCAGTGTCATCGCACACTTCCATGTAAAGCAGTAAATTCAGCTACAGAGTCTTTTTCTGCACTCAGACACATGCTGTTGAGGAGTTTAAGTACACTGAATGTAAGAAGGGTAGTAATGTACTACGTGCTTCAAAGCAAGCCCTCTGGTAGGGAACCCAGTTTTTTATTTCCTTTACACTTCTGAACAAAGTCTCCCTGTGTCAAAAGTGGCCAAGGCACAATGGCAACCACACACACTACAAACATGCTACAAAAGAGTGAGTGACACTGGAGAAGTAGAGGGGTCATTCTACAAGGAAGAAAGAGGCAACGTGTTTTTGATGAATGTCTTTAGCATATGTAGAACAGCAGTATGGTCCTCCCTACTTAATTTTACAAGACGCTATTGTATGAACATTCATGTCAGGGGAGAGGCCCTTGTGGGAGAGAAAGTTTTAAAACCTCAGTTTCTTGACACACACTCACTTCAACCCCACCTCTCACTGGAGGTTAACACTGCTACAAAATCGATGCACATTCTATAATTCCAGAGAAGAATCATGCTACAAAACTGTCTCTTACCTGTAAGAGATTTTTTGCAACTTGAAATTGTTATTGATCCACACCCTGGAAATTAGGCATATTTAGAGGAGCAAACAGTGAACATTCATAGAGACAATGGGAAGTTAAAAAAGGGAAATAAATCTGAAGATGGTTACCGGGCTGTACGTATCATGTGATTAGGGGAAGGGCCTAGCACCGAATTGTTGATACATGCCCTGGGAAAAAAAAATACTTAGAGATTTCAGACACAACCCCTCTGGTGGATTAACGCACAGCAGGTGGGTAATGAAATTCTTCAAGCTGAAAACCTACTCCTTGAGATAAGTAACTATTTTATTACTCTAAAGTGTCTGCAGATTATGCCAAGATTATTTGAAAGGGAAAGATGTTGATTGCCAGAGGCTTGATCAAACTGGTGCCAGGAGTTACTGGTAGAGAGAGGATTTGGTTGTTAATCATGATACCTTCTGCTCCTCAAGAAGGGTGAGATCAAAAGTTAAGAATCATACTTGCTCAGGTTCCCATGCCTTGGATTCCGAGGAAAGAGTAGTGCCCCCGTATCTGCAGGAGGCCTACTTACATGTTCTAGTACTCCCACAGTACGCATCTCTGCTTTGTAATGGGGTAAGACCACTTACAATTTTCTGTACTACCCTTCAAACTGACATCAGCCCCTCTGGTCCTTAATTCTTTTTTTCAGTGGTTGCATCCCATATTCCCAGGTTGTAGATGCACATTTAAGTATCTTGAGAACTGGCTGCTGACCATAGCTAGTCTCAGACTACCTTCATAAAGCATCATTACAGTCCACACTCAGGTTTTCGATCAAGAAGCCTGAATCCCATCTCTAGCTAGTGCAGACGACACCCTTTATTGGAGCTGTTCAAAATAGTTTCCATTTAGTTCTTCCCTCCTCCACATGGTCTTAACATATAGGCTATGATCCAGATTTTATCAAGGGCCTTCTGTTCCTGCCTGGATAGTTATATGGCTTGGCATCATGTTTTTCTGTTACTTATTCATGTTGGCATATGCCGACACTTCAGTGGAATCTGCTGCTGTATCCGACTCAGATCATAAACTGCATTTCAGACACAATCTGCACTCTGACAAGGCTGGTTGGGACCTTCGATACTGGATGAGTGACACCAATCTAAAACCCTTTCTACCAGACTTCCACAGCTTTCAGTAGTAATTGGTGTATCATCCCTGGTTAATGAGTTTTCCTGGAGGAGGTGGAGCTCAGATGTCGCAGATGTAGCAGTGACATCACAAACAGTTACTTGAGCTGGTTCTAAGGAACTTTCCAACCTCCATACAGGGTTTGTTGATCCAGATGCTGACTGATAACTCGACTGGCATATAGTATTGTAACGAGGGGAAGTGTGGGCTTATACCCTGTGTGTGAAGTGACTGTGCTTTGGCGATGACTGTCACTTCACAAGATTTCCCCGACAGTCAGCACCTACCGCAATTACTCCACATCAAGGCAGATGAGCTTGGCCGCTATCATCTTACTGATCATGAGTGGGCCTGTGCATCTGAAGGTGGCATTGGGGTATCATTGTGGCATACCCTTAGTAGAAGAATTTGCTACTTTTGAAAATACTTGTTGTTTAGCCTTTTGTGCTTTGCAGATTTCTTTTGAATGGTATTCTTCAATTGGTGGGTCTCTGGTCGCTATAAGCATTTTTGCTTGTGCTGCAGTTCTGTGGGTCTTGTAGAAAGTCTAGCAGGACTTAGCACTGCTGATTCTGAATTGGGCCAATAGGGTCTGGTACTACAAACTGCTGACCCATAGAATCTGTCCTTGACTTCTGCATCTTCTGAGGGGATTTGCAGTCCAATTAGCAAGGTAGATCGGGCCTTCTTAACCACAATAATCTACAGCTCAATGTGTTGGGGTTAAGTGAAACCAACCAGTGGACTTTCACATATCAACTGATGTGCTTGATGTAATTTTGGTTGCTAGCTATGCATCCACCAAATCGGTTAATATGGCTGATAGTCCAAGTTGGTTACCTGGAACAAGGAGAAAGCAGGTGGACCCTCTATTGGGTAGATTGACTGATACTTTTATTTATTTTTATCTTTGGCTGAGCAAAGCTTTGCTGTAGGCATGGTTAAGTTACTCATGGGCTGTTTGGTCCTACCCTCTTTTTTTGTCTTATCAGTCCTCATTATTTAAATAACCATCTGTGATTAGTGTTTTCTATGGTTTTCATGTACGTTTTGATCTGGGCCTTCATTATCTCACAGTGGGACCTCAGTTTGTTGCTAATGTTCTTAAGTTGAGCCTCTTCACACTTGTACTTTGACACTCACTCTGAAGACAGTCATTGCCATCACTTCTGCATGGTATGTCTGCTACCTGTAGACCTGATCAATTCAGCCTCTGTGTACTACCTTTTTTTCTTGTCAAAGTGATGCTTGGGACGGATGCATCCTTTCTATCGACGGTGACATACTTTTTCTATTTTTTTGTTTAAATTTGTTTCTATTATTTTTTAGCTAGATGGAGCACATATACAATACAGCTTTGGAAATTAGTGGGAATTGTTGACATCGCATATCACATACATGCCCATTTTGCTAACTACTTCGCGATGTCACAGAGTTTGATAGTACAGTCATGGTATGTAGGAAAGTGGCTCTGTATATACTGTTCCCAAATAGGTACAGTGTGTACAGAGTCCACAGTCCCCAGAGGTTTGGCAGAGGTTAAAGTTAGATATAACCTTACTCTCTAAAGTGGTAGATTGGTCGAGCAGTAAGGCAGTATCCGAGGACAGTGTAAAGCATTTGTTGTCCACACTCAGTCAGCAAATGGTCTCACACACTCAAGTACTGAACTCTAGGCCAATGGTTTATATAAAAAATATATGGTTGTTTTATTTTAGAACCAACAATAGGTATCAAAATATACTTTCTCAGAATGAGATGCTTTAGTTAAATACTTTGCAATAGGCAGTTGACTTTTGAAGACAATAGTTAGTTTTGTTGCAATAGGCAACACAATTTCAAACACAATAATACATTGAGCTCAATGTGAGTTTTAAGTTATTTGCAATTGATTACTTTCAGGATTACTTTTCTAACTCCAGGACTGGATCCTAGATTCAGTCTTGGGACAGTTCTTGGAAACAAGTGAGTAAATTCGTTATAGTTACTGTTGTGATTTTTAAGCAATATTTTGCTATTTTAAAAGTTGACACTTAAACATTTTTGCTAATCAAATTACCAATGTTATCCTATGGAAGGAAATTCACTTAGCAGGTAAATGGGGTTATAGTTACTTTTTCTAGGTCAGTGTTGGATCCTAGATCCAGCACTAGTGTATCACCTGTAAGCAGTTGAGAAACTGCATTTGCCACACAGGTGATTTTTAAGGAATATTTATAAGTTTGCAAAATCGACACTTAGAAGAAATTTCATAGAAAAACCATCAATGGTTCCCTATGAAAGAAAATTCAAGTTACGGGTAAAGTTTGTTCTCGTTACTTTTGTAATCCAGGGCTGGTCTCCTAGGCTCAGTACTGGGACCTTTATCTAAAACCGGTAAGAAGTTAAGTTTTCACAGTTGGTATGACTTGTAAAGAATATTTGTAGTTTGCAAAAATCGACACTTAGAAGAAATTTCACAGAAAAACAGTCAATGATTTCCTATGGAAGAAAATTGGGTTAGTGGTAAGTACGGTTGTGAGTACTTTTCAGGGTCAGTGCTGGGCACCAAGATCCAGCACTGGGATCTCTCCTAATAGCAGGTGAGTATTTCCGTTTTCATTACTCGGTTGATTTTAGGTGAATATTTTACGTTTTAGAAACTCCACACTTAGAAGAAATTTCAGAAGAAACCAGTCAATGTTACCCTATGGAAGAAAAGTGAGTTCTCGGCTTTTAGGTAAGTACTTGACTAGCAGAGTTAAGGTTCTGGGCACAGACTCTGGGGTCTCCCAGGGTCAGGTTGGTACAGTTGTTACAACCTCAGCGGCACAGGGGCGGCCGGGTGCAGAGTGAGTTAGGCCCAATGTTATCCTATGGGAGGCACGGGGCCTTGGTTGGTGGCTGCTGACTAGCAGGCCACGCAGCTGTGGGAGCTGGGCTTATGGTCACTTGCTCAGTGCAAATGGGGAAGTAGGTAGGAGTAGAAGTTGCACTGCCAGGGCCACTCGTGCGGCTGGGTGCAGGGTGCTTTTGAGCCTTCGGGCGCTCAATGGATTTCAATGGGAAAGCTCAAGGACGAACAAAGGCTGCAAGCTCGGGGACAAAGATTCTTCGGGTGCCACCACCACTTCAAGAGGTAAGTTGGGTAGTTGGAGGATAGGTAGGTACCCAGGAGTCGGGCACAGGGGGCCGCAGGGCGTTGGGTGCAGGGGGTGCTTTTTGATGTCGGGAAACCTTACCCTTTGTTGATCGCGGGTGGGGGGGCCCTGGTTCTGAGGCTGCAGGCGTCGTCAGGTGGGTCCTCGGGTGCCGGATTCGGGGTCACAGTCGCCGGGGGGACGTCCTCGTGGTCTTTGTCCACTCTGGCACCGGCCAGGCTTGACCGGTGCAAAGTGTGCAGGGTTTGCGGTTCAGGGCTGATGCCAGGGGTTAGAAACTTGCTTTGAGCAGAGCCACTGCTCATGGAAGTCCCGGATGCTCAGACACAAGGTAGCCAGGTCCTCTGGGGTTTGTGAAGTTGCTGGCCACAGGAGGTGCCGGGATTTAGCAGGAGCAGGTTCGAGGGTAGACAGGCCGGTAGGGCTGGGGCAAAAGCAGTTGGTGTCTTCCTCTTTTTAGCAGCTGCATGGCAGGTCTTCTTTCTTCTTGTTCTTCTTTGCTATTTTGGAATCTGAGGAAGGAAGGTTCAGGGTGCCCCTAAATACTAGATTTAGGGGCGTTACTGGTAGCTAAAGGGCAGGGACCAATGGGTCCCTGCCTTGGGGTGGGTACACCCCTTATCCTGCCACTCTCCTGTGGGAGGGGGGCAGTAGCCTAGTCCTGATTGGGCAGGGCTTCCCATCTTCAAGATGGCGAGAGCCCGGAGATGTGCTTCACCTCACCTCCCCCACCTGAGGGGTGGGGTTGGCAGAGGCTGGCACATCCCCTGTCCTTACTTGGGGTTTCCGGCCAGTCTTCCCGCCAGAGTGGGGGTCCGAACCGGTTGGGGACAGTTGCTGGGTACAGCAAGTGGCCTGGAGAAGCTCACAAAGGCGACATGCCTTTGAAGCTTCTCCCTGCCCATCCTGGGGGAGGAGACCTAGCACCTCGCCCAGGATGTGCATTGTTGCAGGCCCAGGAGAGCGGGCGTTCTCCACCCAGGGGTCCAGCAACATGTCTGCTGTGTGGCAGCCTAGGTAGCCTCTCAGGCAAGACGTGGACTGTAGGTTTAGGTTTCAAGGGGCATCTCTAAGATGCCCTCTGTAGTGCTTTGTACATTAAATCCCACACTGGTATCAGTGCGGGTTTAATGTGTTGAGAAGTTTGATACCAAACTTCCCAGTATTCAGTGTTGACATTATGGTGCTGTGGAGTTCGTGTTTGACGAGCTCTTAGCACCATATACTCTTAAATGGCAGCACTGCACTTAGTGCCCAGGAATGGAACTGGGTACTGTAGGGGCACAGGGCTCATGCTCCTGTGCCCACCCCACTGACATAGGGCACCCAGCTAGAGGGGTGGCTGATGTATGCCAGGGCAGTGTAGGTTGTGGGCATGACACACAGGGATGTGGGCCATGTCGACTCTTTGTTTTGTCTTGTGCCCAGACACTTAGCCTGCAAGGGCAGTGTGTTTGTGTTAGGGTACAGGGCCTTTAAGGGTGGCAGAATAAGTGCTGCAGCCCTTAGAGGCCTTCCCTGGTCACAAGGCCCTGGGTACCTAGGGTACTATTTACCAGGGGCTGACATGTGCCCAGGGTTTGCCAATTTGGGTTTTAGGGAAGGAACATAGGCCCTGGGCCCCTGATTGGCAGGAGTCCAGGGCACATTCAGTCAAAGTACATTCAGCAAAAAGTGGGGGCATACCATGCAAGAAAGATGGCATTTTCTCACAAGGCAACACTGCCAGTAGACAGAGGCACTACAACAAGTCGATCTCTCGCTTCAGATCCAGCACCCGTGGCCAAGTCTGAGGCGTATTTCAGTATCCGAAAGTTCGTTGCAAATTAAGAGTTTGTGTGAGTTGTAAAAATCCGTTTTAGTCCATGTATTGTAAGTGTCAGCAAAGAAAGCCTATCAGTGAGCACTTATGCCAAAATTGTGTAATCTGTGTTGAGAAGGGCTAGTGGCCTATAGGAACTTGGGGCTTCTGGGTCTCTACCGGACGTAGGCAGTGAAATTAAAAGCGCTTTGCAGGGAATCTGGGAGACCGGATGTACATACTGCGGGTTATGGTCCGAATGTGTTCAGCCCATGTATTCAGTGCGCGTGACGTGCTGCGTAACATCTGGCGGAACCAGTAACCTGTGCAGTCTGACATGCAATGTATGTGGTGCAGAGTAAAAGGATTATACCATAGTTGAAGCATTGCACCTGTGCCATATATCTGAGGCCCCAGTTATCTAACCAGCTTGCGTGAACTCTAGCTTTTGATGAGGCAGTGGTGCGGGACAGTGGGGGAAAACGAGCAATCCAAGTAGATGTCAAGCACACTATTGAAGTAGTCACACAGTATCCACTGTATCCCATACCATTGTGTAGGGATCCCAGAGAGTGTTGTGATATGCTGTCCCGTCTGTGTTAAAGGGAATAAAGGCTGACATGTATGGCTGTATGTTTCTACTGTCCAATCTACCCAGTACAAAGGCATATCTGCCCTCTGGAGCTATACCCACATCTTCTGCAATAAACTGGACTCTCAGCCTGACCCACACGAGCGCCCCATGCCTGTACGAGCAGAAATCAGTGGCAAATAGCTGTCCATGCCAGCGACGCTGGAGGTTAGACGGCTCTGAGCCTGTCAGATAGGAATCTTGCAGCGGTGCGATAAGCGGCTGGTGTTTCAGATAAGTTTAGATAGCATACCGGCGCGCAGGGGTATGTATGCCCCTCACATTTCAGGTCAGTATTTTAAAATTTGCCATTTAGCAGCCTGGAGAGGTGGGGTTCGTGGCGGCATCGTCTGGGAGCAACATGTATGTGCATGAGAGGATGCGACAGACTGTATTGCTGGGATATCGAAATGGAGCCAATTTTGTGTAAAGACTGAGTGTAGAGAACAAATCTAGAATACACAACCTCAGATACCAGAGGAGCAGAACACCCAAGTTTGTGTCCGCCCAAACTAGGGCGGGGAAGACATATGCCCACCAACTAATTTGTTGATGCAGGGGGGAGAGAGCAGATAGGAGTGACCCACGATGAAAACCCTTCAGTTATATAGAGTATATCCGTTGCCAGCAATATTGTGCAATCTTTTTCCGACTTATTGCGTCCGAGGCAGGTGGGGGACCCAGCCCGGGGGCACTGCTTGAGCAAGCCGGAGACCTTTTTAACAGAAATTACACTAATCAGATTGCAGTACTGAGGGTCAGGGGGGCACCACACACGATTTGAGAAGTCCAGCTCCAGATGCAATCACATTGTGTCACATGTCATCTGATGTCTGTGCCTACCCCAGAGGTAACACCACAGAGTTCAATTTGTAAGGCCATGTTGCAGTCAAATTATCATTGCTGGTAGAATGAAGAGACTCTGTATCAGGGCTTCGGTACTGCGACATCTCTGCAATCGCTGCTTTATGTTCCAACACCTAAGTGCGCTCCATTATCATCGGCTCCAGATCCGGAGCGGCCCCAGGCACCGGGGTCTGTCTCGCCGCGTTGACCTCAAGTGCCAGTGGCAACTGAATCGGTGTCTGATCTAGACTTTATCAGCATGGGGGCCGTATGTCTCCAACCATCTCCATGTGTTGTCCTGCGAATATAAAACAAATTGACTCCATCTGCGACCACTGAGAGCCTGGCTGGTTAAAGCAGCACATATTTCAGGGTTAATTGTTCAAATCTATGCTTCACAGCAGTGAATGTGCTGCGTCGTTTTTTGGACCGGTGCAGTGTAATCCAGAGAGAAACAGGACATGTTAGTTCCCCCACTGCCACGTCTGTGAGTTTCCTTGCCTCGCGTGGTATAGCCTCCCTGTCGCGGAAGTGCAGCACCTTAAACACAATAGGTATGGTATGAGAGCCAGGCAGGTGTCTGCGTGCTGGAACCTGATGGGTGCGTTCAATAGTAAAGTACGAATAGTGCCTGTGGGGGCAGTAGGTCCCATATCCTGCCCTCTACATAAGTCACAGCGTCTCGGCCTTCTGTTTCTTCTGTCAGCCCCACTACTAGTGTATTGTGCCTACTTCATCTTCTTCGGCTCTGTTCCAACGTGCGCACACGATCTGACCGCTTCAGTGAGGAATCCATGTTTGGCGACGTGGATTGGAGATTTTCTACGATCTGCTCGATTGATGCAACCTTGTCTGCAAGTTTGTGGTGGTCTGCTGTCAGCAACGTCAGGTCTGTGACAACGCTATCTATTTTAGATTCCAAGGAGGTTCTGGAGTTTTCTATAGCAGCTAGTAATGAGCTTTCTATTGCGGCCGATACGCCCGGGGTCCCTGAGCTCGAGGTATCTCCATCCGGTGCGTTGTGGGCCCTGCCGCCGTGCACGGGGGTGTATGAAGTTGTCAACCACAATCGTTCCATGGTTCTGCCAGTCAGGTCACTCCAGATGTTGCAACGTGAGTGTGATCTTATAAGCAGCCCCTCCCTTACTGTTTTGCGTTATTGGCGCTTTGTAGCACTTCGCTGAGGTGCAAGCTCCTTATGTATGATGCATAATTTAACACCTTCCCCAGGATACCGACTGGGGCGAGGAGCGTGACAGGCCCTGCAATGACGAGTAGTCCGAACTATGGGGAGGACAAAATGTGTTCATACACTACAGGGAAAGCTCTGCCAGATGGTTGTAGCTAGTCAACTACGCACTGGGGAAATCAATACCCCACCAGAATCAGGCAGTCTGAGGAATCCTTCGCAGTCCCACTAGAACTAGACTGGAGTCGCAGCAAAACAGAGCTCTAGCCCACCTGCTGCTGCCCACCATACGTCCTACACCTCACAATCGTCTCTGGTTTGATTTCGGCCGCAAGTCAAGGATAGCAGTGAAGCCTAGGCCCAGAATGACCCCCCCCTTCCCCGACCCTATTGCAGCCCATCACATCAACTTGGCAGAGCTCAACCGCTTTCAGGCATCTGTGCCAGCAAAGACCACTACCAGCCACCAGTGTTCCACTCTGCCACAACGTGCCATCTCTGAAGGATGCTGTACTTAGTTATGTGCTGCTACACTCTCACTAGATCAGATTTGCTGATCAGTCTGGCACCTGGGGAGGTTCACAAGAGAGAAATATCCATAGAGTACCTTCTAGTAGGAGTTACTGAAGGTTTTGTAATTTCTTTCAACAGTCAGGAGACTTTCCACTACCTGCCATTTATTGTAACTCAGGGTTCCTCCAATTAAGCAATTTCTTGTTAAAATCGATTTTCGTAATTTACTGTGTTCTTCTCAGCTTGCCATGTTTGTGAAACCTAAGCCCTATGCTTCCTTAAACCTGCGAAAACACGAAGGTAGTCATTGGGATGCATCTGTTTTTCTTTCCCACTGTAGTGTTAGACTTCCAGTCCATTTCACTAGCGGTGTTTTTTCAGAATTCTTCTTCTCAGTAGAAAGGTTTCTGCACACATTTTTAGATGACTAATATTCTACTTTGACAATGGAAGCCATACACATGAACAAGTGCATGTGTTTGTGAATTATAGGACTGTTATTTGAGTTTTGTTCACTCAGAAGCCATAATTGTTTGTGTGTTGTCTCTTGCCTCTTACTTTATCAGAAAGCTACCAAGGTCTCAGCAGGTTGACTAAAAGCTTGCTGTATTAGAAGTGAGAATGATTCTTCTGCTGCATGAAACGTCCTGTTTCTGTAAGCCATCTTTCTGGAGGTCAGTCCTCAGGAGACGTTTGTCTAGAGTTGGATTCTTGAGCTGGCACCCGAGTAGTTCTGAGGAACTGTTTTGGATCTTTCATGATATTTTCACTTTTCTTCTAGTTTTTTTAAAGACATGATCTTTCTACTATGTTCAGGGCTTATAATTATCAATGGATGTCCCCTGACAGATGGAAAAGTTATTTAACTGTTTTTGTAGTTCCCCTTCAGGAGATTGTCGATTGAAATCATGAACATGGCCTGCCACTGGCCCTCTTAAAACTTCTTGGTTTGAGCCATGCAGTTAACCAAGCTCTTCGATTCTTTCTGCAGAGCTCAACTTTACCCCACTCGTGGCGCGGGGCAATACTCCACCCTATCCACAAAGGAGGCTCGTGAACAAACCCCATTAAGTACAGGCAGATCACATTACTCGACAACGAGGCCAAGTATTACGCCATCCTTCTCTGACGCGTTCCAAAATATCAAATGGGTTTCATAGTGAATTCAAGGTAAAGTCCTCATTCGCACTATTACATTGCTGCTTTGTGGGCTTGAAGGTAGCATTCAACTATGTACCGAGAGGGGTACTCTAGGCCAAATTAAACAAGCATTTGCAATGCAATAGGTCTCGCATTTACGCAAGTTTGAGCTATTACCATTGCAAATAACAATGCCTTTTATTTTTGTTTTAAAAACTTAAATAAAGGGCATTGTCATTTACAATACCAATAGCTTAAACTCAAGTAACTGCGAGACCTATTGCATTGCAAATGCTTGTTTAACCTGAGTGTCATTGGTATACACATTAAAATGGTGCAGCTAATAACATACCAGCGTGACCTTTGTTCTATTGACAAATGCAGTTCTCTGAATTTACTTCTGTGGCTTGCTTGGGTGTAGCACCGGAATGTGCCCAGGGCTAGTGCAGGGCAGCCCTTGTGGTTAAAGCACCGAGGGCTGAGAGGTTCTCTGTGTCCGGGGGTGGCGGCAGCGTCGGGGGTGTTGGGGGTCTGTGGGTCTGTGGTGAGGCATGAAGGTCGGAAGCAGACACTGCAGCACTAAACCATGTGTCACGGTTGTGTGCACACATTGATGACATTACTCAGTCTGACTCATAAGCGCCCCAAACAAAAACCAAGCCAACCACTCAAAGTCGTCTTCTGGCGAGCAATGAAAGGATTCGGGGACACATGCCAACATTTGGGCTCAGATAAGAGTAAGATTGAGAACAAACGCAGCGTACATTGAATTCACAGCTTAACTTGCATTGAAGTAGAAGAAATGTTAAGTAGGAGGAAGACAAAGCAATGCTCGGTTTACAGAAATCTCGATCAGTGGCACACAAATCAATGCAGGCCACACCACTTTCAGAGAGGTCGAGAGATCACCACATGGCTACGAGGCCATAAACTTGCCTTTTTTAAAGCCAAGCAATGGGAAAGGAGGCAGGGAGCAGGACGGGGTGGGTCACGCGGGGGACGTGGGGAGGGGAGTGGTGTCAAAAGCATTGGTTAGTTCAAAACAGCAACTACAGAAAGGGTGGGGGGTTAGTAAAGACAGCTGCACTGGGCTATGTGTCCCTGTGTAATGGAAGTGGTGCTCATGCAAAGCACTTCAGGCCCTTCGTGGCGAGTTTTTTTTTTTTTTTTTGCAGATTAATATAGCGCAAACTCAACCCGAACGTATTGGAGCGCTTTATATGAGCACCAGTTATGTTACACAAGGACACATTCATTAGTTGTTAAGTATGTAGGCAAAATTAAAAATTAAAAAATAAGCTGTGGCCCTAAGGCCACAACCTCTCCCTAGTTAGTGCTACATGAATGCGCGATAAACGGAAATAAATAAAGGGCAGTGCAAAGCTGGATCCTTGTGCAGATTTCAGTACTTTGTAACTACCCTCTGTGATGTGGCTGCAGAGTGAGTCTTTGCGTAGTGTGACCTTTGGCGTATGGCACCCAGCCAGTGAAGTCCCCGCCCTTCCTGACACCCCCGGTACATGTCACCTTAAGGCCCTGGAGCCCTAATTATGCAGAATTCACTACATAGAAACACTTCCCACCTAATCTCATTATGAACACCAGCACAGAACCAAGCACACACCCCACACGGTGTATAGTGCCATCTTTGTGGCGAAGCGCTATAGCGCCTCACATAGGGGTAGTAAGCGCTATGCAAAGGGTGTAGTATAATAATACACTACAATTATACCCGCTAATCATACGAGTTCCCTACTGCGGAGTTAAATGTAAATAATAATAGTGTTCATTTATTTGAGTGCCCGGCCCCTTTAACCCCTTGCATGCCCGCCCCTTTCCCCGCCCAGTGCCGCGCTTTGCATTAGCGGGCGGAGTTCATGACGAGCTGGACTCGTCATGGGCACAGCGCCACCGCAGCCCATGACGAGTCCAGCTCGTCATGGGCACTGAAGGGGTTAAGGTGGAGCCCGGATGGCTAGGTGTGGGGATGTGGGAGGGAGGCGGCTATGGCATGCCAAAGGGGACAAGAGTTTATTTAAAGCTGTGATTTCTTCCGTGCCGGATCATTGGTAGGCGGTGGTGAGGTTATCTAGCGAATCTAGTAAGGCTAAAAAACATACTGTATGACAGGAAATAGTCTTTGGCAAAACAGTGGCTGCTGGCGGGGCTGCCACCCTTCGGTGACTTACTCGCGCGCTTGCAACAGAAATAAGCATCGAGTCTTTGAAGTTGAACAAAGGTGATGCTATGAAAGAGCTGGTCTCTGGCCGGCCTTTGCAGAAAAAAAACGGCATTTCATTAAAAAAATATCGCAAATACAGGATCCTGACGTGTAATACGTTTGCGCTGCAGAGCCGAAACTCACAACGAAAATAGCAAATCCCATATTAAAGTGAGTACAACTTACCGTTGCCCATTCAGACCTTTCCAATTTCCGTTCTTGAGAAGCGCACCTGATAACATTGGTGCGCTTGTCACTTTTCGTGAAGTGTTTCAACATTATTTACAGCTAGTCTAAACCAAAATGTTGGTAGACTCATTGTCTTCGGGAAACAAAGAAACACGTTTTCTGAATTCCCACGCCTGGCCGTATGTGTCCAAAGTCAATTGTGTGGACCGCGCCTGTAACAAGCCCAGCGGAGCCTGGCGCGCGCGCGCTTGGGGGCGGGGGAGCGGACCCTTTGAAGTGCTCCCAAAAGCGGAGTGCATGGCGGCACGATGCGCGTGATTGTGCGCATGCTAGCCATGCAATCCGCTTTTTGGGAGCACTTTGAAAAGCCCTTTTACAATAGTCTCGCTCTGCGATCGCTTACGCAATAGCAAGGCGAGACCTAAAAAAGTAGGGCAACCGCCCCCCCCCCCCCCCGCTAAATCCAATAATTCAGTTGCACACCAACACCTGAATTTAAATCAAGCTAGGGGACGGCTCAAACCTGTCTTGGAAAATCCCAACATCACATGGTGTGTGCTAGCCCCCCTACCCTCCCCTACTTTTTAACTTTTTTATTGAGGGTCTGCCACAAACTCTTGATAGTCCTCTACCATCCACCAAGGATCGGTAGATCTCAGATCTGCAACCTCCTATACGCTGACTACCTTGCCCTCTTGAGTCGCACAAAGGTAGGTTTGCAACAGTCGTTTAATCAGCTGCACACCTACTCCATCCCGAACAACCAGAAGGTTAATCTGAAGAAGACAAAAGTGGTCACATTTGGCAGAAAAACATACCATGGGGGCAGCTGGGCTTGCAACAATATGATTGCGGCAGATCAATCATATAAGTACCTGGGGGTGCACATTGATGCCAACATTTCCCTCATTAAGCACCGGAAAGAAATTGCAGCAAAGGCCGTGGCCCTCCAAGCAACCATATCCCAAATTTAAAAAAAATTACTAGACCCAAGCCTTTCCCCAGTGCTGGAAGTCATGGAAGCCAAGGCCTCTCCTACATGATCTTATGGCTCCGAAATATTTTTAGGTAAGGATAGAAACATACTGAATAAACTTACCGCAAGGAACTATAAATGTGTTTTGTGGCTGCCAAAGTCTTCCAGGAGGCTGGTTAGACGGACGGTCCATAGATCTGACCTAATGTATTGTGCAGTGACTCTGAATAGTGAAATGTGAAGCTAATGTACTATGCTGCATCCTTGAACATTAAGCCTTGAGAAAGCCCTGGCCCGATACTGAGCCATAAGGGTGAAACACGTGTCGGCTGTTTACTTCTGTTTCAAATGTGCCTGTTCGCCTTATTTGAAAAATATAATCCTGAATGATTGGATTATCTGAAACAGAAGTCTTTCGTTTGAACAAATAAAATAATAATTTGGACTTATCAATCTATATTGATTTTCTTCACTTTTAAACCTAATTGAGAAGGAGTGAATTGACTCTCAACTGAATGCATGCCAAAGTCTTCGTCCACCGCTCAGATCGGAACTTGGCCTTCTCGACTAACCAGCAGTGGGTGCCGGTGCCTTTCTTTATCTATGCCACAAGCTGCGAAGGGCCAGAGCTGGTTCTATGGAAACCCTATTATGGACCGACCTCAGCACCAGCCGGCCTGCTGGGGCACATCTGCATTTAAACTATTAAACTCATCTGTCTTTGGTCCTACCACGCAGACTGAGCAATCCTAGCTAAACACAAACCTGCTTCACCCTCATACCTTGCCTGTACATATTCCAACCACCTGGAACGAAGATTTATGGCTCTCGGGCTGGGTAAATGGCTTTTTTAAAGTACCTATCCCGCTGGTGCAGTCCCAACGGAAGAAACTAAAGCTAGGGGCTGTGGCCCGTGTGATGAATCCCTCGAGCATGTTCTGTGCCCATGCCCAGCCTTTTTGGATGAGTGCAAAACAAGTCTCCGGGGTGAGTGGAAGAGGCTGGGAGTTTGATCCTGTTGGCAGGGCATTATAGCAGCACTTAATCCAGAAAACACGTTCTTGAACATCTGACTGACTACATTTTTCCATCTTGTATTCAAAAGGTTTAGGCCCTCAGGTGGCTCTGTAGTTCCATTGTTTATGCTTTTTGGTTAACATGCTGTTACTCGGTCCACCTTCAATGCTTTGCACCAACACCCCATATGTCTGACCCTCAGAAGTGGCGCTGGTGGCTGTTACCTGCGTGCTTACTCATTGTTCAGAGGGATGCCTCTACGGAGCCGGACACAACGAGGTTGCTGCCTCTTCGGAATGGTTACTTCTAAAGATTATCATCACTTATTAGCAATGAACAATTAGCTGCTATACTTAAGAACCTACATTTTATTTAAAGCCTTTAGACGTAATCAGTTTGCAGCTAGCACTTGAAGGCATCTGTTAAATTATTCTGTATTCATATATTTATTTTTTATCTGGATCTTTTATGCTGTCCTAGTATTTTGTCTACCTTTATAAAATGGATTGGTTTTTATTAGTATTGTACATAGTAAATGTTTTAAATATCCATATACAATAAAGATCATATTCAAATGTAATGGATTGCAGCATATTTAGCCAAATTGACCCTCTTTTTTTCCCCCTCACTTTTATTTAAATAATGTTTACAATTTTCCCTGTGATTTTGATTTTACTAGAGACCTTTTTAGACAATAGTTGGCCTTTTTTAAGGAAATAAACGTTGGTGAATAAGGATAGCAGATAGACTTAAATACTTTCTCAGTGAAAGTTTTTTTTAAATCTATATTTTATGCAAAGTCCCCTGGGATCCTACTAGTAGCAAGGACTTTTCATTGCTTTTGATTTCAGTGGAGATTTATTCAAATGAAAATATAGATTTGCAGGTAAATACCTTTCCTTTCTTTTGTCTTTAGCCCGATCGTGGTTTTCTTGCTTATTCATTACTCATGGTATTGGCAATAGACTCTAGGTGGCTAGTACTATCAATGTATTAAACACTAATTGCACTTAACATTATTTTGCAGTGAGTGTTTTTCTCTGTTTTAGGATGGAGATGCTTCGATAAGAAATCAGACTTCTTTTTCTTTGAGGTCGCCACAGTCAGTTTGTTCCCCCGCAGGAAGTGATGGAACGCCTAAAGGTACTCGTAGCGTCACAGTTAATGTTTTGAATGTGTCATTTGATTCCCAGACATTTCCCGTCTGTTTGACCTCTGTCTAGTCAAATAGAATTGCACATAGAAACTGGCCAACAATTATTTGGTGTATTTAGCAACTCTAGAAATGTTGTATCTAAACTCTGAAGGTTCAAGTTGTTAACTTTTAAATTTTGTGAAATGATTCTAGGGTCAAGACCATCTTTAATCCTGCAATCACAACCTCCACCCTATTCGTCACCAAGTGATGCTCCCCCAGATCTATTGTTAGATTCTCCGGATCGGAAGCAAAAGAAACAGAAGAAATTAAAGATGAGCAAAGATGAGAGAGAGCAGAGTGAGAAATCAGCAATGTATGGTATTATTAGTTCTCCTTCAAAGGACTCTACAAAGCTAACCTTAAGACTTTCCAGAGTAAGATCTTCGGATTTGGATCAGTCAGATGAAGTGCTTTCAGGAATTGACAACAGTAGTGTTACAGAGGATGATATTTCTTTTAATATACATTATCCAGGAAAGTCTACTAAGTCACCTAATGCTCCTGAAGATGCGGATCGCCCGTTAAATGCTGCTACTTGTTTGCCACAAAATGAACAGACCGCATTCCTTCAGGCACAGCAAGTACCTGTTTTACAGCAGAATACATCCCTTGCTGAGAAAATTGCACAGACTCATTTGGTACAATCGCAGACTTTGCTTCAGCAAGCAAGTATAACGCCATACGATGAAGTGGAGCTGGATGCCTTGGCAGAGATTGAAAGGATAGAGCGGGAATCGGCTATTGAGAGGGAGCGATTTTCAAAAGAAGTGCAGGATAAAGGTAACATTCTGACACTGTACTAAAACGGACTTGGTAGATGTCTTGTAGTTATAGCTTCATTTGACACTCTAGTAACAAAATTTCCAAAAGTATTTTTAAACAACTCTCCATATGATTACTATTTTAATTGGGGTCCTTTTGAGTGCTTTCATCAGCAGTTTGAGAAACACCATTTAATTACAATGTGATTAAGCAAAGTTCTTTTAGAACTGAAAACTAAAGCCTTTTTAAAAGGGGGCTTACGCACCCTAATGAACATTATACACACACTGGAAATTTAATAAAGATAAACGTCTTGGAATCCATTTACCTTGCATTTGAACAGTTCTTTTGACTATCATTGAGTCCCAGATATTTTCAGTCAGTACAGAGACCCTGGAGTAATGTGTTAGTTTAATGGAACAGTTGTGTTTAGTCCTCTGCATTTTAGTCAATAAATGGATTCATGTGACCTCCATAAAATGACTTAGACTAGCCACTTAGGGCTACAGCCGTAGCTCTTTCATTCTGTTATCAAGCAACTGTGTGATCAGTACACCAGCCTAACTGTTTTTAATGCATGGTAAATTCTCTATATTCACATCCTTGCATATCTACAGACATCAGAGGGAGGATCCTGGTTGCCTTATAAAAACTTTTCACAGATTTGTATTCCTCTCAAGGAGGAACTTTGTGCCCTAATGACACTGCGTGACCTTCGCAATTCCCCAAACCGTTGCTGTCTTCATTCTATTTTCACTATTGTGTCTTTTGGATCTTTGGCGTTACTGCCGTCTTTCCTACTTGTTTTTTGAGGCACGTTTTACTTTTAGAAACTTTCAGTATGTCTGTTTTAATTTATCGTTTGTTACTTCATAGAAGCATGATGTCGATTGAATTAATAGTTTACTCTCTGTAGAGGGTATAGTCACAAAACCATTTTAAAGTTTTGTTTGGTTTGCTGAAGATGCCTAATGAGGACAAACAGTTACCTGCATGGTTTGCCTTTTGACTAAATCCAAGGACACTATGGACTGAAGAGCATGCAAGTCTTAAGTGTTGAGAAAATGTAGGCTTGCAAAAAAGGTGTTGCACTCCCATGAAAATTTCTGATTTCGTCCGATTGGCCAAGTAGTACTAAGGAGGCACTTTAGAAGCAGATAGGTTTGTCTTTACTAAACTATCCATTGGCAGTACAGTCTTTATTTTAGGCTTTATTTCCAGTGTGCACTATGCCTTGCTGTCTCATCCTACTAAACCTACTGGATTACTTTTGCCTTGTCCTAGTTTATGCCTTCCAGTTGGACACCATTAGCACTGAGCTGGCTCATATATAGGAGACGCCTATATCTTAAAGGGGTAGATGCTCTAATTGGTTTAGCAGATATCCATGCCAAGAGCCTTTGCTTTGGGATAACTCTAAAATGCTCCTATGTTTGCTCACGTGTGGTCTTGTAGAATAGACTGTGAAATAATACAACATTCTGTTAAAGGGCAGAATTGCTTGTATCCACTTTTTTGACCTATGCATTCTTTTACCTATTGGGCAACCTTATCAAGCCTGCTTCATAGTTGTTCATTAATCCTTCTATTGTTCGGCCAGTGGCACGCAGAAGAGAGCCCTTGTTAGGCCAGGATTGTGTGTTTTCAAATTGTTTGAGTTTGCCACTCATTGTTTGCTACTGTCTCTTTCCAAAATAAGAAGCTGATTTACTGGAGACAGCGGCATCTGACTGTTTAAGTATAGCAGTTCTTCTACTTAGATTGCCTGGTGTGAAGAGATAAGGCTGATTCCTTTTACCCCATTGACCACCATTAGGACAATTCCTGGAAGTGATTTTGCCCCCATTCATATGATCTAGTTACTATTGTATGCATCGTACCTCATAGTTATTCTCCCCTATGAAATCTCTCCTGATCAGTTTAGTTGTCCTGTGACTAATGGTTAAAATTGCACACTCGCCCACACTAGTATAATGTGTACTATATAACTTAAAACATGGGTGTAAAAACGTTGATGGAGTGAAGGCCAGTTAAAGTCCATACAGGAAGAAAGTTACCTTTAGATTAAAACTCACCCTTTTTTTGCAAGACATGTTAACATGTCAATTAACTATGTTACTGAAAGCTTTTTTTGCTCTGTGCTTGTCAAAAATTAAATTGATGCTTTGTAGGCTATACCACCCACCATTAATGTAGGTTGTTATCGACTTCAGCAGTAGTTATTCAGGTAAGGCAACTTCCAAGTCCGTTTTAACAGTAGTCATTGGCCTCCATATCCTGACACACAACCAAGGAAAGACCCAGACATGGTTACTCAGGATTTTCCAGAGACCTGGGTAAAAGAAAAGACAGACGTATGTCCTGTTCTCCAAAATTATAACTTCTTTCTTCCCACACGCAGCACCATGTGTGGGGGTGATTGGCATACAGTATTGCGGTGTTCAGACGTGCCAGTGATTGTAAGTAAACTGGACCGCCATGGTATTTTGCTACTTTAAGAAGTGAGTCTTGTCCTTCTTTCCATTTTAAACATTCCTGTTCTCAGAGGACTCTAATTCCTTGCCCCTAAGCTTCCTAGTTCCAAAGGAAAGAGCCTGCTGCAGAGATTGAATTTGTTTCAAGCAGTGTACCAAATGATGGAGTTTCGTGTTTTTTCCCCAACAATTTATTTTCTGATGTTTTCGCTGACCTGTCGCTATTTAAACGTAATGTACTTTTCCGATAGGTTGACATAATAAAGAATTGACCTTTGGATCAAGGGTATTCGTTTTCTGATTGATCACTCGGTCCCGGGTAGATTCCAACATTTTAATTACAACTTAATTTAAGAACTTTTTTCCAATTTCAAGAAGTCGAGTGCCAAAAACATGTTGTTCCCTTCAGCCTCAGATTGGATTTATGCTTGCCCTTACTTGGACATCAGTGGACTTTCATAAAACGACTCGGTGAGCTTTTTGTTTTGTGCGAAGTGTGTATTTCGGTATTGCTTATCTGAGTAGTCATTCCATCCAGTTCCAAGTATTCAGTTTTAACAATGTGTTGTATAGCAATATGACTTCTGGACAGTGTCGGTAATTGGGCAAATTTGCATATTCCTTTACTTCAAAAGCTTCTGAATTGCTGGTGGACGAAGTCTCTCAAGGACTGAGAGAATCCATTTATTGTCTTGAACGTTGCAGTGCATTGAATGACTTGTAAAGTTGAGAGTGCAGTTTACTTTGAGTCACTTACTTAAATATTTTAGTTCTGACCTTTTTGATCAGAACTAACCACTCCACCAACAATAAATAATAAAATCCTCATGGGTTACATGCCATCTCTGGCTCTTAAACCATGCCTAACTTCAATCAGACTTTTAGTTGACTAGCCCAATTGTACCATTTAGTATGTTCTGAGTGGGTAAGGTTTAATTTATTTTCAATAGTTCCTCAGAATATGTATTTTTGATGTAAGGTGAATAGTTCCTCACTCTCCAGGTAAAAAGCCGAATCTTTAGAGGTTTCCTTCTCCATTCTGATTTCATACAAATCTGCCCCTCATCCTCGATTTCCAAATATTTCCTACACCTTTCCCTTTTTTTTGTTATAGATTTTCACCATTGCAATTTTGGCTGGACAGTCTCAATTCACTGAGCTCTTTGTGCTGTCATTAGAGCTGTAAAAGTCTTCTTTACAGACCAAACCTCCTCTTGAGACTGAGCGGTTACATTTTATCTGAACCCAGATTCTCATGTTTGCACCTGGGATTCAAGTACTTGGATAATGGATGTATGCATCTATCTTTAACCACAATTCTCCTGAAACTGAAATTTCCTCTCCTATTACTCGAGCAAAGAAATCAAGATTATTCTTTGGGACTTTGTGACGTTAAAGGAATTCATACATATTACTACATCTTGTTTAAATAATTCCTTCTACTGAAATATATCTCCCACTGTAGCTTACTTGAAGCATTCTAAAACTATTTTTGAAAAGATGTGGTTTGTTTATTTTGCAAGAGCTTGATTTATAAATTAGCCTCAAATTCTAGTTCTTCCTTGGGAGTTGATATAGCCAAGTTGATGTGACTTACCTTTGAACCTCTGCCTGGGTTTCCTTGAAAATTCACTGTTTAGATTGCCTCGTTCCATTGTGTTCGAATGTAATCTTTAAGCTGTTTTAGGTTTTACTTGGGGATACAATTGTGTATGCCTCGGTTTTCTTTTGAAGAACAATTGATTTCATGTTAAATAGAACACAAATGGCATGAGCTTTTTTCTCCTGTTAAATGGTGTAAATGTCCTGACCTTCGCACACACTAAGTGATTCTTGTTTTTGTGCTTGATTCACAATAGAAATACTCACCCTTTATGCGCCCTGTTTCGACTCGCTCGCCTGAAACATTTTCTGCAAGTTCAAAGTGGGCAGGAATTTTCTGTGCGCATTTAAAATCGTATGCTTTGAAAAACCTTTACATACCTTTCCCAACAAAAGGATTTTTAGTTTGAGTCGTAACCTGAGCCTTTCAAATTGAAATGTTGTCAAATACTTAAACTGTCACTAAAAGAAAATGTAGTCTTAGCCAGGGAGAGCTATACTAGCTTTATTAAGAACTGTATAAGTAGTTGAGGTTCTTATGCAGCAGGACGGTGATAATTGAGGTATTTTGTTTCCTCTGGTACTTTGCCCTAGGCGTCACCTCATTAGACTGTCTAAAAAGGCCACACAAAGGTGTTCATAATCGTAATTCTTTGGTTTGTTTTGAGTCCAAATGTGACTTATCCTGTGTAGCCATTCTTGTTATGCTGTCCATGTTAACCATGTTAACGATTCTTGCTGCTGTTCTATTGGTTTGTCTAGCTTTAGATGCTTAAGACGACGTATACTTAGTAATTTCTTCTAAATCGTTAATGGAAGCTGCTATTTGCTTTGTACCTCTAATATTCTTACTAGTTGTCATTCCATAAAGAACAAAACTGTCACTTTAACTGAACTGAGTAGTCTCCCACTGCTTGAAATACCAAGAATGCAATCAGCCCATCTTCTAATATTGAGTGAATTCTGAGCAGAAAAGTGCAGCAGTCTATCTTAAAATACTTTGATAGTTTCCTTGCTCTGTGTCCTTTTCATTATAGGCAAGCATGGAGAACTGGAAATATACCACACTGGAGGAAAAATAGCTCCCAATCAGTGGCCTTCTTGCCTAGATTCTCCAACTGGTCTCATTCCCACATCAGTCTATTGAGAAGTCCAAGGTGTTGAATGGGCTGCACACTTGATGCTGATGGTGGCCTTCTGGGCATTATCGGAGGCATCTAAATCAGTTTGCAGAAACTGGTTGACGCATCCAGTAAATGTTTAAGGACAAAACTCTGAGTCTGTCAAGTTTTAGGGCTCCTCCTTCCTATCTCTGTAGATATGTATCATGTAGATTGAGAAGACCCTATTTGATTACAACAGGTAAGTAATACTTATTTTTTTTCCTTGCTGAATTATTAACAGCTATGGATTAATTGAAGAACTAAGCTGCCAACTGTGAGCACCTCTTTCCAATTGTTATAATCTACATGGCTATAGATTTTACAGGGCGGTGATAGCCCCTTTGTAGTTATGTTTAGGGATTATGTCATAGCTTTAATTGAAAAGGCATTTTTCTTTTCAATATGTAGTGCCATTCATAACTGCATGAAACTTTTCCGAAACATACATCCACTTTTGGTTTGTCATAGCAATATTTTTGCAGATCTTTCAAGTTGGGGGTCTGTTTCCCATTTTAACTCCGCTATAGTTCTTTGCCCCTCTATACAGAATAAAATGGCTTAACCAAGTTAATCTAAACTTGGCATGAAAGTAGAACCATACTCAGTGAAGCGCCTTCGCTTTGTGTGGTGGAAATCTGTTTAGTTTGTGAAATAAGTATTTCAAAAGTTTTCTAGTCTGGGCTCGAAGATATCTGACTGATAATCTGCGACTCCCCTAAATTCGCAAATATACGGAATATTTGCTAATCCAATTAAAAAGAAAATAAGATCATCATTAGCCTAGGAAGTGTATTGTCTTGCCCATTGCGGATTGTCAAATCTCGTTGTGTATTTTCCAAATCATGGACCTCTGGTGGCAGTTGTAGATTTTGAACCAACTGCTCATTACCAAACTTCAGAAGATTTTCCTCAGGTCAAAGGGGTCGCTAATTTAATAAAGGTACCTTAATAAGCAAAGGTTACAGAGAAGAGCTAAATTAGGCAGTTGAATTACATGCATTGTAACACTTTTGTTAACCCTTTCGCTTTCCAATCGCCATATTTATACAGTGTGAACCCGTATCTACAGGACGTCCTTATGACAAGCCAGCTAGCGGTTTATTTTGCTCCCCTGCTGTGGAGCAGACTTCTTGTCCCTAGAGGGCGGAGACCGGAGGAGTCTGCCAGTGCCCTATCCTTTTAGGGAACAGGCACTCTCTGGAATGAAGCGGCCCAGTGCTCTCTCTGGCCACCTCCACAAATATGCCTGTGGTGTCACCACAACTTGTATGGGGCCTCAGAAAAATTCCTTATTATCTCCCATCCCCATTCAGTGATCGGGCTGGTGTGCTGGGTGCTGTTTCGATTTTTTTCTTAGCCCCCCCCCCCCCCCCCCCAAAAGAAAATGTGCACGCAGCTCCTTTCAGTGGTGCAGACGCACACACACCTGATTTCAACAAGGTTCCAGAATGCAGTTTACTTTTTCATTACCTAAGAAAAAATATAAATCATGTCCTACTCATCCCTGGGGCACAGAAAACACGCCTGGGGTTGTCTGGCACCTAGAGAAACATATCAACCACAGACATTTCTGAGCACTAGACACATGGAGAAGTTTTGAGAGGAGTGGTTGTGCTGTTGGCAACATTTTTTCTTGCACACAATTCCCTACACATGTCAAACATTAATCAAATCAAATAATTTCCTCATATTTCTGTGATAAAAAGTTTCTGAATGTGTAGTAAACAGCAATTTTCTCACCACCCAGCGTTTCACCCTTTTGCAAATAAAAGTACCTCACATGTGGGTGTGCCAATTGTAGCGGACAGCCACAGGCCAAATGTGAAGCCACTATTTTGTTTGTAGTCTTGACATGGTCATCATTTTAGCCAATTCCTGTTGAATGCAAACCCCCATCCACATGTCCGTTTTTATCAGGAACATTGTGAGAACATAAGATAATAGGATTTTTGGGCCTTTTGCCTTAAGCTGTATTGTTTTCTACCACAGAAACTAAGTTAATGCGATTTACCTGTCCCCACCCTGGTCCCTCTTCCACATTTTCACATTTGCTTGGGATTCTGGTTAAAACTGTTTTTTTAATTCGTGCAAGCCAATTTACTCTGGGCTCCCCTATACCTTCAAAAATCTTTGCAGTTGGTATGTTCCCGTGTGTGGTGGTGGCTGTTCCCAAGTCCAAAAACTGCAGATTCCCCCTATGGAATTCGCACCCATGTCTCAACCCCACGCTAAAAGAAGGGATATGTTTCTATGTAAGGAATTGGACACGTCTTACTGGCCACAATTTCACTGTCAGCAAATCAGATAAGGGTGGTCTTGCACCCAGCAATAGAAACCTTTCAAGTGTAGATGTTGAAAATGTTTCAATACAGGCCATGAATGATGCCTATGGCCAGAGTATAGGAAACCTAAACCGGCATTTTGTTTTTGTTTGCTTTCCAAAATACACTGCGCCCAGATTTATGCCAGTAAACACCATAAACCTCATACATGCAGTGGTTGCCGGTGCTCATGTTAACCCAGAGCAAAAGAGTTGAAGGTCAAACTATGGCAATAATATGTTCCTGTGAAATGGAGAGTATTAACATACCTTGGAAACAAAATGCAAAAAAAGGTGACAACGGTCCTGTTCAGTGCGATCTCCTATATCGGTAGTCGGTGAGTGAGGTTGGGCACCCTTCAATAGAAACATTAGGATGTATATATATCAAAATATATGGCTGTTTTATGTTTTCATACCATCCAGGATTAAGGGTAATCCATGACAAGGTACCCTAAATTAGGATTTTGCTTGCAGGTGCTTCTCAGTTTTCAAAAGTGCACCCTTATGAAAAAACTCAAACAAAGTGTTCTACTCGCCTGGAGTGGGCTGAACCCGTAGATTTCTTGGCTCATACAGAATCAGAAAATATATAGTTTATATACTTTCCATATAGCTAGGAGTTTGATAGGTCATCAAATGAAAATTGTACCATTAACCGTGATTCTGCCACAGTTATGTGATCGATGCTAATATTATATAATTGGATTGTGCTGACTGCATTCCTTAGGAAAACCCACACATTTGGTATTGCTGGACTCCAGACATTCAGGGCAAGATGTCCTTAGCGTTCTGAGATTTGTTTGTCCTTGTGAGAATTGCAACAAATTGTTGAGCAGATGTCTTATAAAAATGAAAATATTTACATATTTTTATTATATGTTCAGTCTTTAATGAGAAATCGATGCATGGTTTGCACCAATACATAGCCCTGAATGTGTCGGATTTTTGTTTGTATTTTTTGAATTTGTGCACTGATAACAAGGAGGTACGTGTTCTTGGACTACCTAATTCCAGCCTTTTAATTTATTATTGTTTAAAGCTTTGTCACAGGTGTGCAAACATGTCATAATGGTGTTAATAATAAGCCTCCTGCTTAACTGGTTTGTGTGTAGCTTATCCCACACCCAACAGTAATTTATTAACACGAAACAGCTATAGAATGTGATTGTATATACAAGGCATAAATTAAATGTACATATGGGTAGGCATTTCCTGAAAATTGCTTTCTTCCATAATATGAAATCAAGGTGGTTATTCATACCTCTTTCATGTCTCATTAGCATGTTTCTGCCTCAGGCTACCCATTAGTATTATTCTATTCAGTCATCCAGAACTGAGTTCCCTGTTTCCATCATACCTACTGAATGTCAGTAGTGTATGTATATTGTATGAGTTCATTGGACTTTGTTTGTGTACAAGATGGTGGTTTTCATTGTGCCGGATTGGTGTTGTCCTTACAGACTTTCTTCTCCGCATCTACATACCTTATGTTAACCCACATACCCCCAAAACGAAGTGTGCTTAGGTGCAAGAAAAAGACCACCATTAATCTGTGAACTGGAAGGTTTTCCCTGCCAGAGTGTTACTTACGTTTTGCCTGCCTGTGACCGACATCACCTTAAAATGCCTTTTGTTGTTGCTGGTTTTGGGCAGAGGGCGAACTTCTTGATAGTTAAAGAGGTGGACTGCACTCGCTGAAGAAGTGACTTGTAATGTGGAAAAGAGTTGAAGCCCAAGCCACTGGAAGGGGGTTGCGTGGTGAACATCTCGACTCGCTGCCTAAGAGCTATGAAATTGCCTCACCCAGTTGTCCTGGAAAAGCACCGCAACTAGGTTGAGGCTGGTCCATTCTCTTCACAACAGAGAATGTTTGTGTCAAAAGCCCATTTTGCCGTTCCCAGAGGTCTTGAGATCTAGACTTTGCTCGCAGGCTCCTTTTTCAGTGGCTGGAGATGCCGTTTTGGCTCTGGAACAATTGAAACCTATTTCATAGCCACTCCTGTTTTGCTGGCATCTCCACCTTCTGACCGGTAGCTGGTAGTCTGCCTTTGATTCGAAGGGTCAGGATTATGTTTAAAAAAAAAAAACAAAAAACCTTGTAAAATTCTGTTTCTCATCCCTTAAATAACGTTCGTCCCGACTTCACCAGACTATCCAGTTCCTTCCAAAGACTCATGTTGAAATAGAACGCTAGTGCCACAGGTTGGTAATCCGTCCTGACGTTTTGATGTACTTTTAGTTTTTAGTGTCTATCCTGTTTTGTATTTCTGAATGTATATTACGTAACTTTAATAACAGTATGTTATTTTCTGAAGTAAACCACTGCTTAGACGTTAAAGTTAAGTTAGCTAAAGTTGATGATGCCATGACTTTGCAGAATTCTGTCAAATGGTGTTGATCTTACAAAATTGCAAGTTTTTTCTTCAAGGGAATGCTTTCAACTTAGAGGTGATTAATGATGCCTTCCCTGAAACTCCTATGGCATTATGAAATACTCTTCCTCATCATCTTTTTTCTATCGGGTTTGGGTATGTTGAGTGTTTTCTCATAGCTATGCATCAACAGAATTTTGAGTCAAAGATTGTTGCTGTGGCATTGAGCAAAGCTACTGACAGACTGAAAATTGATTGTGCTTAAAAGTCTAACACCAGGTTGTTTGAGAATGACTGGTGGGGGGGGTTATGGGGGTTGAGAAGGGGGTGGGGGAGTGTATGCTTGAAATAACAAGTTCCTGTGGTCACACAGTCTACTGAGGGATCGTGATGAGAATAATCTGCATGCTATGCCCTCTAAGACCAATCAAAATCTAGACTTTGGAAGAGTTTTGACACCATGGTGACCTGGCCTTTCCCACTTTGCTTGAGTCTGGCTCGAAGATCTCCTGGTCCTTAGCCTCTACGCATAAACAGGAGGAGATTGAGGTCCATCCACAAATGATATGGCATTGTACAAATTACATATACCTGGATATATGCCATATTGTTGCCAAACCTATGCTTCACACAAACCCCTAATCATGGCTTTCCAGATCATACCTAGAAGAAAGAAAACCACCAGCGACACTCCATTATCTCCACCACCTCCATGCATTTGTTCACAACGGCCCCCCGCGGCCGGGATGCCTGGCTTTCACCTTGGGGATGCCCTGTAGGGGCTATCTCACAGGGAAAAGCCAGGACGGGTTCCCAAGGCAAGCGCGGAGATACCCCTTCGGGGGTCGATTCAGGCGCTATATAAGAAACATAATAATAATAATAATAATTTACACTGATACTTCTGCTGAACCGCTTCCTCCATAGCAATATGCAGGTACATGAGAGCATAAAGTTTACGTGTGACAGAATCATAGAGTAGACATGCTGGATGACTAACTTCCAGAGTCATACCCAGTGAAAGCCTCCCTACCAGACAACTGCATATTTGCAGTAATAGTGGGTGCTGCACAGCAACACAATGCCAGTGCGAACAAAGGAGAATGGAAAGGATTACCTCTTCCTCAAGACACTTGTAAAGTTTTGATCGGTATTAACCAATTTCAAATACTCTTAAATGCAAGGGTAGTTGCACAACAGTTGGAGAGAAAATTCAAACCCATCCCCCAGGAGCCTTTTTTCATCCACCCCTTATTCCCCCACCCAAGCCCACCCCCGTTCAAGTAGATTAATTACTGATGGATTGAAAAGATACAGACCTGGTAAAAGCCATGGTTGTTCTTCTGCACCAACCAGAAGTAATCTTTTAGCTGTCCACAAATGTGTTGTGCTTCAAAAGGCAGTGACTTGTTCGGGGCAACCATATCGGCTTCAACACTCCTTAAAGTCAGAGTAGCAATTTGAAATGTGGTGCTCAGGAATCATTCCAGGGTACATGCTGTTCCAAAGATGTCAAAGGAAGAAATGCTGCTGCAAAACTGTGACATTAAGCATTCCCCCCCCACAATTGGAGAGCATAACCTCCAATCAAAAGGTGTTATCCAGTACTGCTCATAGTTATGGTTTAAAATCTGTAACTCACCCTGTTTACGAGTTGGTCGTAAATGCAAGGTTGTACACACAACCGTTACAATAATGTCTTGCTAGACAGTGGTCATTAGTGATTGAGGGCACCCATTGTTATTGGAGCTCAGTGTTCATCACAAATGCCGGTGGTGGAACAAGACCTAACTTGTAACTGGCAGATTGTTTTGATCCGCAGATGGTCATAAAGCACATAACTTATTAGGTGGAGAGGGGTAGGGCGGAGGAAGCATGAGCAACCTCCTCATTCAGTGCTTCCCACACCAAAGCCTACACATCAATGTGCTGGTGCTCAAGTTAGTTAAGTCCACTTTCTAAGCATTCCAGAACCAAACTTCGCAAAAAGGTGGTGCTAATTTGAATAAACATTATGACCTCCCTCTACTATGCACAACTAGAAGAGCACAGTTTCTACAGCGAGAGTAATTTGCTATTTGTCACTCAGCCATCACATCTATCTTCTAGCGGAGTACTTGCTGGGATTGAGCACCAACTTTGCTGATCTTCTCACCTTGAGTCATCCGCAAACACACAAATAGGAGATCTACTACCAAGTTCTCAATGCATATTTTTACTGTGCGCTGACCCCAAAAGTAGACCTTAATTAAAAAGAGAAAGAGATAGGTCAACTTTGGATTCCCTAGCACTTCTTAGTTTGTTTAAAACTATTGGTTTAGTTTAAACAGATTATTACTCCAGCAGTAGATTCTGATACTGAATCTTATATTAATCGGGCACAGTTTCATTCAGAAAAAGACCTGCTGTTTAAAATGCAGTAAGAAAAACATCAAGCTATCACGATACCAACACATTTTTCACGCCGATTGTAAAGTTTCTTCTTCAGGACATTAGGGGTCCATTATGACATTCTGTCAAACTGTTAAAGAATAAGTTATTCTAAATGGTGAATTGTGATCAACAACAGGTTGAAAAACATTTAGTAAAAGATGCTAAAGATATGAACCCCCAGTCCTCCCCCACCCGCCCAACAAAATGTAGTGCCTGCTCTAGTGGGGGGCATGGGAGAAGGGGAAGAAATAAGTCCACATCATTTTGCAGAATAACTTAAAATAACCATGAAAAGATGGATTTTGATTTTTGTTCAAATTCCTGCTGGTACCTTCTTCGTTATCTGTAGCATAAGGTTAGTCAATTTCCTTGGAAGGTAGTTCAGCTTGTTCCTTAGTTTTGGAAAAGAGAAGGGTGATTCTTCTGGTACCTCTATGAACGTATACACCACCTACAGTGCTAGTTACATATGTAATACTTTTTACCAGAGCATAAGTGTAACACACAACAGCCTTCCCCAGCTTGACAGAAACTGTCGTTCTCATAACTTCTTGAAAATCTGAATTGTGGGATTCCAGAACTCTGAAGAGGTTCCATAACATCCCTGTACAAAAGCAAGACTAAAAGAAGGCCCACATTTCACCTTTTCTCCGTCATAAAGGCAGAACTCTGACCAATTCTATTTCAAAATAGTTAACAAATTCATTTGAAAACAGTTATCTCTGCACCACCAAATTTTTCATCCAACTTGTGTAAGGGATATCGGTGTGTCACTGATTTGCAGTGCACTTCAACATGGTACTTTTAAGAAAGCATCAGATGCTCGCATCATGGTGGGGAATTCTTTATTATGCATTCAGAGTTATACCAAATTGCCAAAGGCTCTGCATTGCACTACACCCCTTTCCCAATGCATACTTTTTTTTTAGACTGACCTCCTGGTGATAATGACACCCTACTTGGATTAGCAAAAAGTTCAGATGGCTTCTTTGCATTTGAATCTTCTGGGCTGACTCATAACTTTCCTGAGCACCACTGACCTTGACAACTGATTCATTTGGGCTATTCATAATGTAAGAGGAAGTGTATCCTTTTGAGGAGACTCTCTTTGCGTCAACTGCTTCAAATATTTTGCTCCAGTCTTAAAGCCATTGTACATCCAGTATACTCTCTGCCAGGTTCCACGGTCATGCATTTTTCATACTGCATATGAACTCCACAAGTATTTCTCAACAACCGTTGAATTATCAGAAGCACATTGGACCGCAACCTGAAAGGACAGGCTGCAGCAGTTCAAACCTACCATTCAGTCATTTCTATGGTGTTGTAATTCTCAAAATGTGACAAAATTTGCTTTTCAGTGATTGATGTGACACTGACTTGTTTAGGTGCACAAATGGTGAGGCCCTCTTCAGATGCAGTGCCCTGGATGAGCCAGTAAACCATACCATAAACATTTTTTAATTCTGTGCAATGCATCTTGCACTGAATTCATCGAACCTTTCACAAGCAACCATATATCTGGTGCAAGCATACAGCACTGCAGCTGTACTTCACCTAAATATTAAGGTAGGCTCCAGGTCCACACATTTTATTGTTTGATGCTCAAACAATGTCATCAACCGAAAATGAGGAATTTGAAACTCACAACTGTGCTTCTGTCAGGTGATCAGAATGCCATGGTACCTTGCATGCTAAAGTAAACTAGGTGAATGAGTTTGGCACGGCAACGTGTTGGTTTTATCTTATGGCCTGATACAGACTTCTTGGCAACAGAATAAAAGAACTGGACTGGGCTATGAAACGAAGAGCCTTGAACTAGAGTCCATTGCAGTGCCCATTTAATTGAGTGATCACAAAGTTTTATACACTTTCCCATTCTTCTATTATTACTTTTTTTTTCATCCCAAACAAGCTTTCCACAGCAGATTCTGGATGCAGGGTGTGCCCAAAATATATAGTTAGCACCCAGATCCCGCAGTGCCTAGTGTGCCCTCATTTGTCAAATTGGCTGTAAGCTGTGCACTTGTGGCACATCTGCAGCCAGGCCATTTGCATGGGTTTTGCAGGGACATAAAGATTGTTTCATGATGTGGCCCTTACAGGAGCACACCTTATGTTGAAAATCCACTGTTCGTGACTGATGGTTAAGTGCATTAGGTTTCATTGCAACCTGAAAGGTTCAAGGATTGACTTAAAGCCAAACCCTGCTCCCAAAAGCAACTGCATGTGGTGGAAGGTTGTTTGTAGTAGTTTGAACCATGGGGTCTGGTCATGGAGCATTGAACATGGTGCCTAGTGCAGATACAGAAAAGTAGATGACAGTTTGGTGTGTGATTGATGCAGGTAGAGTGGGGCACCATACTGCGCCCTGTGGCACACAGTGGAGAGTCTTTGATGCAGGGTACATGGCAGAGTTCAATAGTAAAAAAGGTTTTTGAAATCCAGGGGAAAAAAAGCTTTCTAAGGATCAGTTAAGGATGAATCTTTGAATCTTTTGGACTGCATTAGCAGACAATGGTCTAAATGAAAATCTCTATTTTGATACCTGCGTAACTTTGTGTCTCACCTGCCATTTTTTATTCATAACCTTGCACCTTGATTTTACCGACGACCGCAAAAAGTCCATTGTTGTTTTTTGGTGAAATATGCATTACTCCATCATTGACATTTCTTACGGTGCTGAGCTGAAAGAAATACTCTTTGCAGGGCGTGGACAATTACACTTCCATTCAAATAAGCCAGCAGGGCTTGTCTGCAGATTTTATGTACAGTGCCTTTAAAAAAGCCAGTTAAAATAAAAAATGTGTCTTTTATATAATAGGTTGCTTACATTGACATTATTCAGTCCTTTATAATTGGAAAAAGTTAAGAAAATGCGTAGCTTTAAAGCATAGGTGGTAACTTAGGAGAACTACAATTTGGCAATATATTTAATGAGGTCAGCTTCCCTAGTATCCCGTCAAGCCCTGTCACTTGCAGTTACCATTGTTGATTTTCGTCGTCTTGAGGATTTCTCGACTCTTTGATTATCACCTTCTTTGAATGGGAATGTTTTGTTGATGCTTCGAGCAACATTTGCATAGCCTTGGGATGTTAATTTTGCATAGAATCTGCATTTTTACTCGCCTTATTTGATATTCCTTCCTATGGGGGGGGGGGGGGGGGGGGTAGGAGGGAACCTCCACCTCTGTGAAGTGCGTGGTCTCTGGGGCAAAAATGGAAAAATACCTGTGTCCAAGAGAATGAGCGCTAGGACAACATTTTTTTGCAAGGCTCTGGATAAGCCCAGTCATGTTTGTTCTATTAAGCTGTGTTCCTTGCTGCTTGAATGGAACATCACTGGCTGAAATTAAATTGTGTTCAAGCTGAATTTTATTACTGGTGATAAGTCTAGATTTTGTTATCCTTCTCTTTGACCTTCTCTTCGATTCTGGCTCTAAACCTCAAAATTGTAAAGAGCCTTGTGGTAAAAACAGACTTCTCTCCCTCCAAATGGGCTGTCAAGTCTACTCTGTATCCACTTGTGCCTTTATCATGTGAAATAGTCTCTCTAATCTGTCGTACCTCTCCTTAGATTGCTAACTTGCTATGGTTGACTGTGAATGGGTCAAGGTTGGATTACTGCTGTGGTGCCAGCCTAGCAGCAGATCACATGACAACCATGGCACTCTGCTTCAGTCGCTGGTTGCTTATGTTGAAATCCTTTCTTTGGCTGCCAATACAAGCTCTTTTCTTTTTTCAAGTTAGTTGCATTTGTTCTTTTATAGCATTTGCTCCCACTTCATCACTAGCAGTCTAGTCGGATAAATGCCCAGAAGATCTTTGGTCAGCTAAGCAGCTTATTTTATTGATACACCTTCCAAAAAAGCATCGGCGTGAGCACTTCCTTTTAGAAGAAGCTTTCTGGAATTCCCTGCAGCTCGCTCTCAGCTCTATTTTGACCCTTTTTATGTTTTAGAAATTAGTTAAAAACCTTCCTATTTGAAAATGTAGTGCTTAAGATCCTGGCTAATGCCACAATACACAGCATGTCTCATGGGTAGTAATGCACTCCATAAATTATCAATAACATAATAGTTACTCTGTGCTGCTCTACCCTCATTCTGGATAGCCCTGTGTATTTTACCTAGGGTCCACTGTAATCGAGCAAGGGCAGTGATTTTTTTTCATTTTCCTCTTTTCATTGACATCCTACGTGGGCACTCCAATGTATGTTTTTACCTGGAAGGGCTGGTTTCTCTCATCAAAATATATAGTGGTGGTATTTACATAGAGCTTACAACCTTGTGAGGCACGGGAATGCTTTGTGGAGAGATCACGTTATCGTCTGGAATGCACGTGGTATTAGAAATGTTAATATATATATATATGAGAAATTAGTTTGTCATACTGATTGTCTTGGAAGTTTCACAAGGCAACCATTTGGAGGCACTGTTAAACCTCCTAAAAAGGACTGATTTATGATATACAACCAGGGGATCTTGTGACACCCCAAAAAGAGTGAGTTTCACCCTGGAGCGACAGGGGGTCTCTATTTTACCTCTAAAAATGTGCTGCATGGCATTCACACAAACTACAGAGGGCAACCTATTGGTGGTTCTATTAAATCTCATAAGAGTTGCTTTGTTTAACCAGAATCAACTGACTGTAATTCATTCGGTCCCTGTCCCCCAACAACGAGTGCTTTATTTAATACACCAATGAGATCCACGTCTGATACTGATAATTCTTTTCACCAACTTTTGGAGATCTCTAAAAAGGCATCTCTTACAAACTGTTTTCTATGCTATGGGCTACTGATGATGTGTCACCTGGCTTAGATAGTCCAGATCATGCCACCCAGGAGCAAGAGAGATACTATAAACTCCTAAGTACTGTTAGGCCACCTAATACAATGCTTTGAGTCAACCAGGAGCAGATCGAACGAATGAGAAATGCCTACAGTCCACCCAGGAGGGGCAGAAGGCTAACCCTGGTGACCATGAAGCAACTATGGAATAATTGGAGTCTACTCGGAATGTTACAAAGCAGCCCGTAGAACTGGGCACTAAACATTCAATTGTGTTAAGTCTTGGCAAGAGAGTAGCTAAGTCAATAATGTGGGTGATGAGGAAACTAAATTTGCCCTGAGCTTAAGTCTAGGAGCTTTGCTCCCGCAACCTAGTGGTCTGCTTGTCAGAGGACCCCGAATCCTTATTAGATACCATTGGGCCTCAGCACTCTGCACCCGGCCGCACTAGTGCCGCTGAGGGTGTAACAAGTGTGCATCCTTGACCCTGAGGGACCCCTGAGTCTACCCCCAGAATACCAACTCCCACAACAAAGTACTTATCTGTTAACCGATAACACTATTTTCCTCCATAGGATAACATTGACTGTTTTTCTATGAAAAGTTTCTAAGTGTGGAGTTGGAAAATCTAAGAAATCCTTTAAAACAGTAACTAAATAACCAAAACGCTTTTACTTAGCTGTTTTCAGGAAATGTCCAAGTGCAGTATCCAGGTATACTGTACTGTGTAAGAAAAGTAATCTGAAAAGTAACTTACATGATATTCTTCTAAAAATCCTATTGAAAGTATTTGTACTGTATTCTGAAAAGCATTGCATTATCAGGAACACTGCTGTAATCAAATCAAAGTACATTTATAATTGCAATCCAAACTGTTACAACTGCATTATTAATGTAAAGTATTGTTTACCTGTGTCAGGCTTGCTCGGTTCTAGAAAATAATTGGTCTGAAGTTCAGTTTTTGAGTGTGTGGATTAATTTGCTGACTGAGTGTATACAACAAATGCTAAACACTGTCCTCTGATAAAGCCTTACTGCTCGACCAAACTATTACTTATAGAGAGTGAGGTGCTATCTACTTTACCTCTGCCTACCTTTTGGGTTCCACTGGACTCTGTGCACGTTATACCTCACTTTGGTATAGTAGATACAGAGCCAGCTTCCTACACACAGTACTATAATTGCTTCACTGAACACAGGAGTGTTTGATATCCAACTACTGATGCCAGTGTGGGGTTTATTGTACCATGTACCCAGAAGGGCACCTCAGAGATGCCACCTGGAAACCTACCAACCCTGGAGTGGTCTCTGACAGTCTGTAGGCAGCCAGCCACCACCAGACTTGTTTCTGGATCCCTGGGAAGAGAGCCCTGGCTCTCTGGGACCAGAAACAATGCACATCCTGGGCAGAAGTGTCACTTCCCCCCCATCCCTCCAAGGAGGAAAGCTTCAAAGGCCTGCTGCACAGCCTCTGCTGCTAGCAACAGGATGGCAGGCTCTGGTTTACCCCCCACTGTGGGCGGGAAAACCAGCGGGAAAACTCAGAAGAATAGGTGGTGTGCCCACATCCGCCAACTCCACTCCTAAGGTGGGGAGGCGAGGTAAAGCTCATCTTTCAGTCCCTGCCATCTTGACGATGGGGAGACTCCTACCACATGAGTGGTATAATAGAGGGTGCAGTCAACCCCATGTAAGATGCCCATTGACCCTACCTACTACTCCCCTAATACACCCCCTAGATCTTCGACAACCTAAGAAGACTACCCTGCAGAGAAGACTGAGGATGATAACTGCCTTGGCCCCAGCCCGGTCTCCAGCTTCTGTGAACCTGCGACCTGTCTTGCAGCTAGCGACCTATGAAAACACTGGGAGGACTGCTGTCTTAAAAAAAGACTCCAATCTCCCGTAGATAGCGGGCCCGTCTGGAAGAAAATTGACTCCAAGGGCTCCGGATTTAGCTGGAACCATGACCCCTGCCCACTCTGCACCAACGTTCATGGCCCAAGTCTAAGTGGCTCACCTGTGCAGTGAAGTCTTTCCAGTGATCCTTGTGTCCAGCGTTGGATGACCAGTCCTGATTTCCATGGCAGAGTCCCCGACTGGCTCCATTAAGCACGCCCCTGACGTTGAAAGGCACCCCTGCACAAAAAGCCTCTGGGCCTTGGTGAGCTGAACAAAGGGTGCCCCTACGATCCCCTACATCTCTATTTAGCTCTGCTGTCATTAGCTCCCTCCTGCGACCTCTGGTGCCATGTTTCGCGGCCTGTTTGCCTAAAGAAGAATCCCCATCAAAGCATTGAGCGCCCAATGTCAAAATTACACCCTGTAACTGTCCTCCCTGTGCTGCTGGTAATTTGTCTGGTGCTGCTTTGTGCCCCCACTCCCCCATTTCCCATATCACCAGTTCTCCAGGAAGCAGGTATATACACTGAATCTGAGTCCTGTGGACACTGGAAGGGAAGCCAGTTAAAGCAAAGCCAAAAGGTATCAAGACTTGATGATTTTGGCTTTGTTAATGTGTGTTAATGTTGCATAAAGTAAGGGTGGAGAAAAAGGCAGCTGATGCTTAAGACGCATGGGCACGCACAAATACTGCCATGTGGAATTCCTTTTCTGTTTGTGGCTAAAAAGAGTTCATAGATGGTTGCCCATTTGCACACATGTAGTAGGCAGTAATCTTAAATCATATGCACCATAAAGAGCATTTAAAATGTCTGTGCCTGCGCATACATAGTTTAGTTCACTGTTGCAAGATGGTGAGAGCAATTTTAAAATGGTCAATTCTAAAATAAACTGTGTGGGATGTAACACAAAACTGGTGAGCAGCTTTGTAGCATTTTAAATTTCTTGGGCTGTTACAAAAGTAAATAAATGAGTTGAAGGTGAGGGTTTGCTAGCACGGAAGCAATTATTAGTGGAGCCTGTAGGCTTGGTTCGACAGCACAGGTGCTTTGCCAAAAGCGAACAAATGATTTAAAAAGAATAATAAAAAGGAATATTCGCTTGTAAGCTTACAGAGAAGCTGCGATGGTGCCAAAGTCAACAGCCCAATAGCTTCACGGCCCTTGCGGGCAATTTTGTTTGGAAACAAAATACAACTTTGGATTGTGGGAAATAGATGCTCTTCTTTGGGATGCCTGATAAAGTCCCCTCAGGTCAGCAATGCGAGGATACAAATCTTCCATTCAAACAATGTAAAGAGAAATGATCTTGTAGTGGGATAAGCACAACAATACAAAGCAAAGCCATTGAATAACGAGCAAGGAACGGTGATAGATAGGAAAGCCATCCATTTAAGAGCCAGTTACTAACCCAAAGCACTGTCTATATTTTATCATAGACAGCAGGTCTTTAACAACACACTGTTATCTGTATACCAGACCTAAAAAGGCACCCCCATAATTATAGTAACCTTGGGACTCTCAAGACGCTGCTCTTCTGATGGGTCCTGGGAATCTACTTTTGGCCCTCATGATTGTGGCCTTGGAAGTATTTTCATGTAATGAGTTCATAGAATCTCCACGATTGTCAAAATTTCCTCCTTTGAAATATGAACCTGAAGCAATAAATCCAAGACAAAAGCACATCAATTGTATTCTGGGCTTGTCTAAAATATTTGTAAATATTTTGTTGGATGGCATGTGCGACTGTAGATACACATGCTCTGCATACTCCTGCCATCTAGAGTTTGTTCGAGAGTTGTGCAAGTCGATTTTTTTCTAAGAAGTCTTACGAGCCTTGAGATTATGTGGTGGTGACTCTGTGTTACTGCGCATGGGCATCGGGTGTGGGGGGGTTTACAAAGGTCATCCTGACCCACGGGAAGCTTACAGCACTGATCCCCTTACTCTCTTACTATCCGGATCTATATCCTGCTCGTCCCTCACCTCCAGAAGATGCCTCTTCTTATTAACAAGTCATTGCAAGAGCAGCTGCTTTTCACAATGTTGAGCTTCACAAGGATTCCCTGGGACAGGATTTCTTGTTTGACACCCTATTTGCCACAAATGGGAACACAACATATTTGCCCATGCTTTCTTGGATGATGAGGCATGCAGATGACATTTTTAAAGAGCCAGTCGGTGCCAGAGTTGTCGCCCCATGGGTGGACAAAAAATACAAAAGCAGCTCCCTCTGACCCACTTTTTTTGTATCAGGAGCCAAGTCCCACATAGCTTCATAGTTGCCACAACAGCTCGAAAAAGAGCTAATATCTAGGCTACTTGATACACTCCACCACCTGAAAAAGAAAGCAAGTAAATAGAGACAGCTGGGAAAACAGTTGCAGCACAGGTAGCTAATCATTAGCGTATTGCGAATTCTCAAGCCCTTCTGGCCCTTTATGATGGCAGAGCCCATTGGGATGAGATGGAGGAACTGCTGTAGTACCTCCCAGAGGAACACTATAAAAGGGGGCAACAAATTAACATAGGTCAGACCATCACCAATAACTTCTTCCAATGTGCCCTAGATGTAGTGGATACCGCTGCTAAGGGGGTCCATTCCAGTGTGCTCCTAAGACGACCTGTATGGCTTATGTGTTCTGATTTCAAACCAGAGATCAAGCAAGCAGTACTCCATATGCCTTTCGACTTGGGCCACAATCAGTCACTACCCTAGATAAAATGAAAAAGAAAACTGATACAGCTAAAGCCATGGGAACATTACAGACAATAGCTTCCAGGATGCCCTTTTGTCACCCATACTACAGGGGTGCATACAAATCCACCACTTCAGACTCCTCCACTTCCCAACAAAAAAGGCGGCCAGTTTGCTTACAGTAAAGGATACTTTAGAGGTTCCTTCAGAGGTGGAAACAACAAAGAAAGGGGCAGGGGTGCCTCCACACACATAGTAACATCCACTGCTTGGTAGTGAACACCAAATCCATCCTGACCACGCCACACCTGTGGGGAGCAGACTACAATATTTCCACCCAGTCTGGGAATCAATCACCACAGACCCAGGAACGTGCCATTAATCCAACATGGCTATTGTCTGGAGCTCATTTCTGCACCACCCAATATCCCTGTTTGCACCCACAGGTTGTCACGTCATCTGACACTACTCAAACAAGAATTCAAAGCCCTCCTTTTCAAAGGGGATATAGAACCTGCCCCACTTCAACAGCAGTGACTAGGGGTATACTCTATTTTCTCATTCCCAAGAAAGACTGGTCACTAAGACCAATCTTAGATCTTAGATCTCAGACCCATAAAGCAATACACCTTCTCAGGACATTTCCATATGGTTACTCTACAGTAAGTTATTTCACTTCTCCAACAGTGCGACTTTATGGCTACACTAGACCTGAAGGACGCCTACTTTCATATACCAGTACACCCCGCAAATACCTCAAATTTGGAATAGCAGGCAAACGTAACCAATTTAAAGTTCTACCATTCGGGGTGACCACAGCACCTCTGGCTTTCACAAAATGCTTGGCAGTAGTTGCAGCACATCTGCACAAACAAAACGTTCATGTATTTCCATACCTGGATGATTCACTCATCAAAGCTAGTACCCACCTTTTATGTCAAGAGTACACTCAATTGACAGTGAATCTACTTCACAAAGTAGGGTTCACAATAAACGTTACCAAGTCTCCTCTTCACCCTCTCCAAATTCAACCTTACTTAGGGGCCATCCTCAGTACATGATTAGGACTAGTTTATCCCAATCCTGCTTGAGTTCAGAACTTTCAGGTAACAATACCACAGTTCCAGGCAAACAGAACTCTCACAGTTTGAACAGTGATGCGTCTGTTAGGAATAAAGGCCTCTTGTATTGCCATAGTTCTCACGTGAGGTTGTGCATGCCCCCACCTCCCCTGCAGCAATGTCTAGCTTGCCAGAGATCTCAATCACATGGTCACCTTAAGGATCTAATGTTGATGGACTGCCACACTCTGTGATTTTTGCAGTGGTGGAACACCAACAACCTGCTGCAAGGGTGGCCTTTTCTGGACCCAGTTCCTCACCTCACTCTCACAACAGATGCATCAGAGACTGGTTGGGGTGTTCATCTACAGGACCTCACAGTACATGGTCTTTGGGATGCCAAACATCAATTCCTACACATCAAATACTTGGAGCTTCAAGCAGTCTTCCTTGTGCTGAAAGGTTTCCTTCCTCATCTAACTCACAAGGTTGTCCTAGACTGGACAGACAACATGACAGACATGTATTATTTACAAAATCGGAGGTTAGACCCCAGTCCTCTCAACTGTCACAGCTGTCTCAGACCATTTGGAACTGGGCTCTTCATCACCACATTCATCTCTTGGTGGAATATCTGCCAGGAGCAGACAACGATTTGGCAGACCTCCGCAGGATGCAGCTACAAACCCATGAGTGGGAACTCCACCCGCAAGTCCTCCTTCCCCACGCAAAATGCCCAAACTTTGCCTCCAGGTACCCACACCCACTATCCAAGGGCAATGCACTATGGATGAGTTGGTCAGAGATATTTGCCTATGCTTTTCCACCTCTCCCTCTCATTCCCTTTCTGGTCCTGAGACTCAGGCAAACATCTCACTATGATTCTAGTAGCTCCTACTTGGGCACGTCAGTCCTGGTTCACAGCTCTTCTGGATCTCTCAGTGGTTCTTCACGAGAAGCTCCCCAACAGGCTGAGTCTTCTCATTTAATATTGAGGGCAAATCAGACACCCAGGTCTCAAAGCTCTAAATTTAGCAGTTTGGCTCTTGAGGTCATAGAGTTTGGTTATCTTAATTTATCTGAAAAACATGTGAATGTTCTTATGCAGGTAAACCCACAACTAGACCATGTTATGCTGCAAAGTGGAAACGTTTTGTTTGCTACTGCTAACCTAAACAAATAGATCCAATCAAAGCCATGGTGCAAGATATTATGGCTACCTACTACATTTACAAAAGGCTAATTTAGTCTACACTTCCATTAGATTACACCTTGCTGCAATGGCTGCCTATCTCCAGAACAGACAGCATCTCTTTGTTCAAAGTCCCAGTCATTCAGGTTTTTTTGGAAGGTCTGAAAAGTCATTCCTCCTCTGGTTCCTCCAGCACCCTCTTAGAACCTTAACATTGTTCTAACCAGACTCATGGGTCCACCCTTAGAACCTCTTCACTCATGCCCCCCTTCAATTTCTTTCTTGGAAAGTGGCATTCTTAGTTGCCATTACTTCACTCAGACGTGTTAATGAGCTTCAAGCTTTAACAATATGTGGGAAGCTGGCTCTTTATGTGATACGTCAAAAATCTGAAATACTGTGCAAGAGTCCATGGGGTTTCCTTATGAGTGGACAGGGGATTGCTATGCAATCCCAAATTGCTTGGTTAAGGGGTGGGTAGTGTGGTCAAGCAGCCTTGGACTTAACACAGAGGAGTGCAAGACCTTTGCAAATACAATGATTAATAAATGACACACATCTTAAGGAGGAGATCCACGCTAATTTATAAAAATACCACATACCTTTATACGTGTTAGGCATCAGAGAAAAATCGTTCAGGTAAGTACGTTTTTAAATATACATTTATTTCAGTTTGAAAAGTGGACACAGAACAATATCGGAGTTCTGCAATGTTATCCTATGGAAGGAAGAATAATTTCTGCAAATAGGTACTGTGCATCGATTTACAGGAACAATCTTCAGGATTTAAGGTGAGTGGTGGGCAAGGTGGAAGGCAGCACCATCAGTACATCACCAGCAGCACGAGGGCTTCCCGGTGCCAATCCGCATCGGGAGCCCAATGCTTTTCAATGCAGATTGGTCACTGTAAAGAGGCTGCAGGCTTTTGGCTAAGAAGCCAGTCGGGATAAACCAGCAAGTGGGCTCAAGCCTTGCGATGCTTGGAGACGGGGGGACACCGTTGGTCCTCTTCTCCAAGGCCCAGGGGTGACTGGTGCAGAGGTGTCCTTAGATGTCTGGTATTTCCTTGCCGGAGCAGTCGGTTGAGGGGGGTTGAACTGCATAGGCTGCAGGTGACGCCGGGAAGTCCAGGAAGGATGAAACCACGATGGACTCTAGCTCTGTGGAACCTTGTTGGCACAGTTGACCCACTTCAACTTGTGCTGGAGGCGACTGGTGCAGTAGTGGCTTCAGGTTTCTGGTTTTGGCGGTTCCCGGGGCCTCAGCCTTCTCAAGTTTCTTGAGAACAGGTCTGCTGTTCATGGGAGGTCTTGAGTCTTTTTTCGAAGGCAGGCAGTTCTCCCATTTCTGGAGCCGACTTTGATGCGTTTTTTGACAAGGGATGCAGACAGTCCGGTAGGGTTGGTGCCAGGTCACCTGCTTCTTTTTTCCTCTCTGCTTTCACAGCTCTTCAGTGTACTCACTCTTAGGTCGTTAGGGCATGCTTCTCTGCTGCCAGGGGCTCCCCCAAATACTGAATTTTGGGTGTTAGGGAATGCAGGGTAGTAGCTAATGGGTAACCCGCTATATGACCACTTCCTGTGGGAAGTGGGCATAACTCTGTCCCAGAATTCCTAAGTATGCCATCACATAGATTGCTACTTCTGAAAAATCATGTCCACCTTACAGTAGCCCACCTTAGGTGTGGTACTAGCCTGGGGGTGGCACACCTACCTGACTAGCTAATTGTCCTGCCTGTCTAGGTGACAAGGGGCCTCTGGACAGGGGATCTGGCTTCCTCTTATGTGAGGGCAGCCAGATTCTCATTCCAAAGTAGGTGACTCCTTTGAAGATTACCGGCCCAGTGAGGCTAATGAGCAGGTCATCCTGTGGGAGTGGGTGTTGCACCATCTTCTCAGACTGGCTCTTGTTTTAGGACTCCTGAGATCAAAGGCTCTCACCATAGGAGGTCAGAATAGCATCTCAGGTGGCTGGCAGAAACCAGTCCGCAAGGACACCATAGGCTGGTAGGTTTTCAGGGGGCACTTCTAAGGTACCCTCTGGGTGCATGTATTTGTAAATTACCAATATGAGATGCTTGATACCGAACATCCCTATTTTCATTGAAGCCATCATGTAGTTGGGTAACTAGTTTTCACCCGTGTCCAGCACATTTTAAAATGGCGTCCCTGGTCACTTGTACTGGCTGCAATAGGACTGACCAGCATAGGGGCATATCTGCTCCTGCAGGTATGCCCTCACGTGTAATATTCACCCTTCTCTAGGGCTGTTGGGCCTTCTGCAGGGGTGACTTACAAATTTTACATGCAGGGGACATGGCACACAGGGATGTGGGATGTGTTTTCACTTTTGTCTGCACCAAGACACTCAGCCTACAATGGCAGTCTTGCATGTGCTTAATGAGGGGTCGCTTAGGGTGGCACAATTCGTTCTGCAGCCTTTAGTGACCTTCTTTAGTACCTCAGGCCCTATGTACCATTTATTAGGGAGTTATTGTTATTGTTTTAATTTTATAAGGCGCACAGCTGCCCTAGGGTTTCCCGGCGCCACCTGAAAGTGCACAGAGAAAAAGAATTAGAACTACATATTAAATAGCCAAGTTGTTATGCCTCTCTGGAAGAACTCCTAAGAAGCTTCGCTTCGGAGACCTGCCGGAAGGGAGTTCCATAAAGAAGGGTCCAGGTGGGAAAAAGAGCGATCGCCCATACGCACTAGTCTCATCCAAGGAATGACAAACTTAGCCTGAGTAGCTGATCGCATTGTGCGGGAAGTAACATAAGGGTGAACAAGGGTCATCAAGTAGGGAGGAGCCTTACCAGATTTTATCTTAAACATAAGTCTCAAAGCCTTAAAGTTAATGCTGCATTAAATCCTGAGGCAATGGAGTTCTCAAATTCATCCTGAAATAAACACAGTTTTGGGGATCTTACAAAGCAGCCGTGCTGCAGCGTTCTGTACTAACTGCAGCTTACGTAGCACTTCCTTAGAGGCACCCAAATACAAAATGTTACTTTAGTCCAGCCTAGAGGTGATAAGCGCCTGGACCACTGTATGTTGGGCGGAAGAAGGTAACATCCCAACATTTTTTCATTTTTTAGCCATCTAAGGATAGTGAAGCAGGTAGAGGCTACTCTCCCTGCTTGCTACTTCATAGACCGTTGATTGTCAATTAAGACACCCAGATTTATTTTGAACTTGATGTTTGGATTGAGGGACTGGACCCATTTCTGCGGGCCAACGTTGTGGGCCCCACAAGTCTGTTATTGCCCACGATCAACATTTCTGTTTTCTCTCCATTGAGTTTTAACAGGTTAGTATGCATCCAGCCCGCAATATTCCTCAAGCCGGCCTGAAGTAAAGATGGTTTAAATGCCCCATCTGCAGAGGGAGAAGACAATCTGGGTGTCGTTAGCGTATGAAAAAAGACAGCCCAGCTTCCTCTGCAATCAACGCCACAGGCCTCACATAGATGTTAAGTAATTGAGGGCTAAGAATAGAGCCTTGAGGAACACCATACAATGACTTGTGAATCTCGGAGCACGCAATTGGCGAAAAAACCCGACACGTGCGATTCGTCAAGAAATCAGCAAGCCATTGGAGTGCTCTATCGGTCACCCCCAATGATTGCAAGGCCTGCAGTAGTACGGTGTGCGAGAGTGTCAAAAGCGGCACTTGGGTCTAAAAGTATAAGAGCAACAGTGCCGCCTGCGTCTACTTGTTGACGTATCATGTCTGTAACCCCAAGCAGAGCGGTTTCGGTTGAAAAACCCGCTCTGAAGCCTGATTGGGAGCCATGAAGAAAGTTCGGGAATTCACAAAAGCAGTCAGTTGGGAATTGACATGCTTTTCCAGAATCTTGGAGAGCACAGGGAGAAGGGAGATGGGCCTAAAATTAGATAGCTGACTAGGGTCAGCCGAGGCATTTTTTAATAATGGGAGAACCATTGCATGCTTCCAAATAGATGGAACAATGGCCTCTTTGAGAGATGCATTGAGCAACTCCATAATCAATATCAAGGAAGATTGTGCGAACTTCTGCAGTACAGTGACAGGAATGGGGTCTCTAGGGGAGCCAGATTTAAGGCTTCATAGAATCTGTCTAAAATTAGTTTCTAGGGGTACCCAGAAATCAAGTTTGTGTGCTCAACACACAAATCAGCCTGAATGAGCCCTACATTAGAAGAAAGGTGGGAATTCCCAGTTAACTGTGACATGTTATTCAGTGTAGATTCCTGGAATGAGCTGTAGATTTTTTTCAGGTTTACTCAAAAAGAATATAGCAAGCTCCTCACATTGCGAAGTACTTAAATCAGGGGAAGCAGGTAGGCAATCGGCACCAGACAAATATTTAACAAGTTTAAATAGTTGCTTGTGATTATGCTGTGTTCTGGACACCGCAGCTCCTCACATAATCTGTGCGCGCAGTCTTGCAGCATGAATGGTAATTTCTTAAAGCTTTTTTATAGATTAATTTAGCCTGTGGGCCATAACTCTTCCTCCAGTCTCTCCAACACCTTACATTTGCTTTTTTCTGTTCTTAAATTGTCTGTAAAACAGGGCGCAGGTGGACGGTGATTGTTTGCCTTAGTGGTGGATAAAGGGAGACAAACCTCCACAGAATTAAAAATCCAGCTTTGAACTGCGGCCACATCTGCAGCAAGTGAAAGGCTGTTAGTCGGGGCAGTTTTAGATAACATATTGTTGAACAGATCGGTGTTCAAATTCCCACATTTCCTAGATTTAGCTGAAAGACCAGAGACCATTGGGGGTGGATCAGATACATCATCTAAGATTGAGAAGCCAATTAGAAAGTGATCGGACCACAAAACGGGCAAAGCTGGGGAGCAGCAAACAGTATCCATGTTAGAGAAAATGCGGTCAAGTAGATGACCGGCCCCATGAGTAGGCCCCGAATTACAAAGCAGCAGATTCACTGCAGCAAGATCAGAGGGTGCTAAAGGTTTTGCCAATTTGGGGAACAATTGTACAGTTTTGGGAAATAACTCTGGCAATGGGGACCTGGTCAGCAGGAACCCAGTGCACTTTCAGTCGAAATAACATCATGTACCAGGCAATAAGTGGAGGTGACCATGTCAAAAAGGGACTCTTTACTACACCCTTAGAAGAACCACTCTTCCAAATGCATAAAGACAAACTAGTTCTTTGTACTAATCCTAAAGTCCTTCTGAAAGTAGTCTCTCAGCTTCATATCAATCAATTAATTGAGCTCCCGGTATTTTTCACCAACTCTGACCAGTATGAATGAATTTATCAACTGTTCGGGTAATTAAAATAATTACAGTAAAAGGAAAAAAAATGTAAAACTGATCCACGCTGCCCGTTTCTCTCCCCCCCCCCCCCCCCCACCCCCAATCCTAATGTCTTCATCGTAATGATCAACCTTTGGCCCTTAACTCATTTGTGCAAATTCATAGCTACTTGTAAATGCATGTTAGATGAAACAAAATCTAAAACTTTAAAATCTGGTTTAATGAGTAGGCTTTTTGATTAAGAAGGATGGACCCGCTTAGTGCCTGCCAGGGTCAACCCTACAACCTTCAAATATTCTAATATGTAGCGTGCTAACACATGAAGTGGTAATTAGGCTGTCACAGGATTAGCATCACCTTGTAACAACGTTTTTTTATGCGAGCCTGATTAAGTATGCGAATTTCCACTGTCTAGCTAGGTTTCTTGTTGTTGATGTAGTGAAACTCAGGGCTGAAGCCTCTCTGCTGGTCCTTACCCCATTTGCGATGATATCGGGCAAGAAGATGCCACGCTCAATTTAATTTGCGGCAACAGCAGAGGAGGTGCAGCCATGATTCCCTGTAAAAGGAACATAGCAGCCTACACTCTGTGTTTTTCCCCCTTATGTGCCCATGTTGCGTTGACATCCGTGATGGGTAACGAGATGAGTCTCATGTAAAGAATTTTCATGCGGACTTGGAACGCCAATGCCTCTTGTAGATAGGATTGAGCTTTTCCCAAAATTTATGATTTATCCAATGGCTCTGAAGCTAGGGCAGAGGGCTTCTTTGTCTTGAGCAAACTATGTTTCCAGAACCACCTTGTACGCTGCTTTCTTCCAGGCAAAAAGGGGAATTTCGGGTAGTTGTAAGTTTACTGCCTCAATCCTCAGGGTGGTTATGGTCAGGCCCAGGCTGGCATGCCAGGCTGAACCAGTCACCTCAAAAACAGACCTCAGCTGATATCTGAATGATTCCGCTAGTGCCCTCAAGGTCCTGAGGTATAGCTTCATTAGGTCCCCCATGCATGTCAAGTCAGGCTTCCCTAGGCCAAGCTCCAGTCTCAGCTTAGATTTCTTTGCGGACCGTGGGATAAGCAACATTGATTTTATATGCTTTTACTTGGATTGTATTTAAGAACTTGTCCAGCGCTCCAGGGAAGGCCAGATGACTAACTGCTGGCAAGAAGCAATTTTGCTTTTCAGACTGTCCGTATCGGCTCGGCTGATGGACTTTGCAGGTGGTGGCTCGGTTGTCTTAATAAATGAATAATGTTGTTGGCCTTAGTTATGTTTGCAATGAATATTTAGGTGGGCCCTGTCTGAGAGCCAGACCCCAAAGTAATTATAGGCTATTACTGTGCAAATTTGCAGTTCACCCAGGTGCCAGTGGGGTTGCCTTTTGTGTTGGTGTTTCCCGAACACCACTACCTTAGTTTTCCTCTGATTAACCAGGAGATAATTTTTCTGGTTGATGTGGCCGAGCGCATTCAGAGTGCTCTGGTGGCCCTCTCAGGTGTGGTCCATTATCACTCATCTGCGTATTGTAATACCGGCAGCCTCGTAGTTCTCTAGATTCACATGCGCTCTCCCTGGATGCCAGTGACCATTGTAGTTACATTTCTCCAGTGTTGTATCTTTAATAAATTCACATGCTTGAATCTTCCCCGTCGTCATGGTGGTGTTCCCACGCTAACAGTAGAATAGCAGTATTAAAACTCAATGTTCAAATGCCCATAGGAATTCACTAGCATTTAGTAACCTATTACCATTGTTCTAAAACAGCCAAACTCCAGCCAATCAGGACGTAGACCATAGTCTCCTTCCCCTGAAGGGCTACCATACCTCAGATTTCTTACTGCACGTCGTGTGTCAGGGAGTATCCCTGATCTCTGCTCAGTCAGTGTTTCTACAGTTGCCCTTTTGAACTTCCAGCTAGTAGTTCATTTCTTCACTTCAGTCTTCTTCTGAAGTACAGTCCAGGAGTGTGAGTACCTATTTTTCCTTCAGTATGTTGGTGTCTAAAAAAAGAGTTGTTTAGGCCCTGTAAGACTTTTGGAAAGTCCAGACTATACTCTGAGGACCCACATAAGGAGTCTTTATTGCCTGTATCCAGATCGCAAGCACTGTCGTACTTTCTCCACAAAAACTCTTAAAAACCGTGAGGGTAGGCTGCTTCTCTGGTTGCAATTAAAGCGGCAAAGGCTCCAACTCTGAGACTGAGGCGAAGCCTCATACCTCCTCCAGAAAAAGAAAAAGAATGGTCTTCCTCTTCGCTTACAAACCCTAAAAAATCCGGGTCTCTGAGTATAGAGAGGGTTGAGGGAAAAGAGGGCTAAAAAAGACCAGCCAAGCCCAGCCCCTCTTCTCACCAGGAGTCTGGTTCTGCTCTACTGTCAACTCCTCATACTCTTTCCAGGGAATCCTCGGCGGAGAACTTGCTTGTCGACGGTCCTGTCGACAAATCAGTCTACAGCCTCCGTCTCCACTGGATCTGGAGCTCCGTCGACTGATGGTGGCTTTTTCGACAACTGCAGTGGTTCAGTCTACTGCAGCTAGACCATCCCTGTCGACGAGGGCTTTGCCGTTGACGGTTCAGCAGGTTAGTTCACTGTCGGCTACTCTTCAAACGCCACTTTTGGTTATACCGTTGATGAAAGAAAAATATAGTTTGCTTCTAAAGCCTATTCCTTCTCTTCCACAGGATTTAAAAACATCTGTTACCTGCTACTCATCTCCTGGATTTCGAGGAATCTGAAGACGATGGCCCTTATGGCCCTGTATACAGTCCCTCACAACTCAGAATTAAGTGTCTCGACTCGGAGGAAGCTGCCACCTTGCGTGTTGAATGAGCTGTAACTTTGGCCAGCCCTCTCATGACAGAAGAGAATAGTCGATGAGACCCAGCGAGCAATAGATGCTCGCATCAAAGCCTGACCCTTCCTGGGGCAGAGAATGCAATGAGTAACTGAGTAGATTTTCTGCAAAGGACTCAGTCTTTCCGAAAATCAGCTACTCATTGCCTTCTCTGCCCCTAGTGCTGCATTGTAGGTTTAAAGTCATACAAGAAACACTCCGTCTGTTTGGCAGGCATAGGGAGGTCAAAGCGCCTAGAAGCGCGTTACAGCAGATTGTGGAACCCACCGATATCTGCAGACGAGTAGTCAGCTAGAGGCTGAATAGGAGAAGGTGGAGTAGGAGCCACCTAGTCGTCCCACTCATCGTGGACATCCGGGTCCAACTAGAATTCCTCTTCCTCTAGTTGCTGGTCATCATAATCTTGAATTTGTGCAGGAATTTCTACCAGTGGCGGAACGGTCCTATCTTTTTGGCAACGGGGATGCAGCCAGAGAGACAGGAATAGGAGCCTCCTGAAGAGGAGGCGGCTGCGGAGCAGAGTTCGCCCCAAGAACCTCTTGTAATAATCATTTAGCATTAACCGAAGGTCAGTGACAAAACAGGAATATTGACGGAGGGCTCCTGAGCTGCTTCTTCCTGTTCCTCGTAAGGGTAGTGCTCCTGAAATGCATGCAAACGGCGAGCACTGGGCCACCCTGCATCAGAAAAAGAATAATCCCCCTCCAAATAAGTAGGTGGGCCCATTTCCTCTTCTTCCACCGGCCTGCAGGAAAACAATCTAACTGAATAGATGCCCATGTGCACTATCACAGAGATGAGGAGTCACACAATCTTTTGACTCGAAAGACTTTTTCAAAGAAAAACAACTTGCACAGCTCTGAACCCAAAACTAGATTGCAGGAGTATGCAGAGCATGTGATTCTGTAGCACTACGTGCAATGAACAGATGCTTACAGGATAAGTAACATAATTCTTAAAGTATGTAGAGGGTTGAATTGCAGTATTAAAGAATACTGTGAATCGTATGATTTCCTGGCCCATCCACTGCCTTAAAACACAGTGCTCAGAGGACCATAAGTACTGGCCACTGCAACCAGTATTTGGTTCATCTTTGACCTGAGACCGGAAGCTTGTACATATGAACAAAGAAAGAAGTCGCTGGGCTGTCATTCTCCCTCTTAATGGGGCTAAGCCTTAGCCTTTGAAAACTGTAGAACACTTTTACTGCTTGATTTTCTATGAGGAAGACTGGTCTGCCTGCACGCATAAGTGACTGCACCTGCCTGACTGAAGAAAGATATCAAGGTCGGGCAAACTGGATTGGGAGGAGTGTTAGGAGGACAGCTCAAGAAACCAAGATTCTCCACCCCATACGTGCTGCAGCCAAGCTGAAACAAGTGAAATCCATTTCAAGGAAATGCCTTATTGTCAAGACAAGTCAAAGAATAAGCCTCTATTCAGTCACCTGGCATGTGGGTGTATCCTGTATGCTTGTCAGTGGTTTTACTGAATTATAAACTGTTTCAACCATATTTCTATTCATTACAGTTTCATAGTTACCGATAGATCTATCTGTGTCTCTGTATCTTTCGCAAGGTACAAGTTAAGTGACTGCTAACCCGAAAGAAACCCTCGCCATGGTGTTTTAAGTGACTGCTGTGGCTGGCCCCGGTCCAGTATGTGCTCTGAAAATAACTCAATAGAATCTCTTCTAAAATCACCATAGAGAAGTATTCTGGGTATTCTACCAATGCTCCCAACCTAGGTTGTGTTTGTGTGTGCTGGTTTTAAAGGGAGGGTATATTATAACCTGACCCGTGGAGAATGAGTGACATGCTCATCCCTCTGCCATGGAGTGTTAGTTTCATATATTCTAAAACTAGCGAAAGCAAACACTGCACCTGCACTCAGTCAGCTGCCTGTGATTCCTCCCATAGACCACTCATGTCTGTGAGGAGAGTTGTGGATGAATACAAAACTAAGTCTGGCTCATGAACCTGTAAGTCCAGAATCGACCTTATGTGGAGCTGAATTACTAATGAAGACGATAGCTGTTAATGTTTCGGTGCTAGGATTTGACAGTCTGACATCTGAACGTTAGGCCCCATAAAACAAAGTCTGAACCTAATTGGGAGGATTTGCAGTAAGTTCAACACCATTTTATTAATTTTTATTTTGAAATGAGAGCTATTATGGAGCAATTTATTGTCCATTAAATTAATGTTTTGTTTGGTTATCAAGATATTTAAGTTTGTCGTGCTATAGCACTAAAATAATAGAAGTATTAAGTAGTGATTGGCTGCACATTTAGGTCATTTGCTACCTCTAATGTCAAAACATTGGAAGAGCAGGCATTTGACAACTTGTGGATTAGTAAAGATGCCTAAATGCTTCCAATATCGATGCATCTTTGTCATGCTTTCTTGGTTAAAAAGGAAACCCTGCTTATGTTACTGGAAGCTCCCAACTAGATAGACAATCATTCAGGCATGTTTATCCAGGAAAAAAAACAACTCTTGAATACTATAGTTCTAGGCACCTAACTTGTTTAAGGAAGGGGGCATCCAGAGTGAGTTGCTATGCTACGCCCTCTCAGTCAATCTTTGTGATGGTTGTGGCATTATGATTCTAATCACTGGTTACAAGCATTTTTTATATATGCCTCTGTAGGTAGGCTCCCTACCGGTTCTGAACTGGAAATGCCCCGTTCACTCCCTATAACTGGAGTTTCTTGTTTATCTTCTCAGACAAAAGATGCCGGTTATATGTATAGAGAAAGTTGCTTCCAAAATTGAGTGCTGCTGTCTATTGTACCACATGTGCTGCCAATAATGGTGGTCTTGTTTGTGCTTAACTGTTGGTGTGCATCTGGCATCTCAGCCTGTATGTGCACTCTTCCTTTTTGTCTCCACCAATCCTGGTTATCTTGTATGTTGGTGAGATCTCCAGCCCATTCTCTCTTTAACAGTAGGTTTACTCAGCCTATGTGAATTTCTCCCTTTCTTTCTGTATTGGGGTATCTCCCCTCACAAAACTACAAAGTAAGCCTCTATGAAAGGAGGCGAATGCACATTGCTATAGAAGCAGTCTGAAATGGTGTCAGTGTGTGCACTGGGCAGGGAGCCTACAGAATATGACCAACAAAATGGTTCTCCTAGATTGAGGGAGCCTTTGAACATTCAGAAGATACAGACTCTTCTGTTTCTGGCAACCTGCTTAAACTTCCAGTGTATTAAAAAATATTGATTTATTCAATGTGTGGGCGCAAAATTTCCCTTTATGACGTTGAAACTTTGTCACCATGTCCTTGTAAATATGCTAAACTTCACTGCTTTCTTTGCCGTTGAGCCTGACATTAATGCAAACCCCTTGAAGGTACTATTTTTTCCTACTTCTAAACAGAGCTTTGACTATAGGTTAACACCCAAAGTTGCACTCCACCCCGGGTTACTGCTCTCTTAACCTATACTGTGTAATGATGCGAGTAGCACCAGGTTTCAATTTGAGGATCATGCACCTTTTTACCAGTGCCCCTGTGGGTGGTGGAGTGACTACTTTTCCCGCCTGTAAAAGACCTGTTCAGTTTCTAGAAGTGTAGTCCTTGACCTTCTTAGTGTCCAATGGAGAAATGTTAGTGTGGTAGACGGCATTTATTGAAAGGACTTCGGAGAGCTGTAGTCAGGTGGGCTTTAAAGATGGACTCTTCTGTCTTACCCAAAAATGGTTTACCTGGTGGGCTAGGAGGTCATCTGCTTATTCGCCTGTGTCTTAGTACAGGTTTTCACTGCTGGCATAAAGCTTCCTATGTTGTAACCATCTCCAGATAGGTGACACATTCTCCCGGAGTTATCCTAACTAGTCTGTGCGGGCAGTAGGACATTGAGCATACTTAAAATAGCTATTGACATGGAAGGTGCTCTTCCAACAATAGTGGCGTTCCTGACCTTTTCTGGTTGGCTAGTAACTTTCCGGCTTGGCTACCAAAGCCATTAGTGGCCTAAAATAGATTCATACCAAGAGTTAGAGGTGACACAGCATAGCTGCAGTTCTCCTTTCAGACCTGGCCTGCTTAAAGGCCTTCTTTCCTGCTTGAAGAGATGAACTGCACCTGCCAGGAAAAGTAAGACTGCCCAAGGTGCAGCCGATGGGAACAGCCTGTCGGAGCTGTTAGACTTACTGCCTTTGAGACTTGAGGTCACACCAGCCCTTGAAGTGTCAACATCTGGGTCATATTTCACCACTACATTATTCATGACCTCACTGTGGGATTCCTGCAATTCCCTTCTTTTCTTTAGTCTGAGCAGGAGATGATCTTTGTTTTAAACCGTGTGTGTGTGTGTGTGTGTGTGTGTGTGTGTGTGTGTGGGGTCAGAATTTATCCCAAACTGGGTCAGTCACCAGTGCCTGACCTAGACTGGTGGGGTGTCAATGTCACTAAAATCATGACCACGGCCAGTGATTATCGATTTATTGGCACCTAAAGGTACGTATAATGGGAAATGTCAAACTGTTCTACCACTGCTCCAAATACACAGTCCAGTTGAACCCTTAACTGGACTCAGCAGTTCAGTTTACTACACTGTTCTCTTCCCTAGGTTCTAGTAATCAGATAGTCACCAGGGGTACCACCTAAAGCACCTATGAGTGGGAACTTTGCTGTTTAAGTGGTAGGTGTTTAGGTTTAGTTATATTTCTCTGTTTTTACATATTCCATATGTCCAGTTACTAATTATAGGGGTGGCGTTGTTTAATCTGAGCTTTTTGGGGTTCTACATACTTTTTCTTAAGAGTAAATCCCATTAAACAGTTTTGCTACATACAACTGTCAGTCACTTTAGTGTGTTACTAAGAAACCTGAGCTCTTTGGTCAAAACCAGAGTAGCATCCTCATAAAAATGTTCTTGTATCTTTGGTTACAAAGGTGCTAGACCATAGGAGTTTTAAAAAAACGTCATTTTAATTGTTGACCTGGAAACCCAGCAAGCACTTGAATATAAGAATTACCCTTACTGAGCTGCACAATGTGCCTTCGTTAGCATCACACATGGCATGTAGTGGCAATTAGATAGCACCATTATGTCTGTCAAGCATCAATGAAGCTGCTTGCTAGAGACTCTCAATTGAAATCACAGAATGTGCATGTATTGGACCAGTTAGTTTTAAGAGTGTTGGACGGGCGGCTGCTGCAAAAGGGGCTGTAGTGGCCAGAATACCATGTGCTGATGGCACGCAAAACTTTGTTACACTCACCAGGGTTTCACGATTGTGTTGTGCAAAAAAAAAAATCCGCACTACTGTACAGATCCTGTAGCTCCGGGAAAAAAAAGTAAGATTAAAAAAAATAGGGAAATACTCTCCTATTGCTGACCATAGTCTTAAACAGGGCCAATAAAGCATGTGAGCAGCAGCAGGGTGGTGATGTCTCCCGCCCTGCCCAGCCGTACCACCCCTGGTCTTCTTAGCCTTGCTTTAATAGTTTCTTTTAGCATTCTCCTACATAATCCTGTTTTCTGCTCTAGATTCCCATCCAGAGCCCTGTGGCCAACACCCATTTCTTCAGTATCTCATCCCCTGTGTCTCCAGTTCCCAATAGCTCTTGCTCCCAATGGTATCTTTCCCCTGTTTCCAGTGCCCCTACCCATGTCTTCAGAATCTGCTGATTTAGTCCCTTGGCCTCACTTGGATTTCCAGCAAAGTTGTGCATTGTGACTGTTTCGGAAAAGTGAGTAGTTTTATTTTCTTTACACACAATAAGAAGTGAATTACCTCTAGCCACTTGTGTCAATTTACTGTGTGACCTTAGTGCACACTTAGTGCATTTGAAATGTGGTTGCCCTAGGAACTGAAATCTTACATACTAACATACAGCATGCTTCTTTTATGCTCATGACTATGCAATTGATGGGTTCTCTTGAAAAAGTGCAAATGATTGTCCCTTAATCACTCTGGGCCCTTCCCTTGTGTCTCCTGTTTTCTCTCTCCCCTCTTGATGCAGAGTTCCTCACTTCTGCTGTCTGATCTCACTTCTGACCCTGTGGCCCCTGGAAAGTGAATACCTGGTGCCAGGGAGAGCAGAGCGTAATAGGTGAAGCTACAGCCTTGAAGGTTGCCATCGAGGGGAAATATTTCTCGCCCAGGACTCTAGGTCAAAACTTTGGAGCTCTTGGTTGAGATTGGAGGCAAACTGATAGCTTTACAGATTACCACAATGGCAGGTGATCATTTGGGGAATCAGACATTCAGTTGCCTCTAGGCTAGAGTCCTAGATTTCTCTACTTGAAGTTGATTATGAAGGGGAAGAGTCCTTTATGTTGTTTGTTTTAAGCCTTTTTTTAGCATGATAGCAAGTCATACTTACAGGTGTTACATCAACTTCGTACATTCCCTCTCCTGGCGAGTACTTTCTGTTGTTCAACTTTATAGGTTGGCACACCTTCTCAGTTGCTTGTGTCCGTTACAGTTTGACAGCAACCAAAGACTTCTCTGCCAATGCAGGTTTCTACATTGTTCAGTCATCAATGTAATTTCCTCATGCAGTGTAGGTAGGAGATATCCTAAAATCACATACGAGTTTATTGAAGTATTAAGTGGCTGAAGACGGTCCAAAGGGGAGGCCATAGAGTTGTCAGACTCTCACTCCTCTTATGAATCTCGCATAGATTTAATATAGGCATATATTAGCTCTAGATGCATCATTCAGTCTTAAACAACAAACCAGTTAGAGAACATATGTGCCACCTGCACCTCCCCCTCTCCTCGGCCCCAAAAAGCTGAAACTTTTAATATTCTGAACCCAACACTAGGTGGCACGAGTGTGCAACAAGTTATTGAAGTGCTGCATACCCTAAATATCCTAGTGTTGCATCATACTTTACGTCCCATTTCGTTGCTTGTATTCCGTCTAGGGACCATGTTGTAGAATTTCTTGTGAAAAGCCCTAGTGTCTTTCTTCAAGCATTTGGTATCCTCTTGGCAGAATGTTTTACAAGCTCTTCTACTGAGCCAGCTGCCTCAGTCTCTGGGGGCAACCATTCCTCAGGCATCTCAGGGCAGACTTAAAGCAGTGCAAAATCCTTTGTAGGTACAGTGAATGCTTTGTTGTAACTGTCTGGATTTCTATTCTATAATCGTTCCTAACAACTTCTGGGGTTGGAAGAATGGGGACAATGAGAAGGCATCGTGAACTATGGGATGTCTGTGCCGACAAACCTTTCAAAGTCCCACTCTTTGCAAAGTTCAGATAACTTTTGAATTTGGGATGAATCCTGGAGTCCCTGGTTCTCAATTACAAGCATTTTCTAAATTTGAGAAAAGGGAATTGCTGTTTCTGATGGATACTTCTAACTGTAGATTCCCAACCTTTAGAATAAATCCAGACGCCAGACTAGATCCAGAGAATATTACAGCAATGCTTATGCAGGCTGATATGTAGTGTCATGTTGCTCTGCGGTGACTCCTTACCACACTGGAAGTGATAGAGTTGGGCAAAATACAAGTGCCACACCTTGCACTGATTTCAGTTTTTTTCTTTCGTGGTACTTGGATATAGATCCAACTGCATCGTTGTTCAGATGACTTAAAAAATTCCTTGGTCTCCCCTGAAAACGTCAGAATTCAAGCCATGCTGCAATTGCAGCAGGTACATGTCAGTCACTGACCCGCGTTATGTGCATCTTTGGTGCTTGTGCTCCAGTCTCGACAGTCATACAATAAATGTGCTCCCATGCAGCGAAGGCAATCCAGGAGTGTGAGGCGCAACTCTTACTGAGCTCATGAAGAGGTTGTGGTTGACAAAAGTTATGTACCTGGTCATGGGGCCATCGTGGTCTCGTTCAGAACCATTCAAGGGTGAGATCCTTTTCCCTCTCAGGCTTCTGGTAAATCGAAATCGCTCAGAAATCCAAGAAAGCTAAGCAGGACTCAACCTTATCCGCCACTCAAAAAGGGTGAAAGGGGCCTCAGTCGAAAGATAATATCCCTCAAGCTTATTCTGATTCTAATGAATCTTTGCAGCTTGTCCTGCCATGGCCTAAATTCCATGGGCCGACAATGACTGTAGCAGACATTTCTGACTCTTGCTCTCCTCTGGGCCTGATGGAACCACAAAGGGTTTCAGTTGACTTCTGGCACATCCTCAGCAGCACCAACTGACGCTTTTGGGCACATTTACAGGCCTGTACAAATGCTGGTACTGCCTTCCATCCCTGCTCCTGAGTTCACACCAGTCCCTTCCATGCTGGCACCATTGCCACTGTTGCCAGCCCCGGACCTAATTTCTGTCTCCAACCCAACTCCAAATTGTAGTTGGCCCGTTCCAAGGCACATGTCATGCTACAAGAGACTCTAATCCTCAGCCTCTTCCTCAATGCCAGTACTTTTGTAGACTAGAGGATTTATTGGAATCAGTCTCTGATGTGCTTCAGGGTATGCACAACCTTTCCCACAACACACAATGAAGAACAGGTGGATAATGTGCTCCCCCTCACTATACTAATGAAAGACTATACCTGGATTTATAGAATGACCGTGAGCTACCTGGGGCACCAAACAAAATAAAGTGCCTCTTTCCCAGTAGTCATGCAAAGGGCAGCAGATGTGCTAGATTTACAATTACCTAATGTTTAAAATAAGATTCATTTGCTGAGATCTTTCATTCTGGTCCAACCTCTTCAGACCCACTATTGTCATTTAAGAAGGCTATCAAACACTCATGGCCGCTTCATCTAAGCTGTGCCCAGACCTCTGGTCAGTCAACCTCTGCCCAGGTGACTGAAACTGGTTTCTGGTCAAGTACACCCATGCTTTATCTGACATAGCCAGTGTAATCTTACTGAATACCACAGTGTGCTGGCTTATTCGCACCACTGTCCTGATTAGAATTTACCTTTGAATGACATCAACTCTGTTTTGAAGCCACTTTCAAGCATCCTTGATGAGCATGTACTCCAGATTGTTAGGAGAGAAATCTGATTTGACACTTACATGATTCAAAAACATTTGAACTACAGCAAGATTATTTGGGCTCTTATCTCTCACCAAGCAGTTCTAAAAACAGAGCAGAAAATGTAGTGGCTATTCCAGGGGGCCGTCTTACAGACAGCACCAGCCCTCCCAGCACTGCAACAGCAGACCCAGTCCTTTTGGGCAGAGGTCAAGTTGGTGGCCGAGGCTGTTCGCACCAGCAGGGACTACACTGCTCTTACTCTCCTTCCCCAGCTGCTGTGACTGCCGAGCTTCTTTCACTTGTCCTTACAAGGCACAACATTTCCTTCATGGATGGAGATCCATCACTGCAGGCATATAAGAAGCTATCCCTACCTCACTTTGGGAGTCCCTCTTTTCTTCGCAACAGAGAAGAATCCTGCATCCAAATCTCCCGAATTTACTCCCTTAATTCATAGAGATTGAGAGGCAGCATTTCAGTGTCAGCCACAGTGATTGATGTTATCCTTGCAGTCTGGCCTACTGCTGAACATTTCTACAGTGTAGATGTAATTCCACGAACATCTACCGTTGGCAAAATTTGTTGCCTGGTGTGGCTATCGCCATACAGACCCTCTGTAAACCAAACATTTGGATGTGAGATTGTGTCTTGTTGGCCCAGCAAAGCCTTGCAGTTAGTTGTTCTCTGTTGGCCTTTTGTCCTTTGTATTTACCTGATCAACCCTGTATTAAAATCACTTGTCATGTTTTTCAACATAGGCCTGACTTTACTTTTTCCCTCAAAGCTGTTCTTCATGCTACAAATGGGATTTGAATTTAATGCTGACATTTATGTACACACCCTTTAATCAAATTCACATTTGCTCACTCCCAATTATTGACGGTCAAAGCATTTGTTGTATCACCCTCACCTTTGTGCATGACATTACAGAAGGGCAGGCGCTCGCTTTGCAAACACCCTACTCCACCACCACCTTCCCAGACAAATTTGTGCAAAGGACCCGGGCAGCCTTTTTACTGAAACTTGTACTACCATTTCATGTTTTCCAGGGAATTACTGTGCCACATCATATTTGCTCCATTTTACCCTTCAAAAGAGGAGCAGAGGCTCCAGCGAAGTTTCCCGTAAAGCCATTTATAATACCATAGTGGGACTTTGTAGTGTTGACTTTCTTAGGTGCATTCCTTTCGCAACTGCTCACTGTGACTGATGATCAAAACAATTCTTCCTAATTGCCATCACTTCTGCATGCCTTGTGTATGAATTTAATGCTTTGTCTGCAACTACCATACACAACTTTATTTCCAGATAAGTTAGTGCCAGGAACCCGGGCAGCCTTCCTGCCCAAAGTTGTGAAGCTTTTCACATTGATCAGTCTATCATTCTGCCAGTGTTATTTGCTCTACCTCATCCTTCGAAGGAGAGGTTCCTTCAACTCCCCCCCCCCTAAAGGGTGTAGTGCTTTTAAATTAACCACAGTTTGGTTTGGGTTTGGTCAGCTCTTTGTAGGATTCTCTGCAGCAAAGAAAGGCAACGTGGTGCTGAAAAGGACCCATTCAAGATGGTCAGTACTCATCAAAATCTTTAATGTGCTGGCTAGGTAGCTCATTCCCCAAGGCCAATGCCAATATGATGGCATTCAAGGTGGGTGCCAATTCTAAACATCTGTCATGCTGCAACATGTGTCAGTGCACACCTTGACAAAATGCTATTGTCTTGTCAGACTATTTTGCCTGCTCCATCCTGCAAGATTTCCTAATCAGAGTCCACTCCTCAGATCCTTTATATGTTGGAGGTGTGGCTGGTATCTATTTTGAATGTGTAAAATCTGCAGGTGGATTTATACGTCAGATGAAAAGTTATCCTTGGTGCTGCTCTTTCCGGTGGATACTCTCTAACCACATATGCCGTGCCAACCTCCTTGTTCTGTGGCGTGAACTACTACAAATCATAGTAAGGTTCATAGTTCTAGCATACTGTCCCCTACAATTTGTTCAAAGGGTTTTCCATCTAAAGGCATATACAGAGTAAGATTAAGAAAGATATGACTCTTGTATGTGGCTCTGATCAGTCACTCCTGGATGGTACAGAGTCACAAAGCGCAGCCTATTGGCACACCAGGAGCATGGCTATAACATTCTCTAGAGTCTTTATGGTGCTTTAGGCTATTCTGAAGGTGAGTCTGTGGTTAGATGGAGTATCCCTTGGTTACTAATTAAAACAATATAATTGTTTGAATCAATCTTATCCTCATTTCAAGTATATATACACACCCTGCTTTATTTTAAAATAAATATCTCTATTAAAACCAACAATTAGATCATGTTATTTTATTACACTTTCTTGTACAAATTTATAAACATGTAAAAGTCGCATCAAATATGTGACACAATCTTTTATAAAAAGTTTTCCATATATAAAAACGGTGCATAAATACATTATACAAAACAAAATTATTATACACTTTGTCCTGTATATGGCAAAATAGAGTATACCCAGGCCTAGTGAGGAAATTGTCCCATGTGATATGCCTGACTAATGACGAACTTTAGTGTCTAATGATATTTTTTCTCTTTGTTTATTTAATATTGTTTTGTATAATAATTTTGTTTTGTATAATGTTTTTATGCACTGTTTTTATATATGGAAAACTTTTTATAAAAAATTGAGTCACATATTTGATGTACGAGAAAGTGTAATAAAATAACATGATCTAATTGTTGGTTGTAATAGAGTTTTTAAAAAAAATAAAGCAGGGTCTTTATATATACTTGAAATGAGGATAAGATTGATTCAAACAATTATATTGTTTTAATTAGTAACTAAGGGATAACTTGTTTTTAAACTACTGAATAGTACACCAATCCCTTCGTGTGGTCTCTCTCTATTTCTATACGTTAGATGGAGTATCAACCAGTAAGTGTTGCCATAGGTAGGTAACTTGCTTGTTTATTATGTCGGTGTCCCTTTTAGACATGACTTGGCAGCTGTTAGAAATCCGAGGTCTTGGGAAATTTACTTGGCGCATGCCTTCCCTAGGGGGTGATCATTGAGAATATTATCAAAGCTAATCTTGATCAGTTATATGAATCATACCAGAGTTAATGGGATTAATGTTTGATGCACATGTTGAATTAAAATGTTGCATTTTGAAACAATGTTAAAACATGAATTGCCATTATTTTATGGAGAGCTAATTGGAAATTACAATTCATCAGGTTAGTAAGTGTTTTTTTTCAAAGTTTATTGGACCATTTTAATAGCATTTCTGAGTGAAATACAACATAATAACAATTTGGTGTGGTTCAATCCCATCGCAATGTGTACATTTGGCAACCACAAGATTTCAAATGTAACATTATTTAAAAACTTAGATCAGCCTGCATTACTTCTTGGGAGGAGTCTAAAGCGTCGGTCATAATATTCTGTCCATAGTTCCTGTATCTGATCAGGTTTGTGTGGTCATTGTTTAAACTAGTGCACCGGTTTCTCTAGAATCTGACATCAGTCCACCTATCAATTTGAAAAGGTGTATGTCAGTTGCAACCTTCAATATATATTGTGTGTGCTTAACCAAATCTAAGGACTAGTCCTGTGTAAACATACATCAAGATTTATACAGGAGGGTGGGCGCACCCTGCCTCACTTCCCAGCGCTCAGTTTGCCCTGATGCATCATAGTAAATGCAGTGCATGATGACACTTAATTCAGTGTCAGTCTTTAGTTTTTCACCCTTGTTGGTGGAGCCAGTGCTGTGTATCTTTAGGCACGTGTTTCAGGATAGTTGTCCTTCAGTAGAGAGCAACACATTCTTTTTGGGGGTGCTGGAAATGCTGCCCAACGTCTTCTCAGGTCTCTGTACCACTCGCTGGGCGCAGGTGCACCAACCAGAGCTCGTCAGCTCATTAGCTCAAGGGAGCCTTTTCAAACAGGTGGGTGGGCGCACACTGCCTCACATCCCTGCGCTCAGTTTGCCCTGATGCATCATAGTAAATACAGTGCACGATAACACCTGATGCATCATAGTAAATACAGTGCACGATAACACTTGATTCGGATATATATATATATATATATATCAAGAAACACAATCCTGGATTACCACCTTCCTTGGTAATTATCAAAGCAGGTACGGACCACAGCAGTGCAGTTTGATTATGCTTTTATTTTCCCAATCACAAAATCAGCATGACGCGTTTCGGCTGCGTCTCCGCAGCCTTGATCACATGACACACCGGAACACCAGTGAATAATTTATAGTGCTTCCCTGAACATATGCGGGTCACCTGACTATAGGGCAATAGTAAAGCTAGAAAACATACTACTGTGAATTGAAAATCGAAAAACTTTTTATGTGTCCTTTAGTAAGAACACACATAGTATAACATCTTACTTATTTGTCCATAAATATTGTTAAAAAATATTACTCATTACATATCCAAATAAATAATTAGTCTAAATGATATAAATACCAAATAAAACCTAAATGGACAGTGCCTAAAAAGCAATGTAATGATGAGGCCAAGTGGCCAACGATTCTCTATCTCGTATATATGCAGCTGAATTACCAGACCAACATGTCCTATTGTTTAGATAACACCAATGATCAGGGAAAGTGCAAGTGCAAATATAAAAAAAGATATTAAATATCATATCTTAAAAAAGATAAAAAAACTCTGTGTCAATGGAGGTAACATCTGAACGCTCAAATTTACATCATCTTTCAGCAAATTGTCATTGTTGATTAAAGTGCCAGTGCATATCATTATGTGCAATAATAAACATATACATACTCCGACTAAAACATATTATGGATTAGTTAATATACACACAAATAATTCCATAAAACCAACTACAATAAAATCAATTCATCCCACATCAGCCACAACTTAAAAACCGAAGTTTAAAAATTGTGAAATCAGTAAAACGTAGTTGAATCCATTGCAGTAATGTTGTCACAAAAATCCTAATCAGTTTATCCAATGTTAACATATGTGCGGAACCTTACATAAAATGCAAAGCAAATAAATGGCAGCTACTGAGAATCTTTTTTAAATGTACATCTATACAGTATGCTAATTTATAAGAAATTATGCAGATCTTCTCCTGTATTTAGACCGTTGGGGATCCTGGTGTCAAGAAGTACAATATATTTTGATTCCAGCTGTCTCAATTGTTTTTCCCTGTTCCCTCCTCTTATGCTTTTGGGTACTGCATCAATTACATAGTAGCTCAAATCATTTAATTTGTTATTATGTACCAATTTAAAATGACGGGCTACTGGATAACTTTGATCTGAATTCACTATTGCTCTTAGATGTTGTAAGATGCGGTTATAAACTTGTAATTTGGTACTTCCAATATATTTTAATTTACAAGTACATTCCAGTACGTAAACTGCATGATCCGTACGACATGTGAATAGACCATTAATCTTAGTTGGAACAGGGTTGAAAGGGCTACTGAATTCCTCTGTGTTAATGCCAAATTTGCACGCCCTACAAGTGATACATTTGTGAAATCCTGTTTTTTTAGATAACCAATTTGTTGCATTAATCACCTCTGGACTAGATTTCACTAGGGCATCCCTCATTGAGGGTGCCCTTCTAAAGGTGATAACTGGGAGTTCAGGTAGTAGAGGGGCTAGTGTAATGTCAGTTTTGAGTATGGGCCAATGTTTTCTGATGATGCCCTTAATTTTTTTCTCCTCCATACTATAAGTAGTTATTAGTCTTATTTGGTCACTTTCCTGAACTATAGATTCTTTTCTTTTATCTTTGGTTATTTGATTTAAACAGTGCTCTCTAGTATTTTCATTGGCCCTAGATCTAGCCTGTTCTAACACCTTGGAATTGTATCCTCGGGCTACAAATCTATTTAGTGCTTGTGATTGGCATTCAACAAGATCTTTCTCAGAGCTGCATATTCTCCGCATCCTTAAAAACTCTCCATACGGAATACTGTTGATAAGGTGAGTTGGGTGGGAACTGCTCGCGTGGAGTATGGCATTTCCCGCTGTAGATTTTCTATGCATTTTTGTCTGTATTACACTGTTTTCAATGTAGATTTCTACATCAAGAAAATGTACTTTTTTTTGGCTGATGTCTGCACTGAACTGTAAATTTAGATCATTATCATTGATGATATTAACAAATTCTGTGGCTGATTGAGATGACCCTTTCCAAATCATGCATACATCATCAATGAAGCGCCAAAATTCTACCACATGACCATCAAATAATGCACCATGGGTGCCCCTCAGGACATGTTCCTCCCACCAACCAACATGCAAACATGCCCCCATCGCAACACCACGGAGTTGTTGGTAGACTTCACTTGTCCTAAATATTAGAAACAACTGACGGAGTTTTGTTATTCCTCAAAAGCAAGCAGAATAAATACCAGGACCATATTCTATGTTAATTAACAACATTCTCAAATACCTACAAGGATAACGATTACGGATTTTTCTATAGAATCTCTTGAACTAATGAGCGCGTTTTGAACAAACAATCGAATTATCATCCGAAACCTAGCTTAAATCGCATGACTGATACTTATATCGTCTCTAAAAATTATAATCGAAGCCCTGAGGAAGTCACTATACGTGACGAAACACGTGTCGGCTGTTATCCATCTGGATCAAGATGTGGAGACTATAGGTCTCTCTTTCACGAAACAATGATTAGAACCTATTGTATTAGGGAACTCTGATTTGTATTTATGATTGCGATTTCTATTCCGCCCTTTTTGTAAAATTCTTAATTAAATTATCCTTTGTTATATATCATTGCGAGAACCTTTCTGTTCCGAAGCCAGTCTCTTATTATCATACCGTGCTTTATTTTACAATACGAATAATAACTATAATTTTGGAGTGCTGGGATATCGCTGTCAAAAATCTCGGGGGGATTCGTCAAGTGGGGGCTGAGAAAAAAGGGGGGTCCCAAAAAGCGTTTTCCCCATGCAATTTTCCATAGGGACCTTTAGTCCAAGGTACAGCCCGAACGGCTTAACAGAATTACTTGAAATTTGGCAGAGAGGTAGTCCTCAGGTCAGGGAAGTGCCTTTTGCAGGTCTGGTGTCAATCTGTTCAGTAGTTCCTGAGAAAATCAAAAGTAAAATCATATATATATGTGGGCGGAGCCTAACCACACATCTCATCCTGAGATCTGATTGGCTGCCAGCACTTCATCCAAGAAGTGTTGGCAGCCATCTTGGGACCAATATACATGATAGCACCTCATTAAAAAGCATTGCAGTTAATAGAAGGTTTTAAGACTTTAGTTACATTATAAATCAATTGTTGATGGTACCATACTCATTTTAGGAATTGTGGTATGTTCTAAGGTGATTTCACCATGTGAAAAAGCCTTCTGCTGGGATATCATGATTGAGAGAAAAATATTTTCTCATGCTTTTCCCACAGAGTTTTGGAAGGTGATCTATAAGCTAAACTGAGAGCTTATTTTCTGTAAATTCACATTATCTTTCTCAGTCATGTGAGAATGAAGTCTGACATTATCAGTAAAACATGTACATCCAACAAGGGCAGAGACTGTCAGTTGATTCCTTTGTGTTCTACTGCAGCTTCCCAGAGTGTTCCAAAGAACAACTAGAGCGCTAACAGTCCTACTTATGATAAACATATGGTACACCTGAAGCCATCTTGCTTGGATTAAAGTGGTAACTCTTAAAACATTTAATTTAAAAAGGAACACAATGAGGGGGTTCATTTTGCCATAGAAATTATGATTAATGCTGAAGAAAGAAAATGAGGGCACATTTTGAGTGACTTCTCAAATCCTCTTCTATTTCATTAAAAAATTCTGACATGCAGACTGAAACATGCACTTTTAATACCAGGAGCAGACTTCCATGGTGAACAGTAGCTTTACTACAGTGATCTAATGAGCAAAAAGAGTGCTAACATTCTGAATTTATGGCAAATGTGTGACACATCTGAATGCCTTCTTGATGGAATCAAAGTAAAAACCTGAAAGTATTTCCTACTGAGGAGACTGCAGTAAATGAGGAAATTGGGCAACTTCATAACAAATAAGGCTCCCAAGATGGCCACCAGAGACAAAAGAGCCCAAATGTAGCCCAAATATCACCCAGATGTAGCCCAAGTATAGCCCAAAGACAGAATGTCCCAGAGTGTTCTTAAAAACAACTAGAGCGCTTCCTGTCTTCATTATGACAAAGGTATGGCACACCTGAAGCCATCTTGATTGGAATAAACTGGTAACACTTAAAACATTTAATTTAAAAAGGAACACAATGAGGGGGTTCATTTTCCATAGAAATTATGATTAATGCTGAAGAAAGAAAATGAGGGCACATTTTGAGTGACTTCTCAAATCCTCTTCTATTTCATTAAAAAATTCTGACATGCAGACTGAAACATGCACTTTTAATACCAGGAGCAGACTTCCATGGTGAACAGTAGTTTTACTACAGTGATCTAATGAGCAACTAGAGTGCTAACATTCAGAATTTATGGCAAATGTGTGACATATCTGAATACCTTCATGATGGAATCAAAGTAAAAAACTGAAAGCATTTCCTACTGAGGAGACTGCAGTACATGAGGAAATTAGGAAACTTCATAACCAATAAATCTCCCAAGATGGCCACCGGAGACAAAAGAGCCCAAATGTAGCCCAAAATCACCCAGATGTAGCCCAAATATAGCCCAATGACAGAAGTGTGCAAAACACTTATTATTTTGTGTTTTTGCAGTGTTATATAGTGCAGACTTGTCAGGTATTGGAGTGCTTTACATGAGCATTGGTTACATCACACAAGAACAAATTCATGTTGGTTGTAGACATGGGGAGACTAAGTGATTTGACCAGAATCACAGAATGTCGAGCAGAAGCAGAAACTCCAACCTGGTTCCCCAGTTGCAAAGTCTGCAGTTCTGGAAGTAACACCACATCCTCTCCCCTAAGTGCAACATTTAATCAAGTGGTCAACTGGATAAAAAAACATAAAGATAACAAAGAATTTAAAAGTGCTTTGTCGCTATTTGAAAACTCAGAAAATATGTCCTTATTTTAGTCTTTTAGAGCACTAACCATAATTTTGATGCCAATAAGACCCTCTCATATATGTAATTTCTAAAGGAAATGCTCTAGGTATTACAGTTTTGATTACATCAAGATGACGTCCGGCGTTCCACACTTTTGTAATAAATATAGAATGTTAGCAATCTAGTTGTTCATTGGGATACTGTTGAGAGGCAGAGGCCAGGGGCACGGACTCTGAAAATTGAAGGCAGGTAGAAGGGTGCAAAGGCAACAATTTAACCACACTGAGCAGGCAGGAAGGGCCGTGGCAGCACAACAGACTATGGAGGGCAGTGGAAAGGGGGGCAGGGGCAACAAACCAACAATACAGGACTAGCAAGAGAGGCTGTGGCAATGTAATAGACCATTGTGGGCAGAAGGAAGAGGCAATGGTAGTACAACCATACATGCCAACAGACCCGATTCAGCCAGGAAACGTCCAATGTTTTTAAGCTCAAATGGGCTTTATTTGATCTGTCTCCTGTCTACAATCTCCTCTTTTTCAATGTAACTCAAAGGGGAAAATCAATACCCCAGTTTTTTTTCAAAATCTCCCTCTTACCAAGTTCAAAATGTTCGCAAGTATGGTACATTGGATCATGGAAGGAAATGGGTAGGGACATGGACTTGGATAACAGAGGACAGGAGGGACATGGAGAGGTGCACCAAACTGACCCTGCAGGGCAGGCATCAGGGTTTGCAGCAGCACAATACACCACACAGGGCATGCGGGACGGGAGTGCAGCACAACAATCCATAGAAAGCAAGAGGGAGGGGACAGGACCATGCACATGGACAACAGAGAACAGAGGGGCAAGAGGCAATGGTAGCTAGCTGACCATAATGGACAGACAGGAGAGAAAGCTGCAGCGTAACAGACCATAAAGGGAAGGAGGGACGGATCAGGGGCATTACAATGGAACAGACAAGCCGGGAGGGAGGGAGTAGGGGTCTGCACATGTAAACAGAGGGCTGGGGGCAAGGGGGCAGGGCAGGAGCAGCAAGATAGCCATGGAGGTCAGGCAGGATGGGCACTAGAAGCAAGACACGCCATGAAGAGCAACACTGAGACTGTGATGGCATACACACAGACCATGGAGGGAAGGTGGGAGGGGGTCAGGGGCAGCTAACTGACCACACAGGGAAGGTGGGAGGGGCCATGGCAGCACAGAAGAACATGCATGGCAAGTGGGAGGGTTAGTGGCAGCACAATGGCTATAATGGGCAAGAAGGAGGGTGCAGGGGCATGCACAAAGGATGATGGAGGATAGAAGGGAGGGTCAGGACCTGTGCACAGACAAGAAAGTTCAGGGGAAGGGGCCTCAACAGACCGCACGGGGCAGGCAGGAGAAACAGTTGCAGCACAACAGACCAGGGAGGGCAGAAGGGTGTGGCAGTACAATGGACCATGTAGGACAGGAGGAAGAGGATAGGGGCATGGCATGTGGACAGGCAGGGTGGAGGTGGCAGGGACAGGTTACAGTCATCTGACAATGCTAGGCAGGTGGGAGGGGAGTGGCAGCTCAACAGAACACTCAGAGTAGATAGGAGTGGCAGGTCCATGGGACATGGTGGGCAAAAAGGATGGAGCAGGGGCATGCACAAAGACATCGTAGGGCAGGGGGAAGGAGAATAGGGGCAGCAAGCTAAGCACAGAGTTTAAGCAGGAGGTCAATGATGGGGCATAGAATTGGGCAATGGAGGGCAGGAGGAGTGGACTGGTACATCATACTAAATTGAGGGCAGTGGCAGCACATCAGACCATGCATGGCAGGAGGGAGGAGGCTAGTCCATGGATTCACACAACAGAGGATAGGGAGGAGGGGGATGGGGCAGCAAGCTAACTGTTCAGAGAAGGTGGGTATTAGGAACGTTATTGTTTCTAAAATGTGTGTCTGTGCGAACTACTTAAAATATGAACAGGTATGCAGCATAATCTCACTTTCATTCAGGAAGAAGAGGACGTTTGTGACTGTGACTCCGGGCTCACTTGGCAGAAACACCCCCTGACCCTCCACCCCCTATCGCAAAATGTAATGCCCGTGCAAAGGGTAGGTGAACACAGTGTTATATAGAACATAGTCCTGAGAGCATGATTGAAAATGAAAACTAGATATAGTGTATGGTATAAACTATGCACCAAAAAGTGTGATATAAGATGAACCAGGCGTGAAATATAATATGCAATACATTGTGCGCAATTACAGATTCATTGGAGAGCGCGAGATAGCACAGGCACTAGCGCGTGCTATGCGTTATGCGCCTTGGAGTGTAATATGCACAGGGCAGTGTGTAACCTAACTAGTCTCTAAAGTTGTAATATAAAATATGTGCTGGGGAGTGTAACGTTGCATATGCACTGTAACAAAGATATGGATCCCAGATTGTAATATGTATGGCATTGCACTGTGCGTTATAACATAGGCATCGAGGAAGGCACGTTAGATGGGGCAATATAACCCGTGCGAAGACAAGTGTGGCATGACATATTCACGGGGTGGTGTTACAGTGCACATGGGCTAGAGAGTGTCATAGCATATGCACTAGCTAGTGGAATACAACACAGAGGTGTGTGGCACTCAGCAGGCAATGGTGGGTGTAACACGCATTGGGCTCTGCCAGGAGCGCGCTGTGACTCTCAAGTGATGTTCGTCCCCTTTCCAGAGAGTAAAATATAAAGTATTACACATCCGGCAGTGGATGTGTGTTTTATTAACCGTGAGGGGGGTTTCTTGCATAGTTTTGGTCGAATTTTTGTCGAATCCTCTTTGAATGGCTTGGTGTGCATGTGTATTAAATGTGCCCGTCAATAGCTACCCATGTTTGTATAAATAAACGACAAGGGTGTCTACCGGGATTAGGCACGGTAGGGCATCAGACATGTGCGAGCTTCACTAGTGGTGTAAATACATTCCACGTGGATTCATTGTATGCATAGTCGCCTTTTAATGAATAGCACGCAAATCGTCATGGTGATAGGTACGTACGGTTTGTCCAGCATGTCCTAGGTGTGTCTATAAATATATATTTTTTAAAAATAAAAAACAGTGGCCGGCCCTGGGGATTGGGGTCGAAAAAATGTAATTAGGAGACAGGCCCTGGGGGATGGGGTCATCAGGGCCAATACATTAGAATAAGAAGGGGAACCACACAGCCCCCCTTCTTAAAAAATTAAAATAAATAAAAGACTGGCATCGTGCCGAAGGCCACGCCCCCTCCTTGCAGCACTCTGCAAACTCGCCCCCTGGCGAATTGTAAGTTGGGGAATTAATTCCTCTTCAATACTGAGGGTTCCTGAGGGCCAACTAGCCCAACAGGCATCTCCAGTATGCGCCAGGGAGCTGCGCTACAGACAGGTGTTCTGAGGCCAAGCCCCTTTTTACACCTCTCTGCAACGCAGCTCTTTGGCGCTTACTGGAGGTACCTAGTGGTCTAGTTTGACCCTAGGGACCCTTAGGATTCAAGGGGACTTAATCTCTCAACTTAGAACAGCCACAGGGCGCGTTTACACAGTGGTGAAGGGAGGGGACAGGGCCTGAGGTGACGTGTGCAAACACGCACTATGGCACGTTTTAAATTGGGGATATAATTTCCCTTCAATACTGATGGCCCCTGGGGGCTAACTAGCCCACCAAGTGCTTCCAGTAAGCGCCACTGAGCTGCATTGCATAGAGGTGGTCCAGGCCGTGCCACTTTTTACACCTCTCTGCAACGCAGCTCTGTGGCTCTTACTGGAGGTACCTAGTGGGCTAGTTGGACCCTAGGGACCCTCAGGATTCAAATGAACTTAATCTCCCAACTAAAAACGGACACAGGGCGTGTTTACACAGTGGTGAAGGGAGGGGACGGGGCCTGAGTTAACGTGTGCAAAAACGCCCTGTGGCCTGTTTTAAGAGGTAGTTTTAATCCCCCTGCCCTATTATATACTAGGGGCTTACAGAGGAGTTCATGCTAATCACAGGGGGGCCCCTAACGCATAATGTTCCCTAGTGTATGTAAGTGTTTTCACTGTATTCTAAGTGTCTTTTAACATAGCACTGGCTCTAGGACTGGTTAGTCAGACTCAGTTACCACCAGTATCCGTCTGAAAAAGTTGAGGGTACAGATGATTTTGTAACAAGGCTTCTTTCTGCTCTTCTTTTTGTTCTTTCTGCACGTTATCCTTCTTCCTGCACTTTTCTTCGTCTTTGAGGACTTCTGTTGCTTCTTTCTGCACTTCTTTTTTTTCTTTCTGTGCATTTTTTCTTCTTTCTTCACATGTCCTATCTCTGTAGGCATAGTTAGAAATTAGCATTTAAAAAACCTTTGAAATTCACAGAAAAAACCATAGGTTTCAGGCACGTTATAGTTAGGAATTAGCATTTAAAAAACCTCAAATTCACTGAAAAAACCATAGGTTTCAGGGGTGTCATAGTTAGCTGGACTTTTCACTTGTACAAAACCATTGAAATCCCCCCGTTATAGTTAGTTCAGCTAACTATAACTCGCGCGCCCGCAATGCACTGCTGATGACGTCACATATTACATCACTCATGACATGGTCAGTGACATCACTCATGACATCACTGATGACATCTCAAATGACATCACTGATGACATCACTGATGACATCATCCTTGTGATAGAGTGGCAGACCTCCTCTCACCCTAATATAACCTTTGATACACACATTCAAAAATAGAGAATAAAATTTTCAAAACAATGGACATACCAATACCAGTTACAACAACCTCTTCAGTAATTCTAAGATCCACATACACATCCACTCATTCACCAACTGTCCTATACAGTCACTCATACATGTACTCACTCATCATATGTACTCATACACCTATACATCCTGTTACACAATGCCACTCATCCATAGAGTTACTCACACACATAGTCACTCACGCCAATAAAGAATCAAACATACATTTACTTGCATATACAGTTATACACACACCACCACACTTCTACAGAAACTTATACATACTTAGTCTTTTAAACAATCACTTATAGAAACACATACTTATTCATACAGGAACTCTTTCAATCTCTCACTCTCAAATATACTCGCTTATATACACCAATAGTCACATATACTAGTTTAAAACATATGTAGTTACTCATAAAGACACTATTGAGACAGTCATTCACTCACTAACACACCCATACACACACTCATCCACCCATACAGTCCTGCACACATGCTGTCTTCAACACATACAAACAGTGAGTCACTCATTCATGCACCTATGCACTACGTAATACCCCCCACCGAACCATGCAGACACTCAGACTGATATTCAAAAAACCAACTAATAACCTATATAGACACCCATGTAGCTACTCACCAACCCATGCAGCCACTTCTACACAAAGTGAGAGACTGATCCAGATATTTACATATTTAAACATTACTCACTAAGCCATGTATTCACTATGATACACTTAATCAGTCAGTTACACAATCCGTTTTTCAAAAACAAATCATCCATTTAGACACTTATATACCCATTTATTCTTCCATCGACCTTGAGATATACATATATAAAACATATTTAATTTTCAGAAAAACACACATTCACTGGATGTCATCAGTGATGTCATTTGAGATGTCATCAGTGATGTCATGAGTGATGTCACTGACCATGTCATGAGTGATGTAATATGTGACGTCATCAGAAGTGCATTGCGGGCGCGCGAGTTAGTTAGCTGAACTAACTATAACGGGGGAATTTCAATGGTTTTGTACAAGTGAAAAGTCCAGCTAACTATAACACCCCTGAAACCTATGGTATTTCAGTGAATATATATATATATATATATATATATATTTTATTTTTCATTTGAAATAAGTCCTATAAAATAACATTTCCTGACAGAGAAATGTACTCCTAACTTGTTTGAACATCCCCTTTATTTTCAAAGAAAAAGGCAAGGTGTTAGCAGGCAGAATCGCCTAGAAGGCTGCATATAGAACACTAGGTATAGAAAACTGGTCTTGTGTCTTTTAGACCTCCAGGCTCCCATCATGCCCCACAGGTGACAGGGCAGTTCTTTTTTCCAGCTCCTGTGAGGATCCTGGAGCATTGAGCTAGTCAGTTAGTGGTTTTCTATCACTAATTGCTCTTTTCAAATGAGATTTTTTTGTCGTCTTTCGACGTTTTTCATACTTGAAGTACTATTTCCATAATTTTTTCTGACTTGCCATCTATTTTTCCTTTCAGCAATGCCAACCTTATTTAATAGTGGCTCTATGTCTAAATCTCTGCACCATTCGCCTAGAGAGCAAGACTCGGGTCTCCTTCATGTTCCTCTGATTCCAGATCTTCAAAGGCTGATTATTTTCATACTCTGTCCTCTACACCACCAATCAGAGTATCGCCAGCTGATGATATTGTTACCTTTAACAAGGTACTGTGTAGAGGGGCTACAAAGCTTAATATCAAGATGCCTGCCTCTGTTCCTTCAACATCGGTCATATTTTAGACCTTTCAACATTGGTCCTCCACTAGACCTCGCTCCCTTTGGTTCCTGGGCTACTAGAACCGACTCTCCATACCTTTCTAACGCTGGCGTCAGTGGGAGCAGCAGAGCCCATGAACAGGAAGCACTTTTTCTGAGGTCTGATCCGCCACCGGACTCTGTCATTGTGTCAGTAGCCGGTGAAGCGCATACGGGAGCCTCCTTATCTGCTGCTCTCCCCGACAGACAGCAAAGCCATGGACTCCATTGGTAAGAGAATGTGGAACACCTCTGCCCCTTACATTAAAGTGGCCAGCGCTTCTGCACTGCTGGCTCGACATGACCGTTCGCTATGGGACAGTCTCTCAAGGTTTACTGAGAAGTTATCGAAAGAAAATCGGCAGGATTTTCAGGAGATACCTCGTGAAGGAGGGTTCGTGGCGAATCAGGTTATCCGCGCTGCAGCAGATGCCTCAGACCTTGCTGTTTATAGTTATTCCCATGGTATCCGCACTAGGCGATCCTCCTGGCTGAGACTCACAGGTTTGAAACCAGAGGCCCAATACAGAATTCTCAGCCTTCCCTTCAATGGTACCTCCCTCTTTAGCTCTCATGCGGATGATGAGATGTCAAGGGTGAAATCCGAATTAGACACCTTGAAGGCAGGTGTTTTGGAGAAAAGGAAGGACTTCCAATGGTGTTACCGACCTTCTGATCGCCGCCAATACCAGCAAAGAGTTCAAACCCCTCAATGGTCATCGCACCAACACCATGCGAGATCACATTACCACCAGCGATGGCCCTGTAGAGGAAGAGGGGGCTCTAGGCACACAACCCCTGTGGCAAAACAGCCTAAGCAGTGAGTTCTTGCTTCCCTCAACTCTGTTACCCACTCCAGTGAGGGGGAAGTATATGTTTTCACTTGGACGTGTGGATCAAAATAATGCAGGACAACTGGGTACTCAATACTTTGCAGGATGGGGACTCAATCGGATTCAAGTTTCCGCCATAGTCTGTGCCTCCTCGGAAAACCCCAGTGAATCTGCTAGATCTGCTGCTCCATCCTGTTACAAAAACATGCCATCGAAAAGGTTCCCTGGCAACATTGGCGGGGAATCTATTCCCATTATTTCTTGTTTGCAAAGAAAGGTCTAAACAAGGAGTACAGATCACAGAGTAACACCTCAACACCACCCTCCTCCGCGACCTCCCCTCCGCCATGACCAATGCCAACTCCGCAGCCAAAGAACTACACCGCTGGATTTCCAGCTGCGCAGACTAGCTTGCACCCCTCTGCAACCCCGTCAAACAACGCCCCCTGAAGGCCGCCTGGTTCACCATCAACCTTCAAGAAGCCAGGCGCTCCTGCAGACGCCTTGAGAAACTCGGGAGGAACAGGAACACCAACGAAGACCAGAACGCCTACAGGGACGCAATGACTGAAAACTACCAGCGCATAAGAGCCACCAAACTGACCTTTATCCAGAACAAAATCCACACCATCGCCAGTAACACAAAAGAACTCTTCAACGTCATACGGCAGTTCACCAAACCCCCCAGCAAAGCCACGGACATCACACCATCCCAAAACCTCTGCAACAAGCTCAGCTCCTACTTCCACCTGAAAATCAAGGCCCTCTACGATTACTTCAGAGAACAGACTGCAGACACCACCCCCCTTGACGCCACCAACAACCAGCCATCACCACCTGGAAACCTGCTACCATCGAAGCCACGGCCATGAAAAACACCCACTCAGGAGGCCCCACGGACTCCTACCTGCCGCAGATCTACCACAGAGCTGCCGCCGCCATAGCACCCGAACTAGACCAGACCATTAATGCCTCCTTCGAATCCGACATTTTCCCCAATGACCTGGAAGCTGGCAGAGGTCAAACCCTCGGCCGACCCGGTGGACCTGAAAACTACCGGCCCATCTCTCTCCTTCCCTTTGCAGCCAAATTCACCGAGAGACTCGTCACCCCCCAGCTGACCACCTTCCTCGAGGAAAAATGCCATCCTCGACTCCTCCCAGTCTGGATTTCGCAGCAACCTAAGCACCGATACCCTTGTCACCGCCACGAAGACCTCCTCATACTACTTGACCAGGGCCACACTGCGGCCCTCATCCTACTAGACCTCTCCGCAGCCTTCGACACAGTCTCACACTGCACTCTCACAGCCAGACTCCAAGACGCCGGTATACGAGGAAGCGCCCTCGACTGAATCTGCTCTTTTCTCTCCGGCAGAACCCAAAGGATCAGACTCCCTCCCTCCCTTCCTCTCCAAACCCACAGAGATCAGCTGCGGAGTACCCGAAGGACCCTCGCTCAGTCCCACACTCTCCAACATCTATATGGCCCCCCTTGACGCCATCGTCGGACAGCATGGTCTCAGCATAGTATCCTACGCCGACAACCAGCTTATCCTCTCCCTCACGAAGAACCCCGAAGACACCAGACTCTGCTTTCAGGAAGGAATGAAGGACGTCGCAGCCTGGATGAACAACAGCTGCCTGAAGCTCAGCTCAGATAAGACAGAGGTCCTCGTCCTTTAACCCTCCTCCACCGCCTGGGACATCAGCTGGTGCCCTCCCACCCTTGGAAACCCACCCACTCCATCAGACCACACCCGAAACCATTGCATCATCCTAGACTCCTCCCTCACCATGACCCGCCAGATCAACGCTGTCGCCTCCACCTGCTTCAACTTCCTCCGCAAGACCTTCAAGTAGATCCCTCCCGAATGCAGAAAGACACTCATAACCAGCAGGCTGGACTACGGCAACACCCTCTACGCCGGAATCAACAGAATCCTGCTACACAGTCTCCAATTCATCCTGAACACAGCAGGCAGACTCGTCCTCGGAACCCCACGACACGAGCACATGACCCAGCACCTACGAGACCATCACTGGCATCCCATTGAGAAGAGAGTAACTTTCAAGCTACTCACCCACGCCTACAAATCCCTCCAACATTGGACCCAAATACCTCAACGAGAGTGTCTCCTTCCATGTACCTAAAAGGAACCTCGCCCCACCGACCTCGCCCTGGCAGAGACCCCACATATCAGCAGAACCAGAGCAGGCCAAAGAGCCATCCCCTACATCGCAGCGAAGACCTGGAACGAGCTCCCAGTCAACATCAGACGCTCCCCTACTCTGCGAACCTTCAGGAAGAACTCAAGACCTGACTTATCGACTGTTCCGGAGCTGACCACCCCCCCCACCCAAAGCGCCTTGAGACCCTCGCGGGCAAGTAGCACGCCTTATAAAACCCTGATTGATAATTTTCACATCCCAATTTCTCAAAAGCACCGGAAGTTTCTACGATTCAGTATAGTCGGACCACTTCCAGTTCAAACTCTTGCCTTACGGGTTCTAGTCTGCTCCTTGCACCTTTTCAAAATGCATGGCGGTGGTGACTGCTTTCCTGCGAAGGCAAAAGATCTTAGTCTGTCCTTACCTAGACGACTGGTTACTCAAGAGTGCCTCTCCCATCTGAGATATTGCATACAACTTTTAAACCACTTGGGCCTGTGCTTCAACTTCAAGGAAATCGATCCTCAACCCAACTTGGAGGATACACTATTTGGGCGCTACTCTACTTACTGCCAACGCAAGAGCGTGTCCTTCGTAGGAGAGACTATTATCAGTACCCCACAAAGGTCGTACTCTCCTGCGAACACCTCATCTCCAGAAAACAACTTATTTGCAGACGCGGCAAACATGAAATGCCACGCCTTCGCATTAAGGTACCTTCAGCCAGGCTCCAGAGGGAATGCACTTTTGATCGACTGGTCAGAGAAATTACTTTATGCTTTTCTACCAGTCCCTCTCATACCATTGGTGATCAACAAACTTTACAGATCCAGGACGGAGATGATCCTGATTGCGCCAGAGTGGCCTCGCCAGTGGTGGTACCTGGACCTGCTACACCGGTCCAAGATGCCGCACAAAAGGCCGCCATGTCATCCGGATCTGTTAACCAAGTCGGGAGGGAAGGTTTTTCATCCTAACCTCCCATCACTGATATTGACCGCATGGTTCCCGAGTTCCTCCAATATGGCCACTTAGGACTGTGTGCAGATCTTAAAGGAAGCGAGAAGGCCTTCGATGAGAAAGTCATACGCTTTCAAATGGAAGCACTTCTATCTGTGGTGCACAGCTAATGGACTTAACCCTTTCCTGGGCCAAGAACCGGTTATTCTACCATATCTTTTATACTTGGCTAAAGCAGGTTTACAGTTCACTTCTATTAAGGTACATCAGGCAGCAGTTACAACTTATAGAAAGTCTCCCACTCGGGCCTCTTTCTTTCAAATGCCAGTTGTTAGACTTCCTGGAAGGGCTAAGAAAGGTCTACCCACCAATTAGATTACCTTCCTCTGCCTGGGAACTTAATGTTGTCCTCTCTAAATTAATGCCCCCCCGCCCCCCTTGAACCCATTCACAAAGCTTCTCTGCAGCACCTCTCTTGGAAGGCTGCATTTCTAGTGGCAATTAACCTCTGCTTGCAGGGTGAGCGAGATTCAGGCCTTATGTTCTACAGAGCCTTATCTTGTTTTCCACACTAATAGATTGGTTCTGAGAACTCGCCCGAGCTTCCTACTGAAGGTGATCTCAGACTTTTATATCAATCAGTCGATCACTGTAGGAAGCCGGCTCTGTATTTATTATACCAAAGTGAGGTATAGTGTGCACAGAATCCAGTGGAACCCCAAAGGTAGGCAGAGGTAAAGTTAGATAGCACTTTACTCTCTATTTGTGGTAGTGTGGTCGAGCAGTAAGGCTTCATCAGAGGAAAGTGTTAAGCATTTGTTGTACACAATCAGTCAGCAAATTAATTCACACACTCGGACTGAACTTCAGACAAATTGGTTTTTGTATAAAAATATTCTTTTAGTTATTTTATTTCCTAGAACCAAGCAAGCCTGGCACAGGTAAGTGATAACTACTTTGCAGTAAATATAGAGTTGAAATCCAGTATGAATTGTAATGGTATTTGCACTTTGTTTTCACTTGCAGTACTGTTGCAGAGAAATGCAATGCTTTGTTAATACAGTACATAGACTTTAATGGGCTTTGCAGTAAAATACCAGGTAAGTTACTTTTTAGATTACTTTTCTTACTCAGTGTAGTACACCTGGATACTACACTGGAACATTGCCTATAAACAGGTAAGTAAATGCGCTTTTGTTAAATAGTACAATTTTAAAGAATTTCTTTAGGTTATCAAAACTCCACACTTAAAAACTTTTGAAAGAAAAAGCAGTCAATGTTGTCCTATGGAGGAAAATAGTGTTATCGGTAAGTATTCGGTAGTGGGAGGTTCTGGGGGTAGACTCGGGGGTCCCCCAGAGTCAGGGATGCACTCTCGTTACACCCTCAGCTGCACTAGGGCGGCTGGGTGCAGAATACTGAGGCCCAATGTTATCCAATGGGGGGTCTCTGGTTGGTAGTTGCTGACAAGCAGGCCACTTGGTTGTGGGAGCAAATCTACTAGACTTTAGCTCAGGGCATATGGGAAACCAAGTAGCACCAAGGGTGCACCCTCAGCGGCCCTAGGGCGGCCGGGTGCACAGTGCTGTTTCGATGTCTGGGGCCCTATTTGCAATGGGGAGGCTTGGGGACGAAGGTCTTCTGGGTGCGACCACCACTTTGAGAGGTAAGTTGGGGGTTGGTTAAGCACCGTCGGTTTGGCCACCCAAGGCTGTGGGGCATCAGATGCAGGGGTGCCTTTTAGGGTCAGATCTTCTGACATGCTCCTGGTTGCGGTTTGGGGGACCGTCCGGATTTAGGCTGCAGGCATCGGCTGGAGGTTTGAGGCAGGTCAGCGGTCACAGGATCTTGGGCTAGAATCACTGGGGAGACCTCGTGGTGTTTACCCGCTCGGGCTGTGGACGGCTGGTGCACAGTGGGGAATTCGAGGTGTCCGGCCGAAGCCTGAGGTTGTAGATGAACAAATCCGGTGTTCACGGGAGACAGTCTTTGCGGTTGAAAGCAGGCAGGTCCTCCGGGGTTTTCTAGGTTGCTGGCTGCAGGACACACCGGGATTCGCAGGAGCAGGTTCGAGGTGGAGACAGGCCGGTAGGTCAAGGGACAAGTCAGTGGGCATCTTCCTCTTGTTAGCTTCGAAATGGCTGTTCGGTCCTTCTTTTCTTGTAGTTTCTTCTGGTCTGAGGAAGCAAGGTTCAGGGGTGCCCCTAAATACTATATTTAGGGGCGTTACAGCTAGGTAAAAAGGTTGGGACCAATGGGTCCCTTCCCTGGGGTGGGTACACACCCCTATTATGCCATCCTCCAGTGGGAGAGGGGCATAAGCCTTTCCCTGGATGGCTGAATCCTCCCAATTGCAAGATGGCGTGGACTGAGAGTGGTGCTTCACCTTGCCTCTCCACCTGAGGGGTGGAGTTGGCAGAGATGGGCACACCTCTCTTCCTCACTTTTTTTTTCCTGCTGGTTCTCCCGCTTAAAGTGGGGGTCAGAACCAGTGGAGACCAGTTGCTGAAAGCAGCAAGTGGCCTGGGGAAGCTCACAAAGGCGGCAAACCTTTGAAGCTTCCCCTTCGTGAACCCTGCCCATCCTGGGTGATGAGGCTTGGCACCTCGTCCCATGATGTGCATTGTTTCAGGCCCCCAGGAGCAGCAGGCTCTCGACCCAGGGGTCCAGAACATGTCTGGTGGTGGCAGCTGAACGCAGCCACTCAGCCTGGACACTAGTGGTAGGTTAGTTTTCAGGGGGCATCTCTAAGATGCCCTCTGTGTGCAATTTTCATTAAATCCCACACTGGCATCAGTGTGGGTTTAATGTGCTGAGAAGTTTGATACCAAACTTTTCCGTTTTCAGTGTAGCCATTATGCTGCTGTGCAGTTCGTAATGACAAACTACCTGCACCATATACTCTTATTGGCAGCACTGCACTTGTAATGTCTAAGAATAGACTTATAAACTTTAAGGGTTCAGGGCTCATGCACCTGTATACCTGCTCACTGGTATAGTGCACCCAGCTAGATGGGTGGCTGACCTATGCCAGGACAGTGGGTTGCAGGCATGGTACACAGGGATGTGTGCCATGTCGACTCTTCACTGTGTTCTGCACCAAAACACGCAGCCTGCAAAGTGTGTGTGTGTGTGTGTGTGTGTGTGTGTACGTACACAGGACATCGAAGGGTGGCACAGGAAGTGCTGCAGCCCTTTCTGGTCACGGTGCTTGTGGTACCATTTACCAGGGGCTGACCTGTGGCCAGAGATGCCAATTGGGTTTAGACTTCAGTGCAGTTTTAGGGAAATACCTGATTAGTAGGAGCCGAGGGCACACTCAAAGCACATCAGAAGTTCAGCAAAAAGTGGGGGCAGCCATGCAGAAAGAGGGCACTTTCTCACTATCACCCTTCCCACATTTTTTCCAAATCCTACCAAGCCTCCTGAGAGGGTGTTACATTCTCTTGATCTAAAAAGGGTGCTAACGTTTTGTCTGGCTAGAACGAAGGATACAAGAGTCTGACTGTCTCTTTGTTAACTATGGTCCAATGCACACTGGTTTTCCCTCTTCTAAAAGGTCCATCACTCTATGGATAATATCTTGTATCACATTATCTTATCAGCTAGCCCATAAGTTGCTCCCTGGCAAGCCAAGGGCTCACTCTACGAGGGTAAAGCCGCTACTACGGCTCTGCTTAGAAGTGTACCTATTCAAGAGGTATGTAAAGTAGCTACATCTTGCTCAGTTCACACCTTTCTCCGCAATTACTGCTTAGATTCTTATACTCAGGCTGATGCTCAGTTTGGGAAAGCATCCTTTAGAAATGTATTTGGATAACAAATGGTTCAGAATATGATAATATGCAGGTATTCGCCTTCAGGGTTCAGGGAATGGGCTTGCTGCTCTATTCAGTGCTTATGACTATTGATGAGTATCCCCTGGAAGAGATGGATAAGTTAGTTACCTGTAATCCTAGTTCTGTTCCAGGGGTATACATCAGTCATAAGCAACCTTCCCTCCTCCCCAGAGGAATACCATTACTATAACAGAATTTTTTTCCTCATGTTCTTTATACAATCTAATACGCTGTTAAAAAGACTCGACCTAACTGTCACCTGTGGGGCATGAAGGGAGCCTGGATGTCCTGGAGGTCTTAAAGGCACGGCGCCAGTTGTCTATAAAGTTTTCTACATGCAGCCTTCTAAGCTAATCTGCCTGCCATCACTTTGCCTTTTTCTTTGAAAATAAAGGCGATGCTCAAATGAGTTAGGAGTACATTTCTCTGTCGTGGAAATGTTATGTTCGAGGCATATGAGCTGCAGATCACACACTTAGGATAGTAGATCGCCATCTGGTGTTGGGCTCGGATGCTTGCAGGTTGTTGTTGTCTTCGGAAGAAGTCTTTGGTCACGAGATAGGTGACTCCTCCCTTGGACTAGAGTGCGCCTGGGAATCAACTCCATCCTCCGATTGTTTTTTTCCGCCACTGGGTTCGGATGTAACTTTTCCGCTCCGGCTGAAAACTTCTATTCACAAGCTTTTCGAAGCTCAAAAACTCCTACAACGATACCGCAGCACCTTCATTCGACATCGATTTCATCGACTCGATTCCGGACGTCGACGCGGGCTGCTGGACCTATCCACGCCGTAAGGCCTACGGCTCATGGAAAGGACGCCGTTCAAAAAATGCCCCCAGTGTGGAGCAAAATTTCCGCACAGTGACCACCACAAGGTCTGTAACCTGTGCCTATCACCGGAACACGACGAGTCCAGCTGTCCAGCCTGCGCAGCATTTCGATCCAAAAAGACCATTTGAGATTGAAGGGCTCGACGCCACATCATGCAACAGAGACCAGCTCCGGATCCAGAAAACATCTTTGACGAGGGTCCAGATGTCCCGGAAGAAGATTCCGAGGATCTCCAAATCATCTCCGAGGCAGATGACACAGACGACCCCATTACTCCTGAGCAACACGTGAGTACTACTGCCCCTCCAAAACCTAAGGCATTGGTCAAGACTTCGCCTGCTGGCCTCAGTCGAGACCGAAAACATCCTTCAGAAGCCCCTCCTCCAGGCTTGGCTCTGAAGAAACATAAGCCTTCCGGTAGCGCGGGCCCGAGCAAGCCGCATGTCATTGTTCCACCGGCACCTTTGGCACCGAAGACACATGACCTCTCGGCACCGAAACCGGCTCTGGCGCCTTCGGCACCGAAAACATCGAGGCCCATAGATAAACCGGCACCTAAAGTTCTCAAGCCAAAAGACTCAACGTCTGCACCGAAACCTTCATCGGACTCTAACACACCTCCTAAAGCCAAAAACTCCACCGATCAACCAAAACCTTGATAGGAACCGAAAAAATCGGCGCCAAAGACTGTTCCCCAAGAACAAGAACTTTTCCATCCAGATCCATTGCAGAAAAAGATGTATATTAATCCAAAAACTAGACATGTCACCGCGGTGCCATGTAAGAAACGAAAATTGGACACAACACCTGCCCCAATTCCTATCAACAAAAGGGACTCTGCAACATCACCTGGATGGGACTATTTAGTGCTTATGACTTTGATGAGTATACCCCTGGAAGAGAATTAGGATTACAGTTAAGTAACTTATCCTTATTGGTCAGCTCATTTTAGTAGGCAAAACTTTCTGTTCCTGCATAAATGTAAACACTTTATTGACATTACCAGTGCCATCCCCGGGAAGTAAAAACCCTAAAGTAGTGCATCTGAGAATCACTAGAATACGGTCACCTATAGCATAAGCACTCTGACCAATAGCGGGATCTGCTATATCAACTTTCATTGCCAGAGAAGCGACTTACACAGATGCACAGTGGCAGTGGAGGCTTTGCCACTGCTTTCACTGGCAAAGTTGGGCCGATGTACACAATTGTTTTTTTAGTTGCAGGTCTTATTCCCAATAACACACATCCGCATACAGAAAATATAGTGGATTAAGCCACATTGCCCGCTGCTTACTGATGGAAGTCAAGTCATGTCGGAGGTCCAAGTTCCATTCAGGGGCCACCACTGTAACAAAGTGCCTCTTTTTATGTGGTCACTAAGTTTTGGACGTAGGCTGCTGGTTTTTCGACTCTTGAGAGTGCACGCAGGCCTGCTAACCAGACCTCTGTGCCAGTGCTCAGTCCCCAAAGTGTATGTCGAATTGGCTTTACCCAATTGGAAATGATATCCAGCACATGTAAGATACCTCAGGAGATGCAGCAGCGGTTGTGCCATCCTGAAGGTCTCACGTAAAACAAGGCTCCCAGTCTGCCACTGAAGATTGGTAGAGCAGCCGTGTACTGCAGGCCCAACTCTGCCACTGAAAGCAGTGGCAAAGCCTCCACTTCTCCAGTGCATCTATGTAAGTCACCCCTCTTCCAGACCTGCCAATTTCTAAGGCAGGGTGCAACATATGACACCGGCAGGACATGTCGTTTTACATGTTCTGACCGTAAAAATGCAAAACTGCCATTTTTACTGTGGAAAGGCTTGGTCGCCAAATACAGTATTATACGCTGACCCCTCACTCTTGAACGGTGCAACCAAAGTTGTCACTACAAGGTATCAAAGAACTTGTTGCATTAAGCCTGACTATAATCTCAAGTCAAAATTAATGTAACTTGTTGCAGTGTGCAGCTTTTACAAAGCTTCCACTTTGTTGACTTTAAAATGTCTGCGCGCACCCGAATTCATTCGAATTTGTTGAACCAAGGGCTACCTGTAGGATGACCTCCGTCGACCGCATAGCATCCACAGCGTCCTTGGAGCATTTTCAGGATCCTTCATCCTTTGCCTCATGACCACTCCAAAGGAATCCATTACAACGCGGATAAAGTGCCTGGAACTGCTTGAAAACGACTTCTCCTGTGGAGGTAACTGTTTGCTCCACCTGATTAGCTCCTTACTGGAGTAGGTTGCCCCAAATAACTAATTGACCGCTGTGACACTTGGCTGAGTATTCCTTGAAATTTTTTCAAAGTGTCAAATAAGTTGAATTGGCCAGTGCTTCTTCGCGGTTGAGTGAAATGCATTAATTTATTGTTTCTTGTAAATTCCATATCTCCGGAACCCTCTGGTGGATCTTTTTCGTTTTGTATTCTAACTTCTTTTACAAATACAGTATTTTTTTAATTGGTGTCTAATTTCTTGAGTGTTGTGTTGATTTTTGTCTGCAGTGGTTTTGCTGCTGTTTAAATACTTTACACTTGTTTATTTGTGTAAGCCTTGCTGCTCGTAGCCATAGCTACCCAAGGTTTAGCTAAAGGTTTAAGAAACAAAACCTTAGGATTGTAATGGGGTAGGTAAATTTAATACATGGTGAGGTAGCACAACTACACCACATTTCCTCACAACCACGAAGAGCACTGCACAGTAGTAGGCTAGAAAATCTGCTATGTCCAGGCTGCCCTCAAATGTTGACTTACAGCCTTTAGCTATACTAACTCTTTACGTCACATTACCACTGCAATCAGATATAAACATAATATTTTAGGAACTTTACAAGGGATATTTTGTAAAACTAAAAATAATCTGGGAAGGTCAATTGTCTCAGGTGATCCTCCATCTTGTTTAATTTTGACTCCTCTTATACATGCTGTGATATTTGATCTCCGAGGTTTCAGCAGGGATTGTGGTGGCTAGTCACCTAACTAAAGGATTCCGCCCAGTGGATTAACAATAGATTTACTCCAAGTGAAACCGTCTAGAGAAGTCTCTAAACTCATTAAGTGCATCTTGCAGGCCTGGATTATTCAGGGTTTTAGGTTTATGAGAAAACTGTCTGCTTTGAGCAAAAGGTTATTGGTAACTTCTTGTGATCAAACAAAGCACTCTGGGTTGAGTCTAATGAATGCATTGAGTAAACAATAGAGGCACCCTCTGCAATAGTGAGGTGAGAGGATGGCATTGAGTAGATGATGTGCCAGTGGCTCTGTGTATAACAAACAAATATAGGTCAAAAACCTAACCCACAAACCATAAATGGCCTAACAAAAGCAAATAAGTAGTTCCAATCAAGCTGATCAAAGGCTTTCTAAAAGTCCAAATGGAGGATTGCCAGTGGTGCCTTGTGTGACCCCAACAGTGCGAGCATGTTTTTTAGTCTGCCCATATTATTTTTTTATAGGTTACCTACTTTGTTTAATGCCACTTTTATCCTTTGTCCCTAGTCCTAAATAATTCACAAGAGAATGTGGCAATGATCTTTGCAAGAATCTTGACATCTGTTTGAGCAAGGATGTCTGTATAATTCTCAACTTTCAGGTGGTTGGTCTGTTTCTGGTATGATTGCGATACACTCGCTCTCAAATCATTAGGCAAAACAATGTGTTGTCTGGAAGCAATAAACATTTCCATAATTGCAGCTGCCTGATAGTCAGTGAGTTCCTCCAATGTATTCTACCTTTCAAGGTTGTCTTGGTCTATTTCAAAGGTAGATGGTCTCTGTGATTTTTCAACGTACCGCTATCCAGGGATCTGGAGGAATCACACCCTTTAAGGCCTTATAGTTCGCTGAGAAATTGAGTGAATTCCCCTACAGTTGAAGTTTGATAAGCGAGCTCTTGTTCCCCAGCAGTCTCAATGTATAGACTGGATCAAGGATGGTCTTCCCTCTTAGTCAGCTAGTATAGCAATTTCCCTGCTTTAGCACCTTGAATGTGTAACCTACTGTGGGAGGTTAAACATGCTCCCTGAGCTTCCTTCATGCTTAGTTGGTGAAACTGCAGGCTGGCTGTCAACAACTTCTATTGAACATGCTTTGTTGCCTCCCTCTTGTATCCATCCTCTAACGCAGCCTCTGCTATAGTCAAGGCGTCTTTTTTTCATTCTCGCTAACCCTGTTGCCTTCGCTGTAATAACTGGTTTTAAAGGCTTCCATAGTGATGCATGGAATGAGAACTCCTGCTTATGTAAGTTTCTGTGTAACCCTATGTTTAACTGGCAGAGACCAGTATCAAATCAATGCTTGAAAATGGCCCATGTGTGCCAGAGGAAGCTGAATCCCCTCTTTTGGAAGTGTTATGGCCTGCTGCCGAAGAGCCCTAACTGATGACTGATGATTAACTTGTCCAAAATTAATAATATATATATGTGTGTGTGTGTGTGTGTATCTATGTCTATATGTATATATAGTGATCTAGATATATATATCTACCTCAAGGTGCAATGCAGCCTGGTCTTCTGCCAATGGACGTTTGCATGAAGCCCTATCTAAAAAAAAAAAAGAAACTCGTTTTTGCTACTTTGTGTCAGTGTCTCTGACGAAATCCACTGTATTCAAGCCTTGTGGAGCCGGTCATCAACAGGTGTCAGTGACAGACCCCTACTTGGTCTGCTGTGGTGTCTTGAAAGACCATGACTCATCGTGTGTGTAGTGCAAGACAGTGAACCCGAAGGCCATCTAAGAGTGGGTCATTAAACTTTTGGGAGTTTGTGACTATGCCGCTCCAGTTCAGATCACATGGCAGGTCTCTGGACCGCTCCTGGAGTCGCTTGCGTCAGTCCTTGTCCCGCTCCAGGACTTCTGGTAAGTCCCACATGAAGTCTTCCAAGAAGTCAAAGCACTCTAACTTCCCTGTTTCATTCCCATTCTTAAGACGACACGAGGGAGCGATGCTACAAATCCCGAATCTGCTCGCAGGTGGTCCCTGTGCAGTCTGTGTCAGAAACTGGGTCCACACCCGCTTCCCTGAATTTCCCAGGGATCCCCACCCAACTCTTGAGAGTTGTATGAGGAGGCCATGAGCCTCATTTATGGGCAGTTGAACCCCTCTAGAGCACCTTTGGGTCCCACGGGTTCGGTATGGTCCTAGACTGGAGCTCCACTAGTGAGTTTGCTCTCAGTGCTAGTTGATCCCTTAAGATCTGTTGGTGGATCTGGATCTACCCCGGCCATGACTTAGCAACCTCTTTTGGGGCACCATTCCAGTGGAGCTGCCAATGATGTCCATTGTGATTCTTGACTCCAATATGGAATTCTGACTAGGCCCACATAGCCTGAATTGGAGATAAAGCCCTATAACACTGAAGGACACTCACTGAGGAACATGAATCGAGGGGATCTTCTGATACCTATTACTACACTGACTCCCTAGCAGTGTCCATGGCTGATGACAACTGCCATGAGGACCTGGGTGACACCAGTGGTCTCGATCAGACACTAGCCTCCTCTCCTCCCACAGTGGCTACTGGGGAAGGGGTTTCCTTCGCAAAGGTTGTCCAGAGGGCAGCTAAGGTTCTGGATATACAGCTGTCCACGGTTCAAGTCGGAACTAATGTTTTGATGTAGGTGCTTCAACTAGGGGTATCTCCATCAGAAACCTTACTACTCTTTAGTGAAACCCCCACTGATATCCTGCTTGGGCCTGGGTCAAGCCCTACAAATGACTGTTTCCCATCATCACCCAGTGTCCAGGGACTCTGCCTTTCTTACCCAGCACCCCCACCCCAGAGAGACTGGTGGGTTAGGACTCAACGTCCCTAATCAATCCTGGTGCGCACCCTACCACATCGCCAGATGGGGAATCCAAGAGACTGGATACCTTCAGAAAGAGTATTTTTAATTCTGGAACCTGGCACTGCGGTCTTTGAACACTGCTTGATTATTGGGCCATTATTCCTACACTGTGTGGGATACGGTTGCGCAAGTGCTCTCTATGGTCCAGGATGAGGCTCTGACCAAACAATCTCCAGCTGTCTGACGGGCATGATGCAGCAAAGCTACTTATTCAATGTGGGTTGGATAAGACCGACTCACTGGACAGAGCCTTTGGCTCTGAGGTGGCTGGTTTGGGAATACTGGGTTTTCAGGGGATATCCAAACCTCGCTCATGGACATGCCCTTGGATGGGGTTGGTCTTTTTGGAAACAGGTGGACCCGCCATGGAGCCATACGAGGATAGTAGGGCCACTGCTAGGTTGTTGGGGCTCACCGGAGCCTCAAACAACTGCATTCTGCCTTGCACTCCTTCTGTGGCTATGGTAGGGGCTATCAGCATTGTCCTTTCTCACCAAGACCCCATGGCCAGTAGACTCAGTCCTTTCCTGGCCATGGACGCAGCTCCCACAAACCTTTTGGGGCCAATAGCTAGAGGTGTGCCCAATCCACTCCCCCTCCCCTCCACCACCAGCCTCTTTAGGTTCTCAAATGCAGGTAGATGACGGACAAATGGATGCTTCAGATAGTCCAATGGGGTTACGACCTTCCTTTCAATCAAACCCTGTCACTGCTCCCTCCATCCCCAGATTTGTTGACAGAGTACCACCTTAAACTCTTGCGGCAGGAAGTACTGTCCTTTCTGGCCAAAGGAGCCATTGAGAAAGTGCCAGCTTCAGAAGTAGGTCATGGTTGCTATTCCTGCTCTTTCCTAGTGCCAAAGGGGGATGGAGGCCTCTGTCCTATCCTAGATCTGTGCCCTCTAAGCTACTTCTTAAAAAGGAAAAACTTCATGATGCCCACCCTGGCTCATGTCTTATCTGCCCTTGAAGCAAACATAAGGAGATGATGAATGGAGTGCTGAAACTTTTCAGACACTCACCCCCCCCCAGTCACAGATCTGGGTTGAATCCATCATCGTTCTTTAGCTCACTTCGCCACCCCAGTTCAGACCCAGCTATATGCAAATCAGTCTTGGCCCTCGACCCTGGAGACTGATTGGTAGCGTTGGACTTGAAGGACGTCCATTTCCAATTTCCAGTCCTGCCTCCCCATTGCCGTTGATTGTGGTTCTCTGTATGCCAGGAGCATCATCAGTTTGCTGTGCTAACCCAAGCCCCTCAGTATGAGCATCTGTCCTCCAGTCAGGTTTCCCCTTCGGGAGGATCTTCTGTCTCGACAACAAGGCAAGGTGCTGCACCGGAATGGGTCCACTGTCCTTTCGGTCTTAATGGTGCCCCTTGGTTGTTCACCAAGGTAATGGTAGTCGTTGCACTGCATCTGCGGAGGTCATGGGTTTCAGTCTTCTCAAACCTAGACTATTGTTTGTTTAAGGTGGGCTTACCCCAGACAGTCCTCTCCCACCTCCAGACAATGGCAGACCTCATGCATTTGCTGGGGTTCACTATCAACATGCCGAAGTCATACCTGACTCTCAGATGCTCCCTCTCATCGGAGCTATTCTAGATACAGTGCAGTTTCAGGTTTACTCTCCGGAACAGCGAGTCCAGGATATTTGAGCTAAGATTCCGATATTTCAACCTCTATCCCTCCCAGAGCTCACAGTGGTGAGAGATGCGTCTCTCCTGGGATGTGATGCCACCTGGGAGAGGTGAAGATCAGAAGACTCTAGTATCCGGCAGAGTCTCAGCTCCTCTCATTTGTTGGAACGGAGACCAATCCTATTGGCATTGAAAGTCTTTCTTCTTCCAATCAGGTGAAGGCTAGTTCAAGTGTTCACAGACAACACCATCGCCATCTGTTACTGCAACAAACAGTCCGAGGTGGCGCAGTGGACACTTTGTTGAGGGGGGCCTTCTCCTGTCGACATGGACGAAAGGTCTGGGCATTTCTCTGGTCGTTCAACACCTGCTGTTCTCTCAGACTGTCATAGTGGACAAACTCAGCCGTCGACTCCCAGAGGATTACGAATCGTGTCTTGATCTGGACTTGGTGCAAGGTCTATTCCAAGTTTGGGCAGAGCCTTGGTTAGATCTCTTTGCCACAGCAGAGAATGCTCAATGTTAGCGCTTAGGCTTGCAGCAGTTTTCAACTCATTTCTTCTCGAGTAGAGCTCAGGACTCCTGTACACCTTTCCGCCGATACCACTGCCCAGAGTTCTCAGGAAAATAGAGAATGACCGGCCCAAGTTATCCAAGTTGGTCCAGACTGGTAATGGAGAGTATGGTATCCCGTACTCTTGAGCATGAGTATCTGCCCTCCAGTCAGGCTGTCCCTTTGGGAGGATCTTTTGTTACAATAACAAGGCAAGGTACTGCACCAGAACCTGTTCACTCTCCACCTTACATGCATGGCAATTGAGTAGCGACATTTCAGGGTGTTTGATCTCCCTCCTGAAATGTGGGATGTTTTTCTTGCAGCCAGGTATTCCACCCCTAAAGCTATTTAAGCCTGACAATGGGACAAGTCTGTGGCTTGGTGGACGTCTAAATGGATAGATCCCCTGTCTGCACCCTTGTCTGAAGTTATCTTGTTTGTTCTCTCCCTGGCCTGGCAAATCTTTGGGCATCTGTCTGCCATTTCGGCCTCATGTTGCTGGACGAACATTTCCTGTTCAAGTCACCTGTGACTAGATTCCTTATAGGTTTATAGCATCTGTTTGCTCCTATGGCCTTCCTTGTGCCCCAATGGGACTTGAATTTAATCCTTACCTTCTTTGGGTTCCCCTTTTGAGCCGATGCATAGCTGCCATAAGCGCCTCTGAAATCAAAAAATGTCTTCTTTGTGGCGATAAATGCCTGGAGGGTTGGCGAGTTACAAGCATACTCTGTTAACCCTCCCAACACTTCATTTTTCTAAAGAAGAGGAGAGACTCCACAGCCTGGGTCCAAAAACCTTTTATTGTTCTTTAGTGATCATAACAAAGATTTCCGGGTGGACGATCAGCAGTTTGGATTTGTAGGGGCAAAGAATGGAAAGAAAATTCAAAAGGAAACCATCTCTTGATGGTTCATCATCTGTATTAAGATCTGCTACGCAATGGCCAAGAAACAGCCACCTGAGGGCCTAAGAACTCACTCTACCAAAGCTGCAGGTGCAACCACTGCATTTCCTAAAGGAATTCCATTCTTGGACATCTGTCAGGCAGTTACACGGGCATCGCTGCACACGTTTGCCAAAAATTACTGGCACGACAGTCAATCCTCCAGGACTTCTTAGTCTGAAACGATCTGTAGATCCACCGCCGGGGAGAGATAATTGCTTTCGTATCTATTCTAAGGTATGGAATCTGCAGCTAAAAGTCTCTATCAGATGAACATATTACTTACCTTAGGTAATACTTTATCTGGTAGAGACACTTATCTAGTAACAGATTCCTTACTGAACCCCCCCCCCCCCCCCCCCCCACCCCTCCTTCTATTCTGCAGACTGATTTCTCTTAATCAAGAAATACTTCTGGCTCTCACTTTTAGCACACTGGTCACTCTTCCTCAACTTGGCTCCATGCTTCTGGTGCAGAAAGAATAGTGAACAACTAAGGTCCGCTTGCTGAGGTGGCACCTATATAGGCACTGCGCACATCTCATCCGGTGCGGACGATGTCACTCACTCCAAGCGGAGCAGAACGACACAACCTACTGGTGTGCAAAGGTGATTGTTCAAAACATTTCTGTATCCGCTCTGATGTCTGGGAATATTCTAAGGTAAGAATCTGCTGCTAGATAGTATTTTCCAGAAAAAGCATTGTCAGAAGTAGGTGACTTGTTTGTTTTGATAGCTCTGCAGCGAAATACCTCTGGGAAAGCTACAGGCCCAAATGGGGTACTAGTTGATTTATGTTGCTGTATTGGATTTTGGGCTTCTTTCTTCTACCTGAACCGTATTCAATATCCACAATAGATGCCATCATTAAAAAGAAAATGGATTCGAATTTAGATGTTACAGACCAATCTCACTGGTTGACTACATTTAGTCATTGATAGTTATCTTTAATCGAATCTGTGATTGTCTTAGCTATATGCAAGTCTGTCAATATAGCATTAGGGAATGACTGGGTACTCTGGAGCAGTGCTCTAACCTTAAGCTGATCATAAAATATACTACAGTAAACTGTTGCCCACTTTATCTATCTTTTATGGGCTTCTCCTGTGCATTTGACAGGTTTAATCATGGGAAATTATTGTCCCGTCTTTTAAAGCTGGGCCTCATGGCAGCTCTGCTGATCTTTCTCTCCGAGTTAAATTGTGAACTGTTCCAAGGTCAGATTTGGACCAGGTAGAAAGAACACCAAATTGTTCAGATTAGAGTGTAGTTCGCAAAGGCTTCGTCCTAGACCAAACTCTTATTCATCTCCATATGTAAGCAAACTAGATCTAAATTTGTTCAGTTGCGGTAAAGATGTGCGAAATGGTTGGTTCTAAGCCTCTATCAGCGCTGTTATACGTGGACAACATAGTGCTGTTGGCACACACCTGTAGGGTTTTAAGAACTTTGTTGGCTGTGTTCAGAAATGATTTATACCTTGACACAGACCAAATTTCAAATTGTCTTGTGCCCCATGCAGCTTGCGTTTTTCATTGGCAAAAATAAACTCGAACAGTTAGCTAATTTACTATACTCGGGTAGTTTTTAATTCATCCTCAACTTGAAATTTAGCTAAGCAATGGGTGTCCTGTGGAACCTCATATCTTGGTGGCAAACCCATCACTATGCTGTTAGAAATCTGCTAAAAACAGTGTGTCCGAGTTGTGACTTATGGAGCTGGTGTTTGTGGGTACCTTTACTGTTTCTTGCTACAGTTGAAAGAGAAGTGTTTTTGTCGCCACCTCTTTTCTTTTGCTCCTTGTGTTTGACATTGTTTGTCACAAAGAACTTTGACTTCTATATTTAGGGGATTGCCTTGCTAGGCCCGGCGTTGCTATGGCTGACAGTTTTGACAAACCCTGGTGCAAACCATAACCAATGGGATAGCAGTCTAAAAATCTCCTGCCTGCTATATATCAAACAGACACTGGACTGGGTTTGGTAATTTCTTCCCTTTTTGAGAATCTTGTCTGTGTGATCAAGAAGGTAAGGGTCTAGGATAAGCATACATTTTTGGAAATGAGCCGCCTTGCTAAGGAAGCCCTGAATTACAAAAACGGAGTGGGAGATTATGCTTTTGTGCAAGCAGCAGGGATTGAGCTTTTTTCAAATCTATTTTATACTGCCAAATTCAGTGCTTTCAATGTTTTGTAATGTACTGTGCTTGTTATGATTAGCACTTGATAATCAAAATAATGTTTAATTGAATGATGCAGAGGGCCTGCTGAATCAGAACTCTTATCCCCCTTTAACGAGGCATTGACAGAACCATTGAGGATGATCTCGCCTAAGCTGTGTTTGGTTCCCCTCAGTAAGTCGTCCAGCCACTGAGCATAATCAGCCTGCCCCTGAGCACCCATCTCTTCTGACCCAGCACTTAAATCTGAGAGCTTGATGGTACAAGCTTCCGTCAGCAAAGTAAATCCAACTAATTTTTTTTTGCGCCTCCCATACAGGGAATCAAAGCGTATTGAGGTATTTTTGAAATGTTTTTATCCTTCGCCAGTTTGGCTTTGAAGTTCCGAAAGAGTCTGCTGCTGGTTCGCTGAACACATTACCTTTGGAATATGGCTAGTGAAATTTTGCAGCCTACCAATGAATTGAAGTCCTTGCTCATATAATCCAAGACTGACAATATGCTGCTAAGGATGTGTTCAGGGCCGTCCTGGACAGTGTTAGCCGCTCCACGGTCATCAGTGTAGTTCTTGGATGCGCATCACAGGATTTCCTGGATGTAGGAAGCTGGCTCTGAGATGGTATGCCCCTAGGTGGTTGTACCGTGCACAGAATCCAGGGGTTCCCCAAAAGTGTACAGGGATCAATGTAAACCCCAAAGTGCTAGCTTAGTGGTGGTGTGGGCGAGTAGCCGTAGGCCCAACATAGAGGAGTGTAAGACATTTATTGCACAACATTGACCAATAATGCGCACACGACTCGAAAAGGAGATCCATACCAATTTTATAAACATAAGCTTTGTTTGTGATTTATTTATCAAAGCAGAACCAAACATACACCACCAGCGGCACAGGGGAGACCAGGTGCAAGGTGCAATTATACCGTCCGGTGTCCATTGCTTTTAAATGGAGACTTTGCTTTCAACAAACAGGCTGTAGGTGTCGCACCCAAGTTTACAGGAGGGAGAGAAACGACAGCAGAGGTAAGTAGAGATGTGGTGGGGGCACAGTCTATTCTGCTCACCAAGGCCCAGGGGCTTCAAGTGCAGGGGTGCCTTCAGACGTCGCAATCTTCTTACCGGTGCCGGTCGTGTCAGGGAGAGCCTCTGGATTCAGGCTGCAGGCTTCGTCGTGGAGCCCAGGAGGGGGCAGCCAATGCTGTTCTTGAGGTCCAGATCGCCGGGGAACCTGTTCTGAGTCGTTGGTCCACCTGGATACACGCCAGAGGTGTCTGGTGCTGAGTGGGCAGGAGTCGCAGATCCGCAGGGCTTCAGAGTCCTTTGTGTTGGATTCTTGGGGACAGAACCGCTGTTCTCTGGAGTTTTTGGTCTTTTTCAAAGTTCAGGAAGTCTTCCTCGGGATTCTGGAAGTCGCTGCCTGAAGGACAAGTGTCGTCGTCTTGCAGGGTTTTTGAAGCTGGTGATAGGACTGTAGGGCAGGGGCCAAGTCAGTAGTAGTCTTCAGGCTTTGCTGCATGGCATCTTCGTTCTGCTTAGGTCACAGGTAGCTAACTACAAGGTCTGTATGAGGCTCCTAAATAATTAAGGGGGCGTTTTAGGGAAGTAGCAATGGTCACGTTACCTGGGGTGATTACACCCTCAGGTATGCCACCCTACTTTGGGAGGGGGCTTAGACCTGGCCCTAATTGGAGGAGTCTCCTCATCGTCAAGATGGAGGGGACTCAAATGTGTGCTTAACTTCACCTCCTCCACCTGAGGGGAGGAGTTGGCAAAGGTCACACGTCCTAGCCTTTCTAAGTTTCCCAGCCGGTTTTCTCGCACAAAGTGGGGGTGTAGACCAGGGGCTGCCATCTGCTGCTAGCAGCAGAGACTGTAGGTCGCATTACAAAGGCAGCAGGCCTTCGAAGCTTCCAGATTGAGCACTGGCCCATCCTGGGGGAGGTAGTGTGATACCTCTGCCCAGGATGTGCATTGTTTCTGGTCCCTGAGAGTAGAGGCTCTCCACCCAGGGGTCCAGAAACAGGCAAATGTGTGGCAGGCTGCCTAAAGCCAGTCAATGACCACGCTAGGGGCGGTAGATTTTCAGGGGGCATCTCTGAGGTGTCCTCTGAGTACATGGTTTAATAAATCTCACACTGGCATCAGTTTGAATTTATTACAAGGAGCAGTTTGGTACCACACACTCCTGGGTTTAGTGCAGCCATCATGGTGCTGGGGAACCCGAGTTATTGAGTTTCCAGCATATGTACTCCTTATGGCTTCCCTGGCACTTACAATATTTATGAATTGATTTAAGTATTGTAGGGGCATGTCTTCTAATGCAGATATGCCTTCACCTGTGGTATAGTGCGCCCGGCCTTAGGGCTGTGAGGCCTGCTAGAGGGGTGACTTAACTATACCTTCAGGCAGTGCTGGCTAGCATGGCACCCAGGCAAGGTACTATGTTGGCTTTGTTTTTTGCTTCCTCACAGGGGCATGCAAGCTGCAGGACAGTAGTATGGTCCTAGTGATGGGGTCCCAGGAGACCCTCTTCAACCTCCAGGACCTGGGTACCACATACTAGGGACTTGCAGGGGGGCAGAAGTACCAATTGTGGATATGTTTTAAGGAAGAAGCACTGGCACATGGTACCTGGTTGGCAGGGACCCTTTGCACTACAATCGAAACCACATCAATACCAGGTAAAAAGTGGGGGCTAACCATGTCAAAAGAAGCATTTCCTCACACTAGGGATGTGCAAGCACCCCTTAGATGTGATTTGATTGTTCCAGGCTCTTAGCTCAAAAAGCGGATCAGACAACCTGGCTTCAGCCCTCTGTTCAGTTTGCTCTCCCCAGCGGATCAGTTTCACCAACAGTTGGGAGAGAGAAAAGAAATCCCTCTCCTATCGCCAGAGGCAGCCCTCGCGACCCTACAGTAGTCAACGCAACTCTTTTGGGATCCAAGCATCTGGAAACAGCGGCTGTGGCCACTAGGAACATCCCCAGGCCACTTCCTTGCCTGCTATTAGTGCAGCCAAGCTGATTTGATTCAACCTCAAATGGCCGTTCGCAGCTTGGTATGGGGCAGGGTCATACTTTGTGGAAATAGGTAGGCATTGTTGTACTTTTGTACTTTTAGGCATTGATGGCTTATGTTTGTGCTGTAGTTTTGTGACTTGCATTAATACGTGAATCACATCATTATTGTTGGTTATTAGTCTAGTACAAAAGCGAACTTCTGAGAAAAAAACAGATTTAAAGGACACCATCTCACCACAAGGAATATTAGTGATGTAATTTTGAAGTTGACAAGTCCTCAGATGGGCACTTTACTGTGCATTGCCTACATGCGGACTGTTTGGGTTCTGTTAAGCCTTTACACTGGAATTAATTGTTGGTTCCTCTAAACAAACCTTTGCCTTGCTGCATTAAAATTAGACCTCCTTAGGCTAGTGACCCTATGATGTTTCTAGCTATGTTTGGGGCACGTTGGACCTTTCTATGTGACCATGCCTAGTACCACATTTTCCTGATGACAGATCTTGCATTAATATATGACCTCCTGCAATGAAGTACTTCCTCCCCTAAAAGGATTCACCTCTTTAATTTTTGGAGGGAGGATATCTCTGTGACAAAAGTCAGCAATTATTTTTTCTCCGATAAACCCACACTTTGCTTAGTGTACACACATAAGGTACATGAATTTATAGATCATAACCATACGGTCAATGAAACGGTACTGTTAGGGTTGTATCTGTTTTAATTTTCCATTAATAACAAGGTACATAGGTTGCAATTGACAAATGCACTTTGAACATTGCATCAAAAATGGTTAGTGGGTTGGAAAGGAAGAGGGGGCAGGCAGGGGGAACGAAGGTGGTGGGAAAACTAGTGTGAGAAGTTGGCCTGATGTATGATGTCACTAGTTCTAGTGTACACCTTATATCAGTCCAAATACCCTTATGGTGATTGGTTGTAAAGTCAACCTTATAGACCAGCTATCCTAGTGGTAGCATGGACAAGAGCAGTCTTAGGCTAAACTCTGAATGGCATGTGAAGCCAGCTGTGATACCATATATAATCCCTTGAATACCAAATGAAAGGACACCACAACAGATATATATATAAAATAAAGTGTATTTATTCTAGTCAAACCCTCAGCACTCTTTATGAGATTAGAGGTAAGTACAACACAGTCTTATTTAAGCATACATTAAGTCACATAGGTAAGTAATACAGTTAGGCCCTAGGGGCCACGCAACCCATATACTAAGTAAGTGGTATAAGAACCACTGTCACGGAAATAGGATAGGCCTAGGCTTAGGGAATCGCTGGGGCTACACTACACTAGCGTTAGTTAGGAAGTGGGAGGCCCACGGGATTCGTGTGCAGAGTGGAAACACTCACGCGTAATGCGTAAAAGTCAATAGCAATAGTACAGTTTAGAAAACGGTAGATTTAGGACACTTCCGGAGTAGCTAGGAAGTTGAGACTTGAAAACTAGACACTAGGATAGTCACTATCCTGATGAGCACCGGAGTACCCAAGTTACCTAGCCCACAGGCTGCGGGTGCATAGGGGTGAAGATGCGTCGTTTTCGTCGTCGACTCCTATGGATGCCTGAAGAAAGATGCTGACAGGCAGTCAGTGAAGAGTGTCCGGTGGATCCCAAGGCTGGGATCAAGAAGAGAAGAAACCTGCAAGCAGAAGGGACAGAGTCAAGGTCACTAGCCAGTGACCACGTGGAACCAGGAAGGAACCAGGCGGTGTCGTGAAGATTGCAGGTGAAGGTGAAGCTTGTCGCTGCAGCCAGGAGGACCAGGAAGCGTCGGACGACCAGGACCAGGAGGCGAGCTGTCCCACGAAGGCTCTTGCTGTCGGCGGCGTCGAAGTTGGACTAGGACTCACCAAGCCTTGGCAAGCGGAACCCACGAAGAACGGAGGACTTGCTTCTGGTGCAGACCAGGAAGGTCTGGGGTGCTTCTTCTTTGCAGAGAAGCGGGAGCCAGTCTGGAGGAGCCAAACCAGCGCAGAAGATTTCAGGGAGCGTCGTCACAAAGGCCACTTCCCAGCGGGCAAGCAACCGGACAGACGCGGCAAGCAGGAAAATGCAGAAGGGCCCCACGCAGGACTCGTGGAGTGTGGGGGGCTGATCTTCGGTGCAGATGGTGCTTGGGGTTGGGGCTTCTCAATCCCCGGTGCACAACTTCGAGGGTACCTCAGAAGCTGCGCGTTAAGTTACTAGCCACTTTTTCCAGGTAGCCGGTCCCACATCGCTCGTCGCCTCCACGGATCTCAGCTTTGCTGTGGATGTGGATCAGGGTCGGAGAAGTCTGGAAGTCAAGGCTCTGGTCGGGCTCTGCAGTCGGTTCCTCGTAGAACGTGGGCAAAGCAAAGGGTAGTCTCTTGATGGTGCCTGTTTGCACAGGGTAGCCACTCCTTGGCTACAAGGGAGATTCTTCAGTCTTCTTCTTTCGTCGAATGTCGAAGGTCCAGAGTTTCTGTTCAGTTTTGCAGGTTCAGGATAATCTAAAGTCTTGAGGCCCAACTCCCACTCTTATACTAATCTGGGGGGCTGGGATACCTGCTAGGTCACGCCTTATGGGTGGGACCTGGGAGGGGGTGGTTACACCCACTTCCCTTTGTCCAGTTTCGCGCCAGAGCTGGGGCTGGAGTGCCCCAGTGCCGGTTTGAACTGGACTATGCAAGGAACACCTTGTGTGCCCCAGGCATGTCTCATTCCTTTCAGCCCACCCTGCCCCAATACACTAAAGGCAGGAAACCTATTGTCCAGGCCTCCCTGGCTGGGATCACTCCCAGCTGCAGGAGGTCAGACTTGTGTCGTGGCAGCAGCATCCATTTTCTGATGCTGAGGCTTTGGTCAGAGGCTAACAGTGAAGTATGATTTTAACATGTCTTTCCCTCTAGAAGGGGGGAATAATATCCTCATGTCCAGAAATGGCATGGGGGTATTATTCCACAGTGTTAGACACCTTACACGACATGTTTTGATAAAGCCAAACCATAGTTACCATAACCGTGTAAGATTATAAGGCACTTTAAGAGTATATGGTAGGCTATATCATAGAACAGCTATAAGGACAAGGTTCCGAAAGCTGCAGACAGGCTCAGCTCATGCTAGAGCACCATCTCACATGTTACCAAGCACTCTGCCTCCAGGATTGTTAAGGCCTGCCATAGGAGTGACTGATAGGTACACATGTGTCTATATGTAAGTTAGGTATAGGAATACTACACCTAAGCAAGGGGTGATTACACGACCTTGCCCCAGCTGAGTGATCAGCCAGTTGTGTCAGACTGGAAGGCCAGGCCAGGGGTGGCATAATACATGCTGCAGCCCCTGGTACGCCTAGGGTACACCTATGCCCTGGGTACCTAGGGTACACTGTACAGGGGCCAATAAGGTGATCCTATCCAAATGGGTTATGCACCTAAAGTACATAGTATTAATTTAGAGAGAGAACAGCAGGGCTGTGGGTCTGATTAGCAGGCCCACAGCCACATCCAAGTCGAAAACCAGTAAAGCAAAAGCAAAAAGTGGGGGTGAACATAGAAAGCAGACCCTACTCACCTACAACTAGGGAGAGCATAGGAAGGGGGAATGGAACAATTTTATTTCAACAGTTTACACATTGAATGTAATAATTTCTTCACGTTTGACATGCAAAAATCTCCAATATATCCTGTACCCCTCCCTTTAAGCCTTCACTAGTGAGTTAGGTGTTATGGTAGCTGTAATCCGCAGTATCCGCAAATATATTGGGCAAGTGAGTTCCTTAAAAGTATCCGACAAAAATTTCAAACAGGATCTCCACATTTTCTCAAATTTAGGCAATGTGTGGGCCATTACCGCTGTCAATTTCTCCATAGCTAGTAAGTCCCATGGCTTATGTACCCAGTCTGTATGTGTGGGAATGGAGTCAGTGCCCCAGCGCGCGAGCGACACCTATTTGGCGGTGCACAAGGCCATTGTAATAGTCTTTCCATTGGCTGAACCGGTACTGTTCGAGGCCACTGACACGTTGCATAGAATAGTAGTTGCAAACCAATTAGCTCTGGTAGTAATGCTGTAAGACCTTTTAGTGATATTTGAGGCTATAGATCATTGCTTACTATTGTAATGGCCACTGTGTTTTGTGAGTTACAAAATTCCCAGACAGAGCCTCAATACATAAATTATATAGAAATATGTTCTTGGCACCTCTTGTACAAATATCGGGTTTGACTGCGGGGTACCATTGTCCTCGACCCTTGTCATGTTGGATTGTTAATCTTTGTTTTGGTATTCAATTTACTGTCCCCAACGGTGGTTGCTCTGTGACTCTCCTGGACTGTATGAAAAACAAGTATGCAAGAAAGACATTCCAGAATGGATATGTACTCATTAGTTACCTCATTGTTGAAAAGGCAAAAATGATTTTTTGTTGAAAAGTTTTATTGCCCTACTTTGCATCATCAGATATCACATGAATCCCACTCTGCATCGGAGCACAAGGTAACAATCCACATCTTGGTATCATAATTTAAGATTCGCGTACTTCATCTTACTGTCTTCCCTGTTATGTATCTGCTAGGTAAATCATTTGGTCCAATAGATGCAGGGTGTTTTTCTAGGATGGCAAGTATTGTCTATTGTCATTTACCATAGAGCGCATCACAGAGCCTTGCCACAAGATAAATAATCTGTCTCCTTAAATTAGAGCGTTGCTAGTCTTTACACCATCACTGTGGTCCATATATTTTGGTAACATATTTATGGTGTAGGAGGGATTTTTGTTTACAACATGCACTTGTCATCCTTGTTACCATCAGTTAATAACAGCCCCATTCTTTCCTTTGAGCGTCTCCCTAAAGCATCCGAGACCCAGTGTCACGGTTTTAGGATTAGCTGCCATTGGAAAGGCCAGATATCTGTTCAGTGAGTGCAAAGATTATTTAGGTTTTTGTAGAGCGCGTAGTCACCCAAGAGTATCCCAGCGCTAAACCTCGTAGTCCTGAGGATGAAAGTAAGGGGTCCAGTCGGTTTTAGGGAAAGAGGAAAGTCTTGAGGGATTTCCTGAAGCGCAGGAGGTTAGGTTCTGATCTGATTCTTAAGGGGAGCGCGTTCCATTGTTTGGCTGTGTGGACTGAGAAGCGACGGGTTCTCCTCCAGTAAGTTGCAATTATTGTGCATGATCACCATGTGTGGTTTGGATTCCTTTTTCCCACATCCATGTTAATTGGAAGTAAAGCTCGATGTCTGTTAGTATCTAAATGAAACTAATTTGCTTATATTCAAAGTCCTACAGCAACCATCTGTTTCCTGACGGCTACTGCGCGAAATGGCTTAGCTTCAGTTAAAATGTGGAAATGTCTAGGGTGAAGGATATACTGTTAAGTGCCTTTTAATGTTTATTAAATTCACAGATGTCCAGTAGTGTACTTATTAACTGACTACAGTACTATATATAACTGTTATGATCTGTTACTTTGTTAGTTCTGTTAAATCCTAAAGAATTTATTCCAGTTAGATCTTTTTTCGGACTAAGGCTCAGCTAACAGAGGGTGCAGAACCACCCTCCTAATTAGGGGAGTGCTCACCGTGGGCATTCATGGGGCTCATTGACACAAATACGTACTGGCTGTCAAGGAAAGAAATTCAATAGCAGGAAAGCTTTACAAAGGAATGCGGGGTGCCGTTCCCAACACAGCACCCTTCATGCGGTTTTCAATACTAGAAAAGACTGCCGGCACCCTCTACTCTCTGAATAGTCACTGATTGCTGTTACTGGTGGTTGAAGTTTTCTACTTGATCAAATGGCTAGCACTGGCCTGGGAAATTGATCAAGCTTAGTCAAAAGTTTCCTCCTTTGAGTGTAATGCATATATCAGATTTAAAATTGATCTGGAAACATGTTTCTTGGTGGATAGAAGTTCCTTAGAACCATTTATAGAAAATTCTCTTTGGGGGTAATACTGAACTTTATCCTCTTTATGCCGGATTCTTTGATTCTGTTAAGTAATACTTGTATGCAGTGGAAATGTCCGTGTACACACAGGTAAAGAAGGTAAAAAAAAAAGTACCAAAATATGGGTGCCCTGAACAGTATATGTCGAGATAAAATAAAGACTAAACAAGGTTTGGAAAGTGTCTTTATACCCAAAATGTCTAGCATTTCAACAGAAGAATACATGTTATAATACAATTACAATTTAGGAATATGGTTCAACACAAACCTCTTTCAACGGCCAAATAGCATGTCTGGCCGGAAGATGTTTCGCCATCCTTGACATGTTATCCAAGATCTCTATTGATCTTCTATTGGCAGCTAGAAAATCTGTAGTGCAGGCCCTTGAGATCTCAAGACTAGATTACTGTAACAGCTCTACATCGGAGCCTCCCAGGGCTGGATCTGGAAGCCACAAAGAGTGCCAAATGCAGCTACCTGAATTATTTTGAAGCTCCCGAGACTGGCGCATGTATACCCGGCCTTGGCTGAACTACACTGGCTCCTGCTGGAAAAAACGTATCCTCTTTAAGGCTATATGTTGTGGTAAATAAATTCTCAACCGAGGACCGCACTAGCTCTCCAACTTGGTGAAACCCAACTCACCTGGCTACAGCCTCAGACCCTCCGGAACAGCACTTGCAGTGATTCCTTATGCTAAGAAAGCCCAGATGGGTAATTGTTCCTTTCGATTCCGAGCATCCAAGCTCTGGAACATTCTCCCTTCCTACTTGAGACTAAAACTTGCTGAGGCAACATTCAGGAAAATATTTAAAAATCTGGCTGATTAGACAGGGTTAATTCCTTATAGCCTTTACAGTGGTTTAGCATTGGTCTTATGCGTTGGATGCCTTATTCCTTTTAGGGTCTCTGCTAGCTTCTTGCGTTGTTCCTTTTCTGTTCCTATAGAGTAGCAATCCTAGCGCAGGGACGCTCCACCTGTAGTAATCCGAGCGATTTAAAAAAAAAAAAAAAAAAAAAAAAAAAAAACCTGCTAAAATATCACATAACATAACAATTATCAACCAAATAATTACGAGATGTTTGAAGTTCACTGTAGCCAGTTTGTTAAATCCGATTTTGTTTCATTATTAAAGCTGAAAAAAGCTAAAACGTTCAAAAAGAACAATGGTGTTTTAGTTCATTTAACAGTTGATTGTGTGGCGTCATGCAGCCCAGGCACGGACGAGGTTGGTTGTTATTTGAGGGTTCAGTGACTTTATAAAGTTGGTAAATCGCAAAGCAGATCCACATTTGTCCAGATGGGCTACTGCACACTTGAGGCCCCAAAACGCTATCAAGGGTGTTCTTAGCATAAGCACTTCTCCCAGGATATCTGCAATCCGCTAAGGTAATTTGGCTGTTAGCGCTGATACCGAAGGAATGGCAGTCCTGGAGTCCATTTCTGTTAAATACTAAACCTATGTGCTGATTAAAAGCATGTGAAACTATGACCTAGCCAATTGTGGAGAAGCGAGTTTCTTATCTGCATCTATAGTATTCCAGCCTGTTCTTCTTTCATAGATTTGCATGCCAAACCTTATACATTCCAGTACAGGTGGTATATTGAAGTGCTATATTAACAGGAAGGGAATTGTGGGGAAAAGAAACCCGACTGTAGATAATAGGCCTGTGATATGCCAGACCTGTGGGTAAATTAAAAGTGCATGTGAACTATTAAATATAGGAGGTGTAAGTATTTTTAAAATCTAGAACGTTTGAGCATGCTGCACTGAGACTTTGTTCAGCGGCCCCACTGCTCACCCAAAACCCACAAAGCTCTCTCAAATTAAATACCCATCTATTATTTCTCAACTGAGTAGATCATATTGACAGACTGATGTGATTTCTGTCTTGTTGACCTATAGAGGAACTGTCAAATCTGACAGGGTAAAAACATGGGAAGAGTAATTCAAGCTTTTCCTTGGATAACCTGATCTATCGAGCCACTTTTTCACTTGTGAAAGTGTAGATTATAACAAGTGGACCATTTTCGAAACCTCACGTCTGATCAATTGATTTATAGTGCTGTACAGGTCATTGATGCATAAGTTCTGTTGGTGCATCTGGACGAAGAGGAAAGTATCATATGTAACAATGCCTCCTAAAGACTCCTTGTGTGTATATATACACATTTACATTTAATGTAGACTACCTTTGGTTGAGTAAGAAAGTAAAGCTGGTGCTGATGTTGACAGTGAGGATTTATAGTCTTTGGCAGTGGCATATATGCATTTTCTCTCTCATAGTTGACGCTACAGAAACATTTATCCCATAATGTAGTGTTCACGGATTAATACTACCAGGTTGTAGATGAAAACACTCACACTTTGGGGCATATTTACCTAACAGTGTTGTTGACGTAGAATTTTCTTGCTATTTTTCATTTAATTTGTCTTAATTTCCTAATATCTTACTCTGCTCTGCCAATCAATGTACACAATTTGTCTTAAATCTGATTAGTGCAACAATATTAGAGTGGCTCTGAAGCAACCCTTTTTTGTAAATCGTTTAAACATTTAAGTGGCGTTTGTCTATTATCAATTCTAATATTTAGAATGTCTTTTTTTGTAAATTCCAGACAAACCTTTAAAGAAAAGGAAACAAGATTCATACCCGTTGGAAGCCGGCAGTGCTGCTGGAGGGCCCAAATCAGCTTCTCAAGAGACTGTTTCTACAGGAAATGGGTCAAGACCACCATTGTTGGTTAGTATTGACCTTCAGCAAGCAGGTCGGACAGACTCTGTTACAAATGTACCTCAGGACTGTGACAACTCCAAGCCAGAGGAAATAAAGCAACACCAAGGTGACTCTTATAATTCCGCAGACGATACCACGTTAGTTCTCAAACCTAAACTTGAAAGCCATTCTGAAAGTCCAGGAAATAATTCTGAACTCCATCAGATCAGTGATGGTAATCAGACTGAGAGTAAACGAAATGAAATGAAAAGTGAAAGCAAGGAAAGAGAAATAAAATGTGAGGCCAAGCATTGTACAGTTACAACTGAGGACAAAGATGTTAAAAGTGACTGTATAAATGAAAGCAAACCAAATGAGAACAAAAATGAAAGCAGTCCAAATGAGAAAAGTGACAACAGATTGGACCGGAGGAAAAGTGACAACAAACCTGACAGGAGGAAAAGTGACAACAGGCCAGATAGAAGAAAAAGTGACCGACCAGACCGGAGAAAAAGTGACAAGAGGCTGGGAGGGAGGGATAGTGACAGTAAAGAGGAAGCAAGTAAAACTGCCAACCAAGCAGATATTAGTAACAGTGACAGTAATATTGAAAGCAGCGAAAGTGACAGTAAGCAGGAGAGCACAATTGAAGACAAAATGGAACCCAGCGAAAAGGATTGCAGAGTTGAAGGGAAAAACAGCGCAAACACATCTGTTGAGAACAGAAATGAGAACAAACTGAAGGAGGTGAAAAGAGGAGGACAGTTAGGTGGTAATAAATGCCCTGACCTATCAGGGGAAATCAAAGACAACAGCAAGCCGGACCAGCCCGGGAACGACAGCAAGACAGACAAGCCCGGGGGAGACGGCAAGCAAGACCAGCCAGGGGCCATTGACAGTCCAGATCAGGGCCAGGGTGACGGGAAGCAGGGCCAGGGTGACGGGAAGCAGGGCCAGGGTGACGGGAAGCAGGGCCAGGGTGACGGGAAGCAGGGCCAGGGTGACGGGAAGCAGGGCCATGGTGACAGGAAGCAGGGCCATGGTGACAGGAAGCAGGGCCATGGTGACAGGAAGCAGGGCCATGGTGACAGGAAGCAGGGCCAGGGCGACAGGAAGCAGGGCCAGGGCGACGGGAAACCGGACCAGGGCAAGGGCGACGGGAAGCTGGACCAGGAACAGGGCAAGGGCGACGGGAAGCTGGACCAGGGCAAGGGCGACGGGAAGCTGGACCAGGGCGAGGGCGACGGGAAGCTGGACCAGGGCGAGGGCGATGGGAAGCTGGACGAGGGGGACGGGAAGCCGGACCCGGGCATGGGGGACGGGAAGCCGGACCCGGGCATGGGGGACGGGAAGCCGGACCCGGGCAAGGGGGACGGGAAGCCGGACCTGGGCAAGGGGGACGGGAAGCCGGACCTGGGCAAGGGGGACGGGAAGCCGGACCTGGGCAAGGGGGACGGGAAGCTGGACCCGGACAAGGGGGACGGGAAGCTGGACCCGGACAAGGGGGACGGGAAGCTGGACCCGGGCAAGGGGGACGGGAAGCCAGACCCGAGCAAGGGGGACGGGAAGCCGGACCCGGACAAGGGGGACGGGAAGCCGGACCCGGACAAGGGGGACGGGAAGCCGGACCCGGACAAGGGGGACGGGAAGCCGGACCCGGACAAGGGGGATGGGAAGCCGGACCAGGGCGGTGGGAAGCCGGACCAGAGCGGTGGGAAGCCGGACCCGGACAAGGGTGACGTAAAGCCAGACCAGGACAAGGGTGATGGGAAGCCAAACCAGGACAAGGGCAGCGGCAAACCAGACCAGGGTAAGGAGGGAGGAGACAAGCCGGACCAAGATAAAGGGGGAGGTGACGAGCCAGACCAGGGTGATGGTAATTCAGACCAGGGCCACAACAGCAGCCAACCAGACAGCAGCCAGGGTGACAGCAACTCTGGTCAAGACAAGGGGAGTGGCGACTCTGGTCAGGACAAGGGGAGTGGCGACTCTGGTCAGGACAAGGGGAGTGGCAACTCTGGTCAGGACAAGGGGAGTGGCAACTCTGGTCAAGAAAAGGGGAGTGGCAACTCTGGTCAGGACAGGGGGGGAGGCAACACTGATCAAGGCAAGGGGAACAGCAGACCTGATCATGGCAAAGGGAGCAGCAGGCCAGATCAGAGCAAGGGAAGTGGCAAGCAAAACCTGGCAAAAGGTGGCAGCAAGTCTGAACAAGAAAGGAATGAAAATAAGCCTGACCTGCACAAAGGTGAAAATAAATATGACCAAGGCAAAGATGACAAGCCTGACCAGGGCGAGGGCAAACCGAGCCAAGGCAAGGATGTCAACAAGCTTGATCAGTCGAAGAACAATGGTAAACCAGTTAGGAGCCAAAGTGTAGAATCCAATACAAGCAGGCAAGAACTAAGGCCCAGACCTTCTACTCCAAAACAGAAAACTGATGGTCGGCCTGGAACACCAAAACAAAAAACTGATAATCGTTCTGAAAAACAGAAGAATGAACATCATCCTAACAATCCTAAACTGAAAAATGAAAATGAGCCTGAAACGTCAAAGCAGAAAAGTGATAACCGTCCTCAGAACCCAAAGCTGAAAAGTGAAAACCGCTCTGAGACCTCAAAACATAGAAGTGAAAATCGACATGAGACCTCAAAACACAGACATGAAAATAGACGTGATTCTCTTAAATCTGGGTCAGAGAAGAAGCCCGAAATGTCAAAAAACAAACCAGAAACAAAGTCCGAATCTTTAAGGTCAAAACCTGAAAGCAGATCTGAAACTCATAGGCGACAAGGCCTTGAAAATGCAAGACGTGATCATGATTATATAAAACAAAAATCAAGTGATCGATTGGATTCAGATAGGCACAAGCGTGACCAGTCAAAGAACAAGAGACCTGAAATGTTGAGGTCATCTAGTAGAAATGAACAAGATTCTAAACGAGGCAATAAATCTGATGAATCTAAAAGTGAAAGATCTGAGCGTGTGCATAGACGTGAATCGATTGATTCAAGAGAGAGACCCCCTTCAAGAGATCAAAAGCAGCGCCCTGAAAGCCCTCGAATTAGATCAGATGTTAAAGGCGATTCCAGTAAATTAAAATCTGAAAAAACTAGTTTGAGATCTCCTACGAGGAACGACCGAAAGTCAGATGGTGATAAGGCGAAAGGGGATAGTAATAAAGCAAAACCAGACAAGGCAGAGTTTCCTAGCTATTTGCTAGGTGGAAGGACTTTGAAACACTTTGTCATCCCAAAAATCAAACGGGATAAAGATGGAAATGCTATTCAAGAGGATACTACTGAAGTGGAGCAAATGGAAGTTGAAAAAATTGGTATGGTAGAAGATCTAAATAAAGGTGCAAAGCCAGTTGTTGTTCTCCAGAAACTTTCCTTGGATGAAGTGCAGAAATTAATCAAGGAACGAGAATTAAAAAACAGGCATTTGTCCAAATCAAATAGAAACAAGTTACTCAAGCAAGGAAAAGGTAGGACGTGTTTTGGCTTTATACTGGCTGTTTTTTTAGCCTATTGATGTATAATCTGTTATAGAGCAAAAAATTCTAGTCTAGCAAATGTTTATTATGAACCTATTCTATGTTCACATGCTGTATATTATTTTGACCTCTTATGGTTTGTTCCCAGACGTTTTTGAATTAAAGATTATGCTTTGTGCGTCTGTGAGAAAGTGCCATCTTTCTTGCATGGTATGCCCCCACTTTTTGCTGAATTGCTGAAGTACTTTGACTGAGTGTGCCCTGGGCTCCTGCCAATCAGGTACCCAGGGCCTATGTTCCTTCCCTAAAACTGTGTTGAAGCCTAAACCCAATTGGCATCTCTGGCCACATGTCAGCCCCTGGTAAATGGTACGCTAGGTACCCAGGGCCTTGTGACCATAGAAGGCCCCTAAGGGCTGCAGCACTTATTACGCAACCCTTCGAGGCCCTATACCTTGACACACACACCCTGCCCTTGCTGGCTGAGAGTCTTGGTGCAGAACAAAACTGAGTCGACATGGCACACATCCCTGTGTCAAGATCCCACGAAAGAATTTTTGAAAACACTCAGTTGCATTCTACAGAAAGGAGAAGAGGAAGGCAACATTGATGTAAACACCCAAAAATTCCTATTTAACCCAACACCGAAGGTTCCTCATATGTATATGCTTCCAAAGATGCATAAAAACAGGCATACTCCACCGTTTAGACCCATAGTAGCAGGCTGTGGGTCTATACATGAAGCAATAGGACGATATCTAGATTACCATTTGCAACCTTTGGTACAATCATGGGAAACATACATCAGGGACACTACTGATTGTCTGTTGAAATTGGAAGCGATTAAACAGCATTTTGAAAACGATTACCTGTTATGCACGATTGACGTGGTGGCGCTATATACATCTATAGCTCACGATGAGGGACTTGAAGCGGTAGAGTGGAGACTTCTTCAATCATCAATGACCAAGGTCAAAAGCATTTTTCTTTTGGAATTACTACATTTTTCACTATATCATAGCTACTTTTCATGGAATGACAAATATTATTTACAGATTACAGGTACATCAATGGGCTTTCCAGGAGCCCCAGCCTACGCAAATACCTTCATGGCTCATTTTGAGCATCAATACATTTTACAAAACCCAATTTGGCGGGCAAATGTGGCTATTTTCTTTGATACATTGATGATATTCTAGTAATATGGAAAGGCTCAAAACATCTTTTAGAGCAATGCATTATAGAATTGAATTTGTGTAATCCAAGAATACAGTTTACACATGACATTCAATCAGAAAAAATTCATTTTCTGGATATTGAGATTCACAAATCCACTCATGGCCTAGTTACCACGATGTACAGAAAGTCCACAGACTTTAATAATGCTCTGCATTATACAAGTGCACATCCACAATCTTTAAAGAAACATCTACCTCTGTCTCAGTTAACCAGAATTAAAAGAATTACTTCAGACTACAACCAATGTGAGACTGACATTCAGGAACAATTGGGAAGATACAGGGACAGAGGTTATCCCGAAGACCTACTTTTGGAGGCAGAACAAAAAGTGGCCCAAAAAAGACGATGATTTACTCTCAACCACCCAAAAAATTCTTTCTAAACGGGAAGTTTTTGTATTAAAACACTCAGTCCAATCGACACAAATAAAATCTATAATCCGCAAACGGTGGGAAATAATTGAACAAGAAGCTGACTTCCAGGGACTGTTTAGGGATCCTCCACTTTTTGCACACACCAGGTCTAAAAATCTGAGGGATCTTCTCAAAAGTCATGTCATCACCAAAAGTTTGAATAATGCAGGTATGAAAAAATGGCATAATTGTGGGCAATGTTGCAACGTAATTCTTGGCAATGTTTTTACACATCCCCGTACAGGTCAAAACATAACACTGCAGCACACATCAGACTGCAATACAGAGTGGGTAATGTATGCCATCAAGTGCCCTTGTGGACTTGTATATGTTGGAAGAACTAGCAGAAAGATTAAAACTAGGATTATTGAGCACAAAAGCAGGATCCGTAACAGAAATAAGAATTCCTCCCTAGTAACGCACTGGGTTAATACATCACATACAATTCCTCAGCTACGATTCACAGTCTTAGAGCGCCTCCACATGCGGTCAGACACTGACATGAACACAGCCCTAGCACGCAGGGAGACGCATTGGATCAAATTCCTGGGAACAGTCATCCTGGGAGGATTAAATGATCATTACGAATTATTATGCTTCATTTGAGATTTCTCTTCACATCATTGTACATTATTGCTAATTAACCTGATTTTCTCCTGTACAGGATTTGCACTCTGAGTCCTCTTCACTTGCACATCTATATACACTTTTTATTGTCTACTGCTAGAGTTCACCCTAATTTTGTATCCGGTTATTCATTTGTTCCCATATTTCACTTCCCAATTTTATTTAACTTCAGTGTTATGTCGATTTTTGCCGCTCCTAATATTTTGAAATTTTTTTCGTTTCCTAGTTGTTATTCTTTACGCGTTTCTTTGTAATACAGACCACGAACGTCCAAAACAGAGAGTCCTTTGTTTATTTTTGTCACCCGAGAGTTTTTTCCAATGTAAGACACTTGCCGTTCTATGTGACGTTGCCGTTCTTAGCCCTCGACGTCGAGGGCTAAGAGACGCCGGACGAGGTCGACGTACAGTGCGACGTCACGGACATCGGGGAACACGTCCTCAGTGATTACGATCTCCAGTCGGGGATCGGGGAGACGCGGACGTTCCCCGTCGGTGGCCTCCACGCGGGACAGGCCCGCCAAGAAGAGGAGAGTGGCCGCGAGCCCAGACAGTTCTGGTGGGGGCTCGCCGGCTAGGAGTGATGGGGCTTCGGAACATCTGTCCCCGCTGCGTACCCAGCAGCCGCCTCTGCCTCCTGTGCCCGATCTTCCACCGGCTCCTCCACCGGTGCCTGACCTTCCTCCTCCTCCTCCTCCTCCTCCTCCTCCTCCTCCTCCTCTCCCTCCGCCCCCTCCTCCGCTGCCTCTGCCCGTGCCTCAGCTGCCTACATCTCCACCGCAGCCACCGCCTCCGAGGGTTCCTCACAGGCAGAGATCTCGCACTCGCCCCCGCAGGCGATCACGGAGTAGGCGCAGATCGTCCACACGCTCTGGACATGGACGACGGAGGTATCGGTCTCGTTCCAGAGGCTCGAGGGGCACGAACTCTTCTGGGACTGGACGGTTTTCGCCCTCGCTGTCGGAGACGCCTCCTACCCGCGTCTCGCCGGTGGATGACATTGCCACGTTCCAGGAGGTGCTGATGAGAGGGGCGGCGAAGTTGGGGATATCAGTCACTACCCCATTCCCACTACTTCTGTGATCTTTGAAACTTTGCATAAGGCTCATCTGTCGCGCCCCCTCCTCCCGTTGGTTCCGGGGTTGGAGGAACCTGCAATGGAGGTGTTCTTGACGCCGGCCGTGGTGAAACCGGCGCCCTCGAGACTGCTAAAAAAGTACAGGGCTCCTGACTCGGACCCGGCGTTCCTCAGAGTGGATCCTCCACCGGATTCGGTTATCGTGGCGGCGGCTCGTAAACAACACTCTACGACGCCTTCATCCACGGCTCCTCCGGATAAGGAGAGTCGCAAAATGGACTCCTTGGGGAGGAGGATGTGCTCCACGTCGGCCACTACGATGAAGGCCGCTAGCGCCTCCGCTCTGTTGGGGCGCTATGACAGGTCTCTTTGGGACTCCCTGCAACAGTTCGCTGCCTCCCTGCCTAGAGACAAGAGGGAGGACTTTCAGGAGGTGCTGAACGAGGGCATGATGGTCTCTAATCAGATCAGTGCGGCGGGGGATGTGTCGCTGCTGGCGGCCCATGGGTACTGCCACGGCATACACATGAGGAGGCATTCCTGGCTGCGGCTGACCCCGCTCAAGCCTGAAGCACAGCAGAAGATCGCCAATTTACCATTCTCTGGCACGACGCTGTTCGGGTCACATGCGGATGACGAGATGGCCCGCATGAAGGCTGAGGCGGAAACTCTGAAGGCGGTGGGGCTGGAGAGACCCAAGGAGCAGAGGAGGTCCTTCCGATCCTCGGGCAGGCGCTACGCCAAGCAGAGAGGTCAAGGGCGTCAGTCGGGCCACCAACAACAGCCACAGCAACAGCAGCAGTTCCCGAGGCAGTCCTTTCAGAAGCGCCAGAGGGGCAGAGGACAGCATCAGTCCTCGTCGGGGAACAAAGGCCCGGCCGGGTCGAAGCCCTGATAAAGTTACTTCCCCCTCATCCGTTACCCGCTCCGGTGGGGGGGGGAAGTATTCAACACTACCTGGCAGAGTGGAGGACAATAACGCAGGACAAGTGGGTGCTGAATATTGTTTGCAATGGGTACTGTCTTCGTTTCACCAGCCCGCCTCCACAGATTCCACCAGTGCGCTCCTCCTACATGGTAAGGGAGCTCCAGCGGGAGGCAGACGTTCTGTTAAAAAAGAGGGCGATAGAAGCGGTTCCTTTGCAGCAAAAAGGAAGAGGTCTCTACTCACGATTCTTTCTCGTAAGAAAAAAGGACAAGAACGAGTTCAGGCCTATTCTAGATCTGCGTCAAGCCAACAAGTGGATCCGCAGAGAAAAGTTCTGTATGTTGTCCCTGCATCAGATTTACCCTCAGTTGCATCGAGGAGACTGGCTGTGCGCCATAGATCTGCAGGACGCTTACATTCATGTGCCGATCGCACCAAAGCATCGCAAGTTCCTGAGGTTTCTGGTAGGCAACAACCATTACCAGTATTCAGTACTCCCGTTTGGCCTGAAGTCTGCACCACGGACGTTCTCCAAGTGCATGGCGGTGGTCGCGGCACACATGCGGAAGACCAAGGTGTTTGTGTATCCTTACCTGGACGATTGGTTGATCAAAGCGTCCACTTACCAGGATGCCCAGTGCCATTTCAACAGGACAGCTGCCTTGCTGCATCGCCTGGGCCTGCACATCAACATGTCGAAGTCAGTGCCGATCCCTGTGCAGTGTCTCCAGTACTTGGGGGCCTCAGTCAATACCTTGACCGCAAGCGTGTGTCCTTCGGAGGAGAGACGCTTATCGATCCGTGGGAAGGCGCGGCATCTCATCTCAGCCCGCTCTCCTACGGTGAGGACGGTGTCTTCCTTACTGGGGTCGATGGCTTCTTGCATCTTTCTCACCCCCAATGCACGTCTGCATATGAGGCCCCTACAGGAATGTCTGGAGGATCAATGGGACCAGAGGCGGGGGCATTGGGAGGAGAAGATCCAGCTGTCTCAACACGCTCGGCAGTCTCTGAAATGGTGGTGTGCCCCAGAGAATGTCTGCAAGGGGACTCCTTTTCACAAGGATATTCCGGTCCAGACCATAGTGACCGATGCATCTCTCCAGGGCTGGGGAGCGCATTCGGGCCCTCTTCAGATTCAGGGGATATGGTCGCAGATGGAGACGACTTACCATATCAACTTTTTGGAACTCAGAGCGGTACACTTGGCCTTGAAGGCGTTCCATCCCTCCTTCAGGACGAACTCCCTGCTGGTTCAGACGGACAATACTACGGCCATGTATTACCTCAACAAGCAGGGGGGCTCACGTTCACGCACCCTGTCTCGGGAGGCACAGGCGATCTGGAACTGGCTGGTGGCCAGGAACCTGACGATCACGGCGACCCATCTGCCGGGGGTGCAGAATGCACAAGCAGACGCGCTCAGCAGGCTCGTTCAAGAGAACCACGAGTGGGTGCTAAACGACGACGTGCTAAGAGACGTCTTCGCAGAGTGGGGCACTCCGGATATAGATCTGTTCGCTACGGCAGAAAACAGCAAATGCCGCGACTTCGCGTCCAGGTACTACCAACCAGGGACGCTGGGGAATGCCCTATGGATCAGCTGGTCCAACAGCTTTCTCTACGCCTTTCCACCCATTCCCCTGATCCCGGCGGTGCTGATCAAGCTGTCGCAATCCAGAGCCAGAATGATCCTGATTGCTCCGGAGTGGCCGAGGCAATGGTGGTTCACCGACCTTCTTCACCGGTCTGTTCTGCCACACAGACGCCTGCCGTGTCGGCCGGACCTTCTCACGAAGTTCGGAGGACAGATGGTTCACCCCAATCTCTCGTCCTTGAGTTTGGCAGCATGGCTCCTGAGCTAGTACAGTATGGACACTTGAACCTACCTCAGGACTGTATGGAGATCTTGAAAGAGGCGAAGAGACGATCTACGAGGACTTCTTACGCATATAAGTGGAAGAGATTCTGCTTATGGTGCAAGGCAAAGGACTTTGACCCTACATCCTGTAAAGAAGATCTTATTTTGCCTTATCTGCTGCAGTTAGCTCAATCTGGGCTTAATTTTCATTCTATTAAGGTTCATCTCGCAGCTCTGACTGCGTATAGGAAGGGCCCTTCTCAAACCTCATTTTTTCAAATCCCTGTGATTAAGGATTTTTTGGAGGGTTTGCGTAAGGTGTTTCCCCCTGTTTGAAGACGTTCTCCACCATGGGAATTGAATGTGGTGTTATCTAGATTGATGAGGGAGCCTTTTTAGCCTATCCATTTGTCTTGGAAGGCTGCCTTCCTTGTGGCCATTACATCGGCCAGGAGGGTGAGTGAGATTCAGGCTCTGTGTTGTCAAGAGCCGTATACTGTTTTCCATGCTTCTAAAGTAGTGATGCGTACCCATCCTAAATTTTTGCCTAAGGTGATATCAGATTTCCATGTAAATCAGATGATAACTTTGCCTACGTTTTTTCAGCATCCTTCCTCTCCGGCGGAGAGGTCTCTGCATTCACTTGATGTACGTAGGGTGTTGAAATTCTACCTGGATAAGACAAAAGATATCCGCAGGTCGGATCAACTGTTTGTTAATTATGGTTCGGTAAGAACTGGTTTAGCTACCTCAAAGCAGTCCATTTCCAGATGGATTGTTTCCTGTATTCAGCTTTGTTACCAAAAAGCTAATAAAACATTGGGGGGTAAGCCTACGGCACATTCGACTAGAGGCAAGGCTGCTACTACCGCTTTGCTCAGGAATGTTCCCATTGCGGACATTTGTAAGGCTGCCACCTGGAAGTCAGTCCATACGTTTACAAAGCATTACTGCCTGGATTCTGATGCTAGGGCAGATGCGCAGGTTGGACAGGCTTCGCTGAGGAATTTGTTTGCACAGTGATTTGTTGGTGTTTGGTTCTTACTCCACCGCTGTTTGTTGGTTGGGATGGGCTTGCCATTATATTCATAGATTATGACTATACACAGAGATCCCCTACTACAGAAGGAGTAGTTTCTTACCTGTAACTCCAGTTCTGTAGTAGGGGTATCTCTGTTATAGTCATAAGCGACCCTCCCTCCTCCCCGGTGGAGTAACCTGACAGTATCAGGCCTGTTGTTATACACCTTCAAAAAGAACTGAAAGTAACTTGTGTTGGCTGTGCATCCTGGGATACCGGGGGTCTCTGGAGAGTTTCTTAAAGGCACGGTATCCCTTTAGCAGACACATAATGACAGCCTATAGGGCTTGTCTGTCCACCCCTTCCTCTCTATTGTTTAAAGGGATTTTGGTGAAGGGAGTGTGTGATAATAAAGGAACATGTCAGATGTGAATAAAAATGACATTGCAACTTTATTTTGGCTTTTGTGTTCACTTCAGAGGAAGTGCTGGCCAGTGCAGCCTTGTTGTGATTAGGCTGTATTATTTTGTCTGTCTCTTAAGTGTCTTTGCAGGTTTGCAAATGCGGGACAGCTTAAGAGATATTTTTGATTGCTCCGGGGTCCCCGCACATGGGCGGGGATTATTCATAGATTATGACTATAACAGAGATACCCCTACTACAGAACTGGAGTTACAGGTAAGAAACTACTCCTTCTCCTGTTACACATCCCTGTGTGCCATGCCCACAACACACACTGCCCTGGCATACATCAGCCACCCCTCTAGCTGGGTGCCCTATGCCAGTGGTGTGGGTACAGGTGCATGCGCCCTGTGCCCCTACAGTACCCAGGTCCATTCCTGGGCACTGTCAGTGCAGTGCTGCCATCTAAGAGTATATGGTGCTGGGATATCGTCAACATGAACTCCACAGCACCATGATGGCAACACTGAAGACTGAAGTTTGGTATCAAACTTCTCAGCACATTAAACCAGCACTGATGCCAGTGTGGGATTTAATGTACAATGCACAACAGAGGGAATCTTAGAGATGCCCCCTGAACCTAACCTACAATCCAGGTCTTGTCTGAGGGGCTGCCTAGGCTGCCACACAGCAGACATGTTGCTGGAGCCCTGGGTAGAGAGCCATCTGCTCTCCTGGGCCTGCAACAATGCACATCCTGGGCTTGGTGCTAGGTCTCCTCCCCCAGGATGGGCAGGGGAAGCTTCAAATGCTTACCGCCTTTGTGAGCTTCTTCAGGCCACTTGCTGTACTCAGCAACTGGCCCCTACCGGTTCTGACCCCCACTCTGGCAGGAAGACTGTCCGGAAACCCCAAGGAAGGAAAGGGGGTGTGCCAGCCTCTGCCAACCCCACCCCTCAGGTGGGGGAGGCGAGGTGAAGCACATCTCCGGGATCTCGCCATCTTGAAGATGGAAAGCCCTGCCCAATCAGGACTAGGCTACTGCCCCCGTCCCACAAGAGAGTGGCAGGATAGGGGGTGTACCCACCCCGGGGCAGGGACCCTTTGGTCCCTGCCCTTTACCTACCTGTAACGCCCCTAAAGTCAGTATTTAGGTGCACCCTGAACCTTCTTTCCTCAGTTCCAGATTCCGAAACAAGCAAGAAGATCAAGAAACAAGACGACCTGCCGTGCAGCTTGCTAACAAGAGGAAGACACCAACTGATTTGGCCCCAGCCCTACTGGCCTCTCGACCCTCAAACCTGCTGCTAAACCCCGGCATCTCCAGTGGTCAGCAACCTCAGAAACCCCGGAGGACCTGACTGCCTTGTGACTCTAACTACCTGGGACTCCCGCGAGCAGTGGTACTGCTCAAAGCAAGTAACTGACCCCTGGCATCAGTCAGGAACCGCAAACCCTGCACACTTTGCACCCGCCAAGCCTGGCCTGGGCCGGAGTGAACAAAGACCATGAGGACATCCCCCCCGGCGACTGTGACCCCGAATTCAGCACCCAAGGACCCACCTCGACGCTCCTGATGACGCCTGCAGACTCAGAACCAGGGACCCCTCCAACCGCGACCAGCAGAGGGTAAGATTTCCCGACACCAAAAGGCACCCCGGCACCCTGCGGCCCCCTGTGCCCTACTCCTGGGTGCCTACCTATCCTCCAACTACCCAACTTACCTCTCGAAGTGGTGGTCGCACCTGAAGAATCTTCGTCCCCAAGCTTTGCAGCCTTTGTTCGTTCTTGAGCTTCTCCATTGCAATCCATTGAGCGCCCGACGGCTCAAAAGCACCCTGCACCCAGCCGCCGAGTGCCACTGGCAGTGCAACCTCTACTCTAATCTACTTCCCCATTTGCTCTGAGCAAGTGACCAGGAGCCCAGCTCCCACAGCCGCGTGGCCTGCTAGCCAGCAGCCACCAACCAAAGGCCCCCTGCCTCCCATAGGATAACCTGGGCCTAACTCACTCTGCACCCGGCTGCCCCTGTGCCGCTGAGGGTGTAACAACTGTACCTACCTGACCCTGGGAGACCCCTGAGTCTATGCCCAGAACCTTAACTCTGCCAGTCGAGTACTTACCCAAAAGCCGATAACTCACTTTTCTTCCATAGGGTAACATTGACTGGTTTCACTTTGAAATTCTTGTAAGTGTCGAGTTTTGAAACGTTAAAATATTCATCTAAAATCAGCCGAATTACGAAAACTAATTTACTCACCTGTTATCAGGAGAGATCCCACTGCTGGATCTTGGTGCCCAGCACTGACCCTGAAAAGTAATTACAACCATACTTACCTATAACTTGATTTTCCTTCCATAGGATAGCATTGCCTGGTTTTCACCAGAAATTCTTCTAAGTGTCGATTTTGCAAATTTACAAATATTCGTTAAAAATAGTCTGTATAACAAAATCACATTCTTTCAACTGGAGATGCCCCAGTGCTGGATCCAGGATCCAACACTGAGTGGGAAAAAGTAACCATAACCCCACTTACCTGCTAAGTGAATTTCCTCCCATATGATAACATTAATGATTTTATGTGAAAAGGCTTCTGTCAACTTTTAGAAATACAATAATATTCCTTAAAAATCACTACTGTAACCAAAACGTTTTTACTCCACTCTTTACAGGAACTGTCCCAGGACTGAATCTAGGATCCAGTCCTGTGGTGAGAAAAGTAATCCAAAAAGTAATCAATTGCATTTAACTAGAAATTCAGTGTTATATTGTGTTTGAAATTGTGTTGCCTATTGCAACAACTGTAACTATTACATTCAAAAGTCTATTGCCTATTGAAAAGTATTTATCTAAAGCATCTCATTTTGAGAAAGTATATTTTGATACCTATTGTTGGTTCTCAAATAAAACTATATATTTTTATACAAAACCTTTGGCCTAGAGTTCAGTTCTTGAGTGTGTGAGACCATTTGCTGACTCTGTGTGTGCAACAAATGCTTTACACTGTCCTCTGATACTGCCTTACTGCTCGACCAAGCTACCACTTTAGAGAGTAAGGTTATATCTTACTTTAGCCTCTGCCAAACCTCTGGGGACTGGGGACTCTGTGCACACTGTACCTATTTGGGAACAGTATATACAGAGCCACTTTCTTACAGCATCAATCCTAGGTTGTCAGTACAGTTCACTATGATGTTTAGTAGAAGCCCACAATCTCACATTGTCTCCATCTTTACTCTTTAGTACAGTTGAAAATATCACTAGAAAAGTACTAATCTGTACTCTCCAATTGAAGACACTGATGAAACATGTTTTTCGTTACGGGTTCGATAGCATGAGTTTAAAATGATGCATGGTTTGAAGTTTTTAGCACTGCCTGAGTCCCTTTGTTGACCAAACAGCTTTCACACTATTGAAAATACTCTTTAGTTTCTTTGTACAATCGATAGTTAGCTAAATCAGTCTAATGAACACAATATTGGTAGGTTTTTACAGGCATTATGTGAAAACAACTTTTCCTTCATTGCTCTTTGACAAGGGTAGGTATAGGCCAACTTAGTAACTCTGACCTGAAAGAGCAGACAAGTTTTGACCCATGCACCTTTCAAGTTTTCTGGAGATAATGCAGATTGAGCACATAACCGTACCAGAGACTGTCAGGAATATTTATTGGTGTGAGTTGTTCCTTTTACCACAAATGTACACACAGGAAGGCCACACTTGTTTTAAAGGCTTTAATGTAAGCCATTTTACAGACCCCCCCCCCGATTATTGCTCTTAGGTTAGTAATTTTGCGGCACCAAAATGAGAATTTTGTGGCATTATTGCGGCACTTTTTACCTGTAGTCCATCATTTTCAGCCTTATTTCAATGGAAACAGTTTTTAGCAGAGTATTCCACTTTGAAATAGGTATGTTTAAAGTGTCTGAGTGTTTGCTATATTTTCCATTGTGTTAACATTCCTTAGCATTGTTTAAGCCAAGCACAATAGCACAGCGTTGCTAGTCATCCTGTTGCCGGTGTCATTGTGCTGACTTTGTACTGGCGGTGTGTCACCTAGCATCTTTGGGACCCTCACCCTGGCCGCAGCATTTCATCTACAGGTAGGTGAAATTATGTGCACGGTACACCACCTTTAATCTGAATCACTTCTAGCATTCCTAAGGTCTCAGTGTGAGTTTACATAGTGGACATAAACTATAAACTTGTCAACATTTGCCAGAAAAGGCGGCTTAACAGTAACACGTGTGGAAAGATTGACCAGGATCACACGGTTTTTGTGGAGCTGGGGCTCAACCCCAGGATTCGAACTCCAAGGTTATTATCATTGCTGCAATCTATATATTTCAATCACCCAGTTTACACACAAGTGCATTGATACTGGGGATACTTCTGAAAAGCATGCTAAAAAAGAGTTGTAGTTAGAAGCTGCCTCTGAGCTTTGCTTTAAACAGTCGTTGGTGTCAATTGGCTCTTGTGACAGGAAATCTGACCTGAATTTATTTCACGAGTTTACTTTTGTGAAGTTTTGGTCATTAAGGGCAGGTCATTTGGTAGTCCCAAACCGTGCAAAAATAAAATAGATATATCCATTGTTCACTAAAAGATGTGTGTGTAAATCTATTTTTTGTAATTTTAATAATGTGATCTACCAACATTCACTCAGCCAACACTAACATTTTGAGAACTGTGGTAGCTTTATATTTAGGTAACGCTGACGGCATAGTATTTAAATGGGTATTTCTGAGGTGCTCACTAGGATAGGAAATTGAGACAAATCTCCCCACTGCAGTATTCTGAGGATAACTTCAATATTCCCATTGAGTTTTGACACTTAGGTGATCAGTCACCCAGAAATGTATGTACTAAATGTAAATCACACAGTCCAACTAAAAAAGGGATTTCTTACAGAGTACCAAAAGTGCGAAGGAGAGTTTGAGGTGTCTAGGTGTGCTTAGATGGCACTTTTGTAGAGGAGAGAGTGTGCAGAGGCAGCTTGCTCAAGCTTTGCTGCTAGTCTATTGACGTGTTCTTTGACAACGAAGCTTGTGGGGGCCCCACCAGAGCTTTAATGACCTCAAATAGAGCTGAACCCTGTAAGATATGTGCCTCCCGCAAATTTGCACAGCGGTGACTAGACATTTTTTGCTGCTTGGCAAAGTTAGCGAAGTTAGTGTCAGAAACAATGTGATCTATGCACTGTGTGTGAATCTGCAGCCCTACATGCCAAGAACAGATGCGTTACTGGTAAGTAGCATTTTTCTTTTCTACTGGCTATTCAGCTAATTACTTAACCAGCAATAGTATTGCAGTGTGATGTGCTGAGGGCTCTTGTTTTCAGTCAAAATTTGTGCATGCACCATACAGGCCAGAACTGTATGAAAGTAGCAGAGCACACAAGATGATGGACGGAATGTTGCACATTGGCAAAACATTCACCCCCAGTCATAGATCTGGGTTTAATCCATCGTTATTTTGCTCACCACGCCACCCCAGTTCAGACATGGCCATATTCAAATCAGTCTTGACCCTGTGCCTCATGGGAACAGTCCAGCCCGAACTGCCAAGCCATGTCTCCCCTGGAACGGAATCAAGCATCCTAGGACCGTTTTCGGGGTTTCACCCCTCTTCAGGCAGGATAGCTTGACTCCAGTGGTGTAGTGATCACGGGACCCACGTCTGGGCATACCCTTCCCACATAGGGCGAACAGCAAAACCTACAAGATGATGGACGGAATGTTGCACTTTGGCAAAACATTCACCCCCAGTCATAGATCTGGGTTTAATTCATTGTTATTTTGCTCACCACGCCACCCCAGTTCAGACATGGCCATATGCAAATCAGTCTTGACTCTGTGCCTCATGGGAACCGTCCAGCCCGAACTACCAAGCTATGTCTTCCCTGGACCGGAATCAAGCATCCTAGGACCGGTTTCAGGGTTTTACCGCTCTTCAGCCAGGATAGCTTGACTCCAGTGGCATAGTGATCATGGGACCCACGTCTAGGCATACCCTTCCCACATAGGGCGAACAGCAAAACACACAAGATGATGGACGGAATGTTGCACAGAGCAGCAGAGGCCTTTAATAGTCTGCAGGACGCACTGCCGATTGTAGCCAAGAAGGGTTCAACATCTGTGTAGCAATGGTAACTGAGATTGAGAGGCCTTCCTAGTGACGCGGCAACAGAAAACGGATAGATTGTGTGCATATTTGTAACAGCATGTAACGGTCTTGTGCTGTGATATTCATCAAATTGCAGTACATTTTTGTATAAAGTGTAGCCTTTTACAAGACTGCCGATTTTGCGATTATTTTGCAAATCATGAAATCCTGGAGGGTCTGATTTTAATGCAGAGAAAATTGGACAAAATAATTGCAGAAGTCAGTAAAAGTTTAGCATACGCGCAGATTGTAAAAACTATGAAACCAAGCAGCAAGTTAGAAACCCTACACTCCTAATCCTTAAGCATCAAAGGCATTGCCATCATGAAAGTTTAAGCATTTAAAAAACATCATACTTTTGAGCTGAATTTCAGATTTCTGCAGGTCTTAGGCCTGCCTGCGAGACAAGTCTGAAGTGTCTATTGGTAACGATGTTATGAGACAAATACTCTAAATGACCTTGGATTGCTCAACTGAGCCTACTGTCTGGAACGTTAAAGTTCAGATCTTTCACAGAGAGGGCTGTGAACACTTTACTCGATAGTCTCTAATCAATTGATTTTTAGAAAAAAAAACACTTGATCTTAATAAAAGGAGAGTGAAATAAAGTCAGAATTCCCTTGCACATGTTAAAGCCATTGTTTTTTCCTACGCACCTTCTATTCAAATTAATATATGGACGTGAAGCATGCTATCAGTACACAGAACAAAATGTAATTCACATTATTATACAACAATAAAAATAAATGCCTCTATTGCAGATCGGTTGCTTGAATGGCCTAAGCAAATGTACTGTATAACGTTTCCTCTGAAAGACACAAAGCAAATATGATGGTATGTAATAAGTCTACCCAGGGACCATAGGTTAGACTACAACAACTTGTTCCCAACTTGTCAAGTGGAAACTGTCATCTGAAAAAATGCCTCTTAAAGGTTTCTTGTATACATCTACATACAGGCATTTACATTTAGTGCAAACTTGTTTAGGATTGAGTAAGATTAAGACAAAGTGGTGCTGATGTTGGCAGGCAAGAATGCCTATAGACTTTGGCAGTAGGATATATACAATTCAAGCCTTAATCAAGTGAAGGAAAATAAACCCTGGACATGCTACACTACTGTGAAATCTAAACACAGTATGGTTACCCTGGGATTCTCTGAAAAGGATTCAGATATAGTGGCGGAACTGAAAAGGCATGGGGAAACATTACAAGTCTGAGCTCAATAACCCAATTGTATCAACCGCAGAGGCTCCGGAAATATTGCAGAAAGATTTTCTTTTGATGCATTAGACAGAATATCTACAATGCCTCATCAACAAAAGTTGTAGACGGTCATTTCTGAGTCTAAGTCTTATACTTCAGCAGTAAAAATCAACAGTTGAAATAGTAAAAGACAGAAAAAGAACCTTGTGTTATGTTTTGATATGTAACACGCATTCTCAACTGGTAGGGTATCCTAGTGCTAGACATATGTGGACTATCTTCAACTAGGGCAGATGGAAGAGGCTATTTAAAGAGGTAGGTCTTCAGCTTCTTGTGGAACTGAAGAATTGTGGCGGAGGCTTTGATGTTTACTAGCAGGTAATGCTGTGCTTTATGAGCTATATAGGATTAGGCCTGACCATGTAGGATCTGTACAAGTAAGAGCCCAACCAAGGTGTTGCCGGGCTTGTGGAAGGAGATACAGCCATTGAGGTAGGCCGGGCCAATTTAGTGTAGTGCTTTGTAGGTTATATGTGACTATTTTTCTGGTGTTGCTCGGGATCCATATGCAGATTTTACTCGGCATCTTCAGGGTGTGGAATCAGTAGGCTGTCACATCGTTGACTTGGGTGGTCATGTGGAGTTTGCCGTCAGTGATGATTCAGAGTATCTTAGCATGGATGTGGGTTCTTCAGTCACCAGGTGGCATCCAATGTTGAGGTGTTTTTGCTGAGGATCACTACCTCTGGTTTGTGCTTAGTTTGAGACCGTTGATCTGCATCCATTTGGTAACTTCGATTGTGTAGGTCGTGAACTTGCTTTTGCGTGTTCAGGGTCTTGTCTGAGAGGGAGAGTATGAGCTGGGTGTCCTCACCCTAGGAGAGGATGTCTGTCATGTACATGTTCAAGAATGTCTCACTGGGCGAGGTACCTTGCAGTACTCCACAGTTGCAGTTTCATGCATCTGAAGAGGAGGATACAAGGCTGACTGACTGTGTCTTACCAGTCAGGGAGGAGCAGATCCAACTGAGGGCAGGTCCTTGGATACAGCTCTTGTGCAGGCATTGATGAGGATGGGGTGGGATACTGTGTTGAATGCTGATCCAGGAGGATGAGGGCTACCGTGTCTCTTCTGTCTAGGATCATGCAGATGTCTGTTGTGGTGATGAGAGCTGTTTTTGTGCTGTGGTTTGGTCTGAAGCTGGACAGGGTGACATCAGGATGGTCCCTGAGATGGTTGGGGAGGTGTTTGTTGTTTCTTCTTTAGCACTTTAGCCTGGTACGATAGCAGGGAGATGAGTTTGTAGTTGGTGAGCGTTGATGGGACAGCAGAGGGCTTCTTGAGCTGGGAGGAAAGTAGCGTATTTCCATGTGTTTGGGAAGGGGGTTGATGGGATGGAGGCGTTCAGGGTTGGGTGTGAATGCTGTGCTGATGATTTGAATTCCTATGTAAAGGCTTGGTTGGGGGGGGGGATGGAGCTGGGGTCCATTGGGGCCCGAGAGTGGGTGGACTGTATGGTGGTGGCCGTTTTGTCCGTTGTGATGGTGATCTAAATAGTCATGGTAGTTTCCTTGGCTGAAATGCGAAGACTTGTTGCTAGATCTCTGTGGTCTAGTCGGGGATCGAAATGACTATATATGGAGATTATCTTGCTAAAGAAAAATTGTGAGTTCTTGTTGCAGAGCTACTGTGAAGAGGGTGATGCTGTTAGAGGGGACCGCTGGTGCAGTGAAATTTTTCTCAATGGCGAAGATTGCTTTGCTGCTATTAGTGCTAGAGCTGATAAGGTGTGATACCGTGGTGTTTGGTGGCCTGGATCTGTTGGTGGTAGTGTGTCAGGGGGAGTTTGAAGGTATCTTTGTCCTTGATGTCATGGCTCATTCCCCATTTGTGCTGCAGTTGTTTGCAGTGGCGTTCAGTCACCCGGAGTTCCTCCATGTACCAACTGGCTTGAGGTCTAGATCTTGTGTTTTTGATGTGCTTGAGGGGGCCAGGGTGTCTGCGCAAGTGGAGATCCAGTTGATGGGTTTCAGTAGGATGCTGCTCTTTGTTCCGACATTCTGTCAGTGTGAAAGTTCAGTCTAGGGATGTTGCAGTTTTGATGGGCTGGTTTGGAAGTGGTAGGTCTGGGTTCGCGAGAAATAGGAATGTTGAACTTGACAAGGGTGTGGTCTGTCTAGGTGTCCGGTGTGAGCGTGTTAAGAGATGTTGTAGAAGGTGGTGAAATAGGGAGAACTGTGTGGATCCTTTCACGTGTTTGATAGGCTTGAGGTTCCTTAAGTCTTCCAGTAGTGTGGTCATTTGCAGGTCGGTGCTGTCTTCCATTGGAAGAACAGTTATCCAGTATTGGGGTATCTTCCATAGATTTACATGCTTAGAATCATACCCGCCGTCGAGGTGGGAGTCTCGCAGTACATATAAAATATATACACAATAGTAATAAAACATTACATAATAGGCTACAATGGACAGTAAGGTCACTACATTAGCCTATCCTAGTCTTTTTGTAAAAAGAACCAAATCTGGAACACAGCCAATCAGGCTCCAGCACCCTCTTAGAACCCTCCACAGAGAGGCAAACCCTCAGATTTTCTACCGCACGTCGTGTGGCAGGGAGTTTCCCTGAGCTCTGCTCAGTTTTTTTTCACCTTTGGCTGAACTTTGTGAGTAGCTATGTCTGATACTTCAAAGAAAAGCTTGATTTTACCTTGTTCCTCCTGTGGGAAGAAGAGTTGGCATTTTGAGGACCACACAAGGAATGTATTTACTGTCTTTATCCGGCTCACAAAGTTAAAGACTGCAGAATTTGTAGAACCTTTCCTGCCAAGACTTTAAAAGACAGAGAAGGAAAATTGCTGGTTTGGCTTGAGAAGTTAAAAGCTACATCTGACGTTTCTGGAGATGGCAGTGTTAGTCCTCAGGTGTCTACCCCTATAACCAAGAAGAGGGATAGATCTGATGATCCTCCTGAGCGACAGAGTAAGACCCTGAAAAAGCCTCATTCTGGGACTGGTCACTCTACCTCTAAAAAAGAGAAGCTTTCATTCTCTTCAGAGGAAAAATCAGGAGGAAAAGGAAAGATTCCACAGAAAACTGCCTCTAAACAGAAATCTCACTCTGAGTCTCAAGATTCCTTCGACGTCGAAAAAGACACGGTCGACAAAATCTCCTCAGGCGGTGAGTGCTTCCTCCACGTCGATGAAGACCATCCCGCCGTCGAAGATTGCTCCGTTGACGGCAGCACCATCGACGACGATAGCGTCGACTATGCTGGCACCAGCGACGACTCTTCATTCCTCATCGACATCCACCTAGTTGACGACAAGCCATCTCCCGTCGACGCTTCCTCTGTCTGACGGTCCATCTCCCATCGGCACTTCCACCGTCTACGACAGCAGCTGCTTCGACGACGACCACATTGTCGACTATGGGTTTTCCGTCGATGACTTGGATGATGCCGTTGACGGTAACTTCTGTTATGGCTGTTTCTGCTGGATCTGATTCACAGTCAATGTACATTTCGTCAAAGCTGAAGCGTAAGAGACCTACCTCTCTGCAAATAACACCCGTTTTAACATCAAGACTATCATCTACACACTCGTCGTCGAGAAGCTATTTTCAGGACGTTTCTCATATCTCACCTTTGCCTCCTAGTCACTATTTGGAGGAATTGGAGGACGATTGTCTTTTCAGCCCAGCACGCAACCCTTCTCGACTCCGAATTAAATAGCAGGAGGAGGAGGATGATGATGAGGAGTACTATGAGCCTTGTGAGTCACTACAAGGTCCTCAAGCGATCCCATTTCAACAGGTGCCCTTGGTGCAAGACCTGACGGCTATGTTACATGACTATCATGCACGTTTTCCACCTCCCTTTCTGAGGATATTGGAGGTTTTCATGCTATTGCGGAGAGAGCAGCGATCCGTTTTCATCTTCCTGTTAGTGAAGCAATCCAATTGCTTCCTTTATGATTTTAAAGACCAGAGCAGGAAGTCCGTCCGCTCTATCCCTATAATAGATCACATCTGGGAAGAAGGAATCACATTTTTCATCTTTCAGTGTCTGCGATTCTTCCTAGAATCGACAAAAAAAACAAAGCTCCAGATAATGCCTGTCTGTCCGGTCATCCTAGACCGGATTCTGTTATTTCACAGGCTACTCAATGTAGATCTCTGAATCCATCCATTCCAGTTACAGCACCGCCAGATAAGGATGGGAGGTGGCTTGATAATATCAGTAAGCGGTTCCCCACCATGGCGGGTGCTTCGGTTTGTGCCACGAACTCCCTGGCAATTCTAAGGAGGTATGACGGCCAACTATGGTCGGACATTGCTCCATATCTCGATTTCTTACCTGATGAAAAGAAGTAGGAGGCAAGAAGCATTCTCCTGGAAGGAGAAAGGGCTGCATCTGAAATAATTGATTTTTCTATGAATCTGGCCTCCTTAGGCTTTCGCCAACTTGCTGGAGCGGCAGTCCTCAGACGTCAGGGGTTGGTTGAAATCTACCTCCTTTCGCCCCGAGGTCCAAACTAAGATTTTGGGCATGCCATTCGATGGGGATGCGCTCTTTGGCAGGCACATAGATGAGGCTCTGCAAAAGATTAAAAAAAAGATACCGACACTACCAAAGCCCTTGGCGCATTGCAATATAGGAAGATTCATTTTAGAGGATCCCGTGGCAGAGCATCTTATTCCTTTCATGGTGGCTATCAAAGATACCAGACCCAAGGCTATCAGGGAAGGTATGGCTGTCAACAACAGCAGCAGTCATACAGGAACCCTCCAGCTGCCGCTTATAGACAGCAGAATAGAAGGCGACAGCCCCACAGGGCAGTGATGCTGCTAGAAAGCAGTGACGACTTCCTAGCACCTGCAGCAGCTCTGCCACACCCTACTTCCCAGATTCCGAACATATCCCAACATCTCAATAATTGGAATCGATTGACCACCGACCAGTGGGTCTTGGATATTCTCAAAATTGGGCATACCCTGGAGTTTGTCAGCATTCCTCCTCCTCACCCACCTTTAAAGAAGCATCCACCACATCTTGCTCTTCTCAGGAAGGAAGCAAAAATTATGCTTTTGAAAAGAGCGATAGAAAGAGTGCCTCGCTCTCGAATGGAGAAGGGGTTTTACTCCCGCTTTTTTCTAGTAAGGAAAAAATCAGGGGAATGGAGACCTATCCTGGAATCAACAAAGCTGAACAAATATCTACAAAAGAAATCCTTTCGCATGGTCACACTTCAAGAGATCCTTCAGCTTCTAGATCATGCACACTTCATGACAACATTGGATATCCAGGATGCATACTTCCACATTCCTATCCACCCCAAACATCACAAATTCCTCCGTTTCAGTGTAGCAGGTGCTCACTTTCAATTCAGAGTCCTCCCCTTCGGTCTCCGCTCAGCCCCAAGAGTCTTTACAAAATGCCTGGCCCCGGTGGCTGCTAACCTCAGACTTCAAGGCATACAGCTATTCCCATATCTGGAGGATTGGGTGATAAAGGCTCCTTCCTTTCGCCAGGCCTCTCAAGCAACGTCCATATGTCTTCAATTGTTTCAATCCCTGGGACTGTCTCTCAACAGCCAAAACTCTGTTCTTCATCCTTTTCAAAGGGTTCAGTTTCTGGGGGCAGTCTTGGATACTATCCAGGACAAAGCATTCTTGTCCACAGAAAGGCAATCGCGTCCGATTTCTCTGGCATCAGACCTCCGAAGAAGACAGTTTGCTTCTGTGAGAATCATCAAATCTCTCCTAGGAATACTAACCTCAGCGATACTGTTGGTACCTCACACCCGTCTCGGGATGAGGCCTATCCAAGAGAAACTATACTGTTAATGGCTGCAGATCACAGGATCGTTCGACCTAGTGAGAATAACTCCAACTATGCGGTTAGCGCTGCTTTGGTGGTTGCGCTCCAAGAATGTCTCAACCGGGCTTACTTTTCTTCCTTCTATGTCGGAGTTCATCCTGACTACAGATGCCTCCCTAGAAGGGTGGGGTGCACACCTTCAAGATCTCTGCATAATAGGAACGTGGTCCGCTGCAATGGCAAAAATGCATATCAACTTTTTAGAGCTTTGAGCCATTTTCCTGGCGTTGCAGTCTTTTCTCCCAAGACTTCAAGGGTCCTCAGTTCCCATCAGAACCGACAACACCACTTGCATGCACTACCTAAACAAGCAAGGGGGTACTCGTTCACACATTCTGTCTCAAGAAGGTCAATTCATTTGGGAATTGCTCCTTTCTAGCAACATCACAATAAAGGTGGAGCATTAACCAGGAATTCACAACAGTCTGGCGGACACTTTGAGCAGGACTTCGAAATCCTGTCACAAATGGGAGTTAGATCAGTCAGTTGTGGAAAACGTATTTCAGATGTGGGGCAGACCAAATTTGGATCTCTTTGCCTCCAAAAACAATCGGAAGTGCCCATTCTTTGCACGTAGGGAACCAAAAAAAGGGTTCGTGGGGGAACACCTTCATGATGAGATGGACAGGGATCTTCACACACGCATATCCCCCCCTTCCGTTGCTCTCATGACTAATACGCAAACTCAAAATGGAACCATGCTGCATGATTCTCATTGCTCCGCGATGGCTGCGTCAGCATTGGTTCACAGAGCTTCTCCTACTGTCAGAACGCAGACCATACCGCCTTCCTGCAGTTCCGACCCAGTTATCAATGAGCAAAGGCCAGATTCTTCATCCTCACCCAGCCCAACTGCATCTGCATGCATAGTTTCTGAATTCAAGGAGCTAGATTTACCACAGGATTGTACAGATATACTTGCAAGGGCAAGAGCTCCTTCTACTCTAAAGACTTATGCTCTAAAATGGAAGCTATTTTGTTCTTGGTGCAATGACAATGATGTGCATCTATTGAAATGCTCTCCAGATAAAGTTCCGCCTTATCTTCTTTCGCTAACTAAGTCTGGGCTTATGTTTACATCAGTTAAGCTACACTTGGCGGCCATCTCTACGTATAGACGTTCTGCAGGAACTGCATCCCTCTGCTCTAGTCGTTTGATCAAACAGTTTCTAAAGGGTCTTTTCAGAGCTTTTCCACCCATCAGAGCTCCTCCTCTGGAATGGAGGCTTAACCTGGTTTTACAGCAGCTCATGAAGAATCCATTCGAGCCTGTTCACAAAGCCTACCTTAAGTACCTCTCCTGGAAAACTGCTCTTTTAGTGGCTCTAACCTCTGCTCGGAGAGTCAGTGAAATTCAATTGTTTACTATCAAACAACCTTATTTGAGATTCACCAATGATTATGTTCTCCTCAGAACAAATCCAACATTTATTCCGAAGTTTCCCTCTACATTCCATCGTAATGAGCCGATTATACTACGTTCTTTCTCTCCTAATCCGTCTTCCTCTGCTGAAAAGGCTGTGCATACCTTGGATGTTAAAAGGTGTCAGAAGTTCTATATCTCGCGTACTGTGTCCATCCATAAATCAGACCAATTGTTTATTTCTTATGGCGGACAAAAGCCAGGAACAGCTGTCACTAAATCCACTATTGCAAGGTGGATTGCATCTGTGATCCAATTCTGCCATACTAAAGCTGGGCATCCTTTGTCTATGAAACCCAAGGCTCATTCCACAAGGGCAGTGTCCTCATCTACTGATTTTTGCCGGAGTACCTTTGGAGTAGATTTGCTGTGCTGTGACCTTGAAAAATGTGCATACTTTTACACTGCATTACTGTCTAGATCTGGCACAGAGGCTGAATCAGCTGTTGGTCAAGCAGTGTTACGTAACCTCTTTAAATAAGGTAAGTGTCTGTAAGGAGGTGATTATGTCATTAAATGTTCACTAATACAAGATGTATTGTTTTTCTTTTCCATTTTGTTACTATTGTTCTTGCGTGTGTGTGTGTGTGTATATATGTGTGTATATATATATATATATGTGTGTGTGTGTGTGTGTGTGTGTGTGTGTGTGTGTGTGTGTGTGTATATATATCTATATAATTTCTTCCCTTCCTAGGGGTATAATGTTAGATTGCATTACTGTATTGGTATTACGAGGTATCTGTGTTTCTTATGATACCCACCATCCGCTATACAACTAACGATTCTACAGCTAACTATTCTGATTCTAAGCATGTGAATCTATGAAAGATACCCAAATACTGGATAAGACAACAAGTTACTTACCTGTAACTTCAGTTATCCAGAATTGGTATCTTTCATAGTTTCACATGCGACCCACCCTCCTCGTCGGAGAGGCTCACCTTATTGCTGTTACGTACTTACTGTCACTTGTGCTACGAAAATCTGAGGGTTTGCCTCTCTGTGGAGTGTTCTAAGAGGGTGCTGGAGCCTGATTGGCTGTGTTCCAGATTTGGTTCTTTTTACAAAAAGACTAGGATAGGCTAATGTAGTGACCTTACTGTCCATTGTAGCCTATTGTGTAATGTTTTATTACTATTATGTATATATTTTACTCCCACGTCGACTGCGGGGATGATTCTAAGCATGTGAATTTATGAAAGATACCAATACTGGTTAACTGAAGTTACAGGTAAGTAACTCGTTTTCTTCTTTTGTCTCCTGTTGTGCAAAGGGCTCAATGGGATAAAGTGGAGGGGCTACTGCAGCACTTCCCCAAGGAGTTCAGGCTAAAAGAGTAGGAGATTGTTTTGGGAGACAAAACCTTCTCTAATGCCACCATGAACAGCATCCTCGATGCAGCTGATGCCGCAACCAGAAAAGTAAATATCTTCATCATAATCTGGCGGCATTTCTGGCTTTGTATATCGGACTTCAAGCATAAAGTTCAGCATCATCTTATCAGCCTGTCATTCGACAGAAAATACCTCTTTGATCCACGAGTTGATGTGATGCTCGATAAAATTATGGAGGACACAGACATCCATCCTACACCGCCAATACCCACAACACCGGTCTGTGAGAGATTACAAACGTTTACCTTTGCTCGGAGGGAGTCACCTCAGACTGGTGGGTTTTTTCATAGAGCATTCTTATTGCCTAGAACTTCTATCAATTCCACAAAACATCCCATCCCTGGTGCACGCACTCAGCCTGGAAAACCTTTGCCTGTTGAGTTTCAGGTGGTCCTCCATGGGGGCATAGAGCTAGTGCCCCCCAACATTGGGTCAGATGTGTCTATTCCCTTTACTTATGCAATCCTGAAACTGTTCCCTCAGGCCAAACGCAGCCTCGAGCTTCTCAACAGATGCATACACTCAAAACATTTTATGTAACCACCCTGCAGGATGTCACCTCCCTGCTGCAGCAAGGCAATGTCATGACCATGCTGTACCAGGAGGACCATTCACCTAGTTTGCTGGGGCTACCTCCACTTCATGGTAAGTGGTCAGTACTACCGATTGAAGGTGTTTGTGTTTTAATTTTAAAAAAGCATGCAAGTGCTGTAACGTGTCCTGGCACTTAACTGGGAAGGAAGAGAGAAATTGGGTTAGTTGTTTTTGAGGTTAGTTAAAAAAAAAAAACAGAAAAAAAACCTTTATGCTTTGACCATGCCCGTTACAGTATAGAGTTAATATCAACCACATCATCCCGAGCATGTATATGATGTAGGTATGGCCTGCCAAAGATGTTGCCCCTAAGTGTTTTCACCAAATTTCTATCAGGAGTGGCTACCCAACTCAGAAGAGGGGATACTTGCGTGTTTTCCTACCTAGACAATTGACTAATGAAGCGTGCAAGCAGGTAGGTGTGCCCGCAGCAATAAGTCCAGGAGTGGGAACTCCACCCACAAGTGCTACTCTTGTACTTCTGTTGTTGGGGTGTTCCAAAGATAGACCTCTTTGCTGTTTGCAAAAACGCTAAATGCTAAAACTTTGCCTCCCAGGTTTCTGCACTTACACTTGATGCGCAATGCTCGGTGGATCACCTGGTCCGGGATCTTCACATACGCATTTCCCCCACCTATCCAATCCCAGAATGCCAGCAGTCCCAGCCTGGAACCTTAATATTGTCCTTACTAAGCTTACGGAACATCCTTTCAAAATACTGCTCTTTACAATGCCTCTCATGGAAGGTAGCCTTCCTTGTAACCGTTGCGTCTCTAAGGTGTATTATTGCATTGCAGGCTCTTACACTAGAGGAGGAGTTCATCAAAGCCCACAATGATGGTTGTCCTGACAACTAAACCTAGGTTCTTACCCAGTGTTGTCACCTTTCCATCTCAACTAGACCATAGACCTCACTATCGTTTCCCCGAACCAGAATCGTTAAATGTGCCATCGTGTACTACCTTGATAGGACCAAACCCTTTCAGAGAACCCAGCAAAAAACAACTTTTTGAACCTCTTAAAGTTTGCTTTGTATCAGGGACAGGTATAGCGAGGTAGGTAGATTGTCAAATGCATCCAGAACTGCTACCTTAAAGCCAAGCGATCCTTACCTAAACTGCCCCCTTAACCAGGACACACCCCACCTGTTAAAAAAAGTGCTAAATGTCTTTCCTTGCAAATTTCAGTATTGCTGACATTTGTATAGCAGCCACATGGTCCGTTCCAAACACCTGCACAAAATATTACTGTGTGGACATCCTTGTACGGCACCAACCTAGAGTTGGACAAACTATTTTAAAGACATCTGCACCATCCACTGACTGTCCATCGCTTAAGGCAGTAGTGGTTTACAGTTTATGCATGTATGCATAGCATGCTACCCTGTGAGTATCTGTTTGTAGCATGTAGTGCTGTAGATTCACAAGCACCCACCCACCTGACTAGACGCTAGTTATATAAAAAACAGTGGGATTGGCCCGGCCTCGTGTCAGGCTGTGCCCTACCATTCAATATTTTCGCTCCCACTGGGGAGCAGATTGGGGCGCTGGTTCTAATGCTGGCATAGAGCGGGTACATATCCTCTTACTTGCCATGCTGAATGGCTGTGCTGTTTGGTCTCTGGTTGAGCTGTCATCCTGGGAACTGTACGGCTCTATGGAATTTCTAAAAGCTAGAGCCCCAGGTAGATCCAGCGTGGTGGTGTGGGAGCTGTTTTATCATATGGACACTGGGTAGCAGCAATTTTTGGGATTTCTGTAGATTCTAAAACCTTCCTCACAAATGTGCCAGGAAAAAGCATTATTTTAGCCATAGTTTGAGATTTGCATGCCATTTTGGTGAGAAAATGTAGTGTTAGCTATATTTCATAAATATCTAGGTTTAGGTTTCACTGGGTTGTGGCAGAGTCCGAGCCCAAAAAGCACTGCTCCCCACATCGCTAAAACGTGTCCGTTTTCGTGGCAAAAATGTGATGGCTCATGCGGCCCGGGTGACTGCCTCTGGAATCTGGGGATCACGGGTCGATCCCCGGCACCAGCGGCAGATTATCCCAGCACCATGTGACTCTGGGCAATAGCTTGCTTAATCTTCCCGACAGCCCCCAGTGCCAAGAGACCCTTACGGGTCATTGTTCGCGCTTTACAAATGTGGATTATTATTATTATTATGGCTTCACATTGTGTTTTGAGGCATTTCCTGTCACAGGAAATAGGCGCAGTCACACAAGAAGGGGTACCTTTTTTATCAGGATAGTTATGGCATTATGGACTGGTAAAATGTAACAAAATGGGTAACCTGTCCAGATTTCTCAATTTTTGATCACCTGGTTTTTGGCCTTTTTTCTGAGGGTGAGCATCACAACTGGCGACTCCCCCCACAGTAAATATGAGGTAAATTGACTGCATGTGTTTACCACCAATGTCTGCCTTTTAAAGTAAGTCTGCTGTGACGTTGCCAGGGTAATGGGCACTTGGCTTGTCACACAGCTTCCTTGCTAGGCCGGCTTTTTTGCTTGTTGGACCAACCGGCTGGGCTTCCTTGCTTAGCAAGGGAGACACCCCCTCCCAACCACCCCCCTCCCAAAAATGGAATAGGAAAACTGCAAGCATCGGGAGCCGCTCATTATGTGTGCACTCTCTCCTGAGGGAGCGTCTCATCATTCCCCGCCGGGGCTTGTAACTGATTAAACATTTTCCCACTGCTTGTGATGGCCCTAAGACAGTGAGGCCACCACCAACCAGAGATAGTTGCAGCTTTCCACAGGGAAGCCCAAGGGAATTTATATAAATTACAGACCCTAGGTTTGAAGAGTCGAAGTAAATGCGACCACCCTCGGATTTTCTTCCATAAATAAACACTCCCCAGGCTGGAGCTTTAGCTCTGCAGCTGGGAGTGTAGTAGTGCTCTCTAAGGGCTAAGTCTGTGGCTGGTGGTTATGTAGCCTGAAGGATGTTAAACAAGCATTTGTAATGCAATAGGTCTCGCATTTATGAAACTCGTAAATGCGAGACCTATTATATTACAAATGCTTGTTTGTCAAAGTGCCCATGCGGCACTTTCACTTTATTGTCGGACGCGCCCTTTTCCTTAGATGAGCCGCGTCAAAAGAATTTGGCGTGGGTGACATTATGTTGAAAGTGCTGCTTGGGGCGCTTTTACGAAATAAATACATTTTGTTTGTCAAGTTAACAAATCTTCTCTTTTTTTTTTTTTTTTGTAAAAGCGCCCCATGCTGTGTTATCACTTTAATGTCGGCCATTTCTTTAGACGCGACACGTGTAAAGAAAGGTGCCTGGCTGATATTGATGTGAAAGCGCCACATTAGGCCCCCCCCCCAAAAAAAGAACGTTTAATAAATAAAGGAGCGCAGCCGCTCTATTTAATGCAGACCGTACTGGAAAAAATAGATAAAGGTGGGCAGGCCACTCTATTGAAAGCGGACTGTGCTGGAAAAATGAAGAAAGACGCGAAAGCATGTCGTGTCTGGAGTAGGACAAAATAATGAAAGAAAATAGTTCTCACAGCCTAAATAAACTTACTGTGTACATACACAAGTAAAACGTCTAGTCCTTATGGGAGGTTACAAATGCAGACAAGGCTTTACTAAGGAGTGACTAACAAGCCTAATAATGAGTCAGAAGCAACCATTTAGAAATAACAGTAACGAGAGCCAGTTGAAAAGATGGGCGGAGCTCCAAGTCTATACCCGAGTACAGCATGCCTCGCAGAGCAGCACATGCGCTGCCCAGTCTTGACCTAAAAAGAGACAGACACGGCTGATCTTTGAACAGTGCTTTATTCAAATGTGTTTTCACAATATTTTGAACAATGCTTTATTTTAAAGTATTATTTGCAATGTTTTACACAATGCTTTATTTAAAAATGTTATTCACCATGCTTTAAGTGCTAATGCTGATACTAATGCATATTCCTGAAAGGCTGCAATATTTTACAACTGATGTGAGCACATGAAAGCAATGCTTTGTATTCATAAGTGCAGAGGGATTATGGTTACTGAAGTATAGTATTGGAACAAAGTATTATAATGCCTTGTAATTCTGGTCTTGAAGTGTGGTAATCTATATGGTTGTGCGATCCTGTACATGGAAGGGGGGGGGGGGACATTCTGTGTTTTTTGGCATCAAATAATAAATTTGACCCTTACAAATCACAGTATCACCCCACCCCCCCTCCATGTACAAAGGGTACTTTGTGAATTTCTGCATAGTATTAAGTACTGTGTCTGTAGAGAAAACAAAGACTGGGCAACCATTTATTGAATGTTAATGGGTACAAGCGAGTGGTCATTACTAGCCCACACCACCACACTTGAGTAGGCCTTGAACTGCTCTGCTTTCGCTACCCTCAGAGTCAAGTGCTACAGTGAGGCATTTTTTTCCCAGTGGAGGCTGGATGTGGGGCCACACAACTAATCGTTTGTTTCCTCACATAGAACATCTGTTCTTAGCAAGTGAATTTCACTCGACTTTTGGATTCTAATTGTACGCCAGCATTCAAGAAAGAACACATTTAACAAAATTCATAGCTTTCCTTTATTCCCATTTTTCATTCATTAGATTTGAATTTCTGCTTTGTTGGTTAACACAATAAAATATAAGCAGCAGCTTAGTTGGTGTTTCTGAGTATTGAATGTTTTTGGACAGCCCAAAAATAATTTAAATCCCTGCCAACAGAAATGTAAGATTGACGTAAGTGTAAATTGTGTAAATTGGCCCTTAAGTCAAAGAATTACAGATGAAAAAGTTGTCACTTCAACGATAATGCTTTTTGAGAAAACCATGAGTGAAATGCACAAATTCTCCATTGCTGAATTTGGAATGTGTTCTACTTTTCAGAAATGTATAGTTATCCAATATTTACCATTGTTTCACACTGTCTCCACCACAAATTATAAGGAGGCCTGGATATTTTTTGTGGAAAAATATGAAAGCTTAAGCACCAAACATTTAAAAACAACTCCGCACTTTAGTGGCAGGGGAAGAGGGCTACACTTGGAGATTTTGACACTCAGCAGATGAGGGGATAAAAGCAAAAACTAAAATATAGTAATCTAGATTCGCTTATAAAGTTAGAGGTGGCAAAATTAATGTAACCAATCTATCCTAACATAGAGGAAAGATTCAGAGGCATATAACCATTAAAGAATGAATGTGAAGTCATTTAATTCTACTAGTTTAATAAAAAGTTCTAAAAGATACGCAACATCTTTTTTTTAGCATATTGCTACCGGCATGAATAAGTACTAGTGATAAATTACAGTTACTGTCAACTGAGGTTTGTAGTCATAACATTTTTTAGTGCTAAAAAGTACTAGTATTAATAGTATTCTAAATAGTAATTTTTCATGCCTTTCTCCTATTTTCGAAATGAAATAAATACCAGGCTTAAGCAGTGATCCTATATCTTCAGTTCATAACGGAATTTTAATACTTAGGTGTTACTATAAAACCTTTTCAGATTTTCTGGTAAATTATTGCATCTATGCTGAATAAAGCTCTTAAACTTTATACATTTTCGTTTCCTTCTGTAGGTGGCATAGATCATGCTGTGTTAAATGAGTTACCTCCAGAGCTTGTGGAGGAAATTGAATCGAACATGCCACTTTGTGAACGTGTAAAAATGAACAAGCGAAAACGTACCACTGTTAATGAGAAGCCGAAGTATGCTGAGATCAGTTCTGATGAAGACAATGACAGTGAAGAAGCATTTGAATGTAAGTAGCATGCATTGCCTTGCTGATTTAAAGTGACTACGTTTTAGTTTTTCCTCCACATATTTCCACTCTGAAGTCCTACCAAAGTTGGTAGGCCATGTTGAGTTAAATAAAGCTTTACGGTGCCCTCTGCTCCCTCATTCTGTACGAGACGTCATATCCTGTAGGAAAAAAGCGTTCAGGAGCATCTGTCAACTGTGCTTGGATTTGAGCGTGGAGTTGGCAGATCAGGTACTGCATACAGAATGTTCACCAAGTGGATTTGGATTAGATTTTGCAATCGGGGAAAACATATAATGGAAATAATTGTGCTTGTTTTACTACGTCATGTAACACTTTATTCTGTTCTAAAATTTTATTGCCATTTAAATTAACACACCATAGTGCAAGGATTCATTAACCTTGCGAAATGCAATATATACAATACAGTGCAATAGAATAAATTTTATTACAAAACATAGATCATAATAGGAGTACAAGCATGGACCTTTACCACCCAGCATAGTATATTGCATATGATGAATCTAATGTACAAGCAACATACAGATAAAAATAGATGATATTAATGCTAAGTGTATATTATTGAAAGTCAATATATAAGTCTGAATATGTGTATTAAAGATTTCCTATACCAATATGGAATAAAAGTTCTATACTCTTGATATTTACCTATACAAGATCTATGCGTATTTAAATAAGATAAGTCTGTATCCCTTTATAAGGGTGGTTTCGTATAGTGTGATGTACACAAGATGTAGTAACACATTTTCTGAAGAAAACTAATAAATATAAAAAAGGGTGAAAGATCAATGACAGGAACATAGTAGGTAGTGCTCTGCAACAAGAAAACCCCATACTAATTGGAAGAGTTGGTGCAGTTCCGCAACCAGACAGGCTATAATTCCTTCTCAAGAGCAACAACCTTGTCCAAAGTAACCCAAATTACACAATAAATATGTGGAAATTACCTTTTTTTTAAATGTGAATTGATTGTGAGCCCTTCTTAGGAGGGGGACCCATGCCCACCATGTATAAGAAATGTGCTTGAAAGACTTCCATTCTGATAAAATGATCTTGACAACAATCGTTAAGAGCAGATACAGTAAAGGCATATCGGAGCTACGTAGGGTACTTAAATCTTTAGACACACACTGGCCTAATATCACTCTGGTGTATTCTAGAATTACTGGAGTATGGAAAATTGCTGATGATTGGACATGGTCCCAGTAGGGTGTGAGAAGTCAACAATGATCAAAACATATGCTGATGAGAGCAAGCTTCATCATTGCAATTCCAATATTTGTCATGGCGAAGTTTTAATTTATGTTGCTTAGTTTAAGTCCAGTGTAGAAGATTCATAAAGTATTTTCCTTGGAAAATAGCAGGACAAATTGTTTTTCAAGGCTAGAATTATTGATTTTTTTCCAGCTGTCATCTGAAATGTGAGCTAATGAATCAGTATCACAATGTTTGGACAATTTGACCAGACATAAGCCAGCTACCTAGGCTGCCTGGTAGGGAGGGAGAAACCGACTTATCAATTTTAGATAATTTGACTTTCAACTTTAAAAAAGTATCGAGACCAAGCACTGAAAGGTTGTGCTTTTAACCTAAAGTAGAAAAAGGTAGTGGGTAGTTATCCTCACCAAATAAATATTTAATTTGTGAAATGTGCTTGGATGCCCAAGATTCCGGTGAGAAATTAGCAGACTCAATTCTAGTCTTGGGGTTATACCAAAGAGCTGTTAGCATGGAGTTTAGCAAAGGTATCTACATGTGTTCATCCAATCTTTTAATAGCCCCTATAGTGCTGTAGAAGATTCTGTGATTAAGGAGCTTTAAATTAAGGCATTGTGATGATGGCTGAAAGATTAAATGGGGAGCACAAAGCAGACTCTATTTCCACCCATTGTGGAGTATTCAGGGGAGAAGGGGCACGCCCATAAAGCACCCTGAGCAGCCAGGAATGCTGATTGATGCAGCCTCCAGTTAGGTAAACTACAGCCCCCTAAAGAAATATCTTTCCTACATCCCCCTAAAGAAATATCTTTCCTACGAAATGTATGCGATTTGCACCCTCTTATCTCTCCATAAGAATTTAGAGGTTAATCTATCAATGTTTTGGAAAAAGGAGGTTGGCATATTAAAAGGGAGCAAAGCCGAAACAAAATTAACAATAGGATTAATCATTTTAAGAGTTTGGATTCTACACCACCACGAGATAAATTTAGGGGACCCCATATTCAGTAGATCTTTAATTTTAGAAATGGTCTGAATTTCCTTGAGGGCCAGAGTATCAGCTAATTCTTTACCAAACCAAATTCCCAAATATTTAATATGTTTTTGCTGCCGTTTAAGGCTGGGATCGCCCAAGTGGGCAGGGAAGAAAAACAGATTCAATGGAAATACTTGTGTCTTATGAGAATAGCCTGAGACCAGGAAAAACTTCAGAACAATCCCCAAAATACTAGATATTGTGCTCTCACTGTCCTCACTAAATATAAGAACATCATCCGCATACGCTGTAGTTTTGTACAGCTTGAACCCGAATTGTAATTCTTTAATCTCCTGGGACGGATTTCATAATTTGAGGAGAGGATTGATGGTGAGAAGAAACAATAATGGAGATAGAGGACAACCCTGCCTTGTTCCTTAATGAAGATTGAGGAAGTGTGAGAAAGTGGCTCTGTATATACTGTTCCCAAATAGGTACAGTGTGTACAGAGTCCACAGTCCCCAGAGGTTTGGCAGAGGTTAAAGTTAGATATAACCTTACTCTCTAAAGTGGTAGCTTGGTCGAGCAGTAAGGCAGTATCAGAGGACAGTGTAAAGCATTTGTTGTACACACTCAGTCAGCAAATGGTCTCACACACTCAACAACTGAACTCTAGGCCGATGGTTTGTATAAAAAATATATGGTTGTTTTATTTTAGAACCAACAAAAGGTATCAAAATATATTTTCTCAGAATGAGAGGCTTTAGTTAAATACTTTTGCAATATGGAATTGACTTTTGTAGGTAATAGTTACAGGTTGTTAAAATATGAAACATAATTTCAAACAATAATACATTGAGCTCAATGTGAATTTTAAGTTATTAGCAATAGATTACTTTCAGGATGACTTTTCTAATTCCAGGACTGGATCCTAGATTCAGTCCCGGGACAAGTCTTGGAAACAAGTGAGTAAATTCGTTTTAGTTACTGTTGTGATTTTTAGGCAATATCTTGCTATTTTAAAAGTTGACACTTAGAAGAAATTTCATAGAAAAACAGTTAATGATTCCCTATGGGAGAAAATTCAAGTTACAGTTAAAGTATGTTCTCGTTAGTTTTTGTAATCCAGGGCTGGGCTCCTAGGCTCAGTACTGGGACCTTTATCTAAAACAGGTAAGTAATTACGGTTTCACAGTTTGTACGATTTTTAAAGAATATTTGTAGTTTGCAAAAATCGACACTTAGAAGAAATTTCACAGGAAAACAGTCAATGATTTCCTATGTAAGAAAATTGGGTTATTGGTAAGTACGGTTGTGAGTACTTTTCAAGGTCAGTGCTGGGCACCAAGATCCAGCACTGGGATCTCTCCTAATAGCAGGTGAGTATTTCCGTTTTCGTTACTCGGGTGATTTTAGGTGAATATTTTAAGTTTTAGAAACTCCACACTAAGAAGAAATTTCAGAAGAAACCAGTCAATGTTACCCTATGGAAGAAAATTGGGTTATCGGTTTTTGGGTAAGTACTCGACTGGCAGAGTTAAGGTTCTGGGCACAGACTCGGTGGTCTCCCAGAGTCAGGTTGGTACAGTTGTTACACCCACAGCGGCAGGCAGGGGGGGCCTTGGTTGGTGGCTGCTGACTAGCAGGCCACGCGGCTGTGGGATCTGGGCTCCTGGTCACTTGCTCAGGGCAATTGGGGAAGTAGGTAGGAGTAGAGATTACACTGCCAGGGCCACTTGGGCGGCTAGGTGCAGGGTGCTTTTGAGCCTTCGGGCGCTCAATGGATTTCAATGGGAAAGCTCCAGGATGAACAAAGGCTGCAAGCTCGGGGACGAAGATTCTTCAGGTGCCACTACCACTTCGAGTGGTAAGTTGGGTAGTTGGAGGATAGGTAGGTACCCAGGAGTCGGGCACAGGGGGCCGCAGGGCGCCGGGTGCAGGGGTGCCTTTTGGTGTCGGGAAATCTTACCCTCTGTTGATCGTGGTTGGGGGGGGGGGGGTCCCTGGTTCTGAGGCTGCAGGCGTAGTCAGGAGCGTCATGGTGAGTCCTTGGGTGCTGGATATGGGGTCACAGTCACCGGGGGGACGTCCTCGGCGTCTTTGTTCACTCTGGCACAGGCCGGGCTTGGCGGGTGCAGTGTGTGCAGGGTTCGTGGTTCCGGGCTGCTGCCAGGGGTTAGAAACTTGCTTTGAGCAGAGCCACTGCTCATTGGGAGTCCCAGATGCTCAGAGTCACAAGGTAGCCAGGTCCTCCGGGGTTTGTGAGGTTGCTGGCCACAAGAGGTGCCGGGATTTAGCAGGAGCATGTTCGAGGATCGACAGGCCGGTAGGGCTAGGGCCAAAGCAGTTGGTGTCTTCCACTTCTTAGCAGCTGCACGGCAGGTCTCCTTTCTTCTTGCTCTTCTTTGCTTTTTTGGAATCTGGAATCTAAAGAAGGAAGGTTCAGGGTGCCCCTAAATACTAGATTTAGGAGCGTTGCAGGTAGGTAAAGGGCAGGGACCAATGGGTCCCTGCCCTGGATCACAAAACGGTTGAGGCAAATATAGGTATTCGTTAAACATGTATTCACAGAGTCAAAGTAAATATAAATTCAAAAGTCCACAAACAGATCCAAGATGTATTTCGGTTTTCATTATTTATTTTTCTTTCTTGTATTTTCCATATGACATTACATAGACACAACAGCCGACACGTGTTTCGTCCATCCGGACTTTCTCAAGGCTGTGAACAAATAGATACAAACATACCAATTACAAAACACATACAAATACTATTATATATTATTTTAATGATTAAAATTGCAAAACCAGCATTAAAAATCTCATTTTAAGAAGACTGATCAACATGAACTTATATTTTATCAATTTATACAGTCTTGACACTCGATCGTCATGAGGGGCTAGTGTCATCCTATTCGTTTAAAAAGGTTATATATTTGATGCCAAAATTTGGCATTGTAAGGTACAGAGCCACCACCAAATGAAACATCCTGATCTTATTGGGGTTCAAGTATAGCGCATATTTACATAGGGTCCCTGCCCTGGGGTGGGTACACCCCCTATCCTGCCACTCTCCTGTGGGAGGGGGCAGTAGCCTAGTCCTGATTGGGCAGGGCTTCCCATCTTCAAGATGGCAAGCGCCCGGAGATGTGCTTCACCTCGCCTCCCCCCACCTGAGGGGTGGGGTTGGCAGGCTGGCACATCCCCTGTCCTTACTTGGGGTTTCCGGCCAGTCTTCCCACCAGAGTGGGGGTCAGAAACGGTGGGGGCCAGTTTGCTGGGTACAGCAAGTGGCCAGAGGCGGCATGCCTTTGAAGCTTCCCCCTGCCCCTCCTGGGGGAGGAGACCTAGCACCTTGGGTGTGCATTGTTGCAAGCCCAGGAGAGCGGGGGATCTTTCAGTCCCTCTGATTGCAATCTATCTTCAATATCCTGATTCTTTTTTTTACCATATTCTTGATGATTTGTCCTCCAACGCATTTAAATGAAAACCAAAGAGTCAGAGTGGAAGAGACTGATGCCTCATTTTCTTTAAAACCAAGGCCATCTCATTCTTAATATCTGAAACATCAGACTCACTCTCCAAGATCTCTGAATTCAGCCGCCATATTTGAGGATCCAATTTATCTGGTCCACTGCAGCGTGATCGAGATAAGAATGGGATGTATCTTAGAGTCAAAAGTAGCATTGGGAAGCGAAGAGTCCACCAACAGGTAGTCTATGCAAGAAAAGCTAGAATGTGGGCAGTAATTTGTTTTAAATCCCTGCCTTTATGGGTTATGGAGTCTCCAAGCATCATGGGGGTGGTGTGTTGCACATAAATTAATCAACTGTTTATGAGCTCTAGGGTGCCTAAAAATAAAGGTTGAATGCTGGTCAAAAAGTGGATCCATTGGTAGATTAAAATCTCCTCCGAAAATCAATTGAGCTCCTTGTGGTGCATCAATAAGTTTTTTGAGAGAGAGCCAAAACTCTGGGTCATCATGTAGGAAGTTGGCTCTGTATATAGCATACCAAAGTAAGGTACAATGTGCAGAGAGAGGGTCCAGTGGATCTCCAAAGGCTTACAGAGGTTAAAGTAGATAATATCGTACTCTCCATGTGTGGTAGTGTGGGTGGGCAGTAAGGCTTTATCAGAGGGTACTGTTAAGCATTTATTATATACACTTGGGTAAGAAAGAAATGATGTCATACACTCGAAGACCAATTGTTTTGTATAAAAATATTTCTGTGTTGTATTTTTAGAACCTAACCAGACTTGGTGCAGGTAAATCAAATAGTACTTTTCTGGTTTAATACAGTCAAATGCAGTTGGCTTTGTTACAGGTAGATCAAATGTTCAGAAACAGTTGACATTAATTTTCAGTTACTTTGCGATTACTTTGCGATTACCTTTTCAGATTACCTTTTCAGATTACCTTTTCAGATTACCTTTTCAGATTACCTTTTCAGATTACCTTTTCAGATTACCTTTTCAGATTACCTTTTCAGATTACCTTTTCAGATTACCTTTTCAGATTACCTTTTCTACTCTGTATGTTATGCTTAGATATCACACTGGGGCATTTCCTAGATAAACGGTAAGTAAGTCTGTTTTTGTAAACACAGTTTTGCAGCGCGAATCATTTTCCGTATTCACATGCTGTGCATTATTCTGCCATCTGTTGGTTGGGTCCAGAATTGTCTGTCTTTTTTTTCTTCTTGTTTTGGTAGCCTTCGACCACCATCTGGTGCCAGGTACGTCCCCTGTGTGACGTCTGACGGTATCCAGGAGGTTGACGTGCGTGGTCGCCATCTTCAGATTCTTTTTTCTGCCTTTGGGTCTGGAAGCAAGACGGGAAGCTCTGAAAAAGTTTCGATTTTCCCCAAAAACGTCGAAAAACAAGATTGCTGAGAACTATCGATTATCGACATCGTAACCAGAGGCAGAAGCAGAGCTTCAGTTGAACACCAGAGGGCCACTCCGGTTCACAAATGGCGAGGTAGGGGTCATGGAAAATACCCCCTTCAAGTTCTGCCCCAAGTGCCACCACAAGTACGCTCTACGCGACACACACAACGTCTGCCCGAAGATCATCAGGACAAGGACTGTGAGGCCTGCGCAGCGTGCCTGCCAAAGAGACTGAGGACATGCCGAAATCAAAGACTGGCCCATTACGCCACAATGTCGTAGACAAAAAAGAAAACTTCTCTGAGAGACTTGGGTTTCTCCAGCTGCGAGGAATAACATGGAGCACCAAAGGAGTCGACGCACGAGGGATCGGACGTTGAGATCCTACGAGGGGACTCCGAAAAAATCCACACCAAGATGAAGGTAAAGGATCTGAAAAAAGAAGACTGAGAAGGTAAGACACCATAAACATCCGACGGAAGCGAAGAGCTACGAACATAAGGCGCACAAGGCAGCCCCGACGCAGAGCAAAAAGGCAATCAAGGGTCAGCCGCGATTAAAGGTACCCCACGGAACTCGCTGAAAACGCCGAAGCTAAGGTTCGACACCGAACCCGCAAATAAGGGCACAACACCGCCGAAGGTTAGTGTAGATGTCTGGGAGAAATGGAAATCTCCGATGCCAAGAGGACCCTGGAGGTTGAAAGGAAAAGACTCGCGGAGGAAATGGCAACGCTCCTACAAAAGAAGGCTTTTGACTGAAGGACTTTTGAATCCCAAAGACAAAGGCTGCCGTACCAGAGAATGTCGACGCCGAAGAGGCAGAAGACGCTGAGGAAGGTATCTTTGACTCAACTCCAACACCTGAGCCTCCAGGCGAAGAACCTGAGGAATACAGAGACCTACCTTAAGAAGAGGAAAACTCTGAAAATTTCAAGTATACGTGGAACGACCTCGACACCGAGAGCCCAGAAGAAGAAATTTGCTGTTACCGTTCGAAAGCTTCACCTCCAGATGACATAGTTTTCTATAATGACATTGTAAAAAGGGCAGCAAAGCAATTTGGTGTACCCTTAGAGGAGGAAAAAGGGGACGCATGTTTCTTGCTAGAAACCCTGACACCAGCTACTAAAGGAACACAATACCTTCCTATGCTGCCCAGTATACTGCATCAAGGCAAAGAAGCCTTCAAGAAACGAGCCTCACACAAGGGAGTTACCCCCAGAGCGGAGAGGTATAAACCCTCCTCAAAGGACCCTAAATATATCCAGGGAAGTACAGTGCCTGACTCCATTATTGCCACCACAGCCAGGATGAGAGCAAATGCAGTCTCCAACACCGGGCCTCCTCCAGAAAAAGAAAGTTAGAGAATGGATATGGTGAGGAGAAGGATGGAAAAGGGGGTCGCAACACAGTGGCCTATTGCTAACTCCAATGCCCTACTAAATAGATATGGCCAACAACAGTGGGATGAGATTAAGGAGTTTTTTAACAAACTCCCTGAGGAAGACAAGAAAAAGGCAAGATCTATTGTCCGGGAGGGGATGAACGTGTTAAACACATGTCTGAAGCCCGCTTTGGATGCAGCAGATACTGCTAGTAGGAAGATGTGCACAGGAGCCATCCTGAGAAGACATTCCTGGCTCAGAATCTCAGGTTTTAAGCAGGAAGTTCAAACCTCAATCAGTAATAGGCCATTCAATGGAGAAGCCCCGTTTGGCAAAAGAAGTAGATGAATCCCTTCAACAGATTAAGAAGGACAATGAAACAGCAAGGGCGATGGGGGCCCTGCAACAAAGAGGTTCCTTTAAAAGAGGGGGATTCAATAATAGAAAGCTCACAGATTGAGGCACCTTTGGTCAAGGACAACAGATGTCACAACAAACTCAAGGGCAGCACCCAAGTCAACAAATGGGTCAGCAGTCAAGCAATCAAGGCTGGTAACAACAACAGAAGCAGTCCTTTCGAGGAAGAGGAAATGGCAGAGGAAGAGGCCAATCTAGAGGAAGAGGAAATGGGTCTAACTGACTTAATCACAAAGGACCCACACAAGTCACTATACAGCAAAATGGAAGCGATGTACCACATAACATCACTATAAAGAGTAAGTGAACTGCAAGCGTTAACAATACAAGAACCCTACTTACAAATCCACAAGGATAAAGTAATCTTAAAAACTAACCCACAGTTCTTTCCAAAAGTGGTATCTAAGTATCACTTAAATCAAAACATTCTCCTGACGGTTTTCTTTAAAAACCCAAAGACTAAAGGAGAGAAGCCTCCATACCCTGGATGTAAGGAGGGCCTTATTGTATTTGCAAAAAACAGGTCAGGAAAACAAAATAGTTTGTCGCCTACGCACACACCAACACAGGTTCACCTGTCACAAAGGCAACTATTGAAAGATGGATAGTACAAGCCATCCAATTATGTTATACCAATGCCAAGAAAGAACTAACTATTCAACCAACCGCTCACTCCACTAGAAATAAAGGAGCAACTCTAGCCTTTATGGCCAGGGTACCCATAGACTCCAACTGCGCAGCAGCAACATGGACATCACCACACACTTTTACAAAACATTATTGTGTGGATATACAAATGAATAAGTAAGCTCAAATTGGACAAAGGGTGCTTCAACACCTGTTTGCAGGGTCTTCCTTTCACCACAGCCTCCAAGACACGGGAGAAACCGCTACATAATGCACAGCATGTGAATCCAGAATAGGATTCACGCTGCAAAATGAAATGGTTACTTACCAGTAGGAGTAGTTTTGCAGCTTGAAGAATTTTCTGGATTCACATGCGACCCACCCGGCCTTCTCTATAAGGGAAACAGGTGGGGTAAGCTAAAGACTACATCAGTATTCAATAACCATCTCAAGGATTACAAAAAAGAATAGGAACAGAAAAACAAATCCGAAGATGGCAACCACGCACGTCGACTTACAGGGTACTGTCTGACGTCACCCAGGGGATGTACCTGGCACCAAATGGTGGTCGACAGCGACCAAAACAAGAGAAAAAAACCCCAGACAATTCCAGAACCAACCCCTAGATGGCGGAATAATTCAGTCTGTGAATCCAGAAAATTCTTCAAGCTGCAAAACTACTCCTGCTGCTAAATAACCATTTTAGTTTCTTCGGTTCTCAAACAATTTCCAACTCCACACTTTGAACTTTTTTTCCTAGAAAAGCAGTCAATGCAATGCTATGGGAGGAAATGCAGTTATCGGTTTAAAGGTAAGTACTTGGTTGTGGGAGTTGGGTTTCTGGGGTTAGAACTTGGGTTTCCCCAGGGTCAAGGATGCACTCGAACACCTTCAACGTGTAAGAAAGTGCCCTGCTTTTTGCATGGTTGGGCCCGCTTTTTGACAAACTGTTGATGTACTTTGACCGAGTGTACCCTGGGTTCCTGCCAACCAGGCACCCAGGGCCTATGTTCTTTCCATAAACTGTATTAAAACAAAATCCAGTTGGCACTCTTTGGCCACATGTCAGTCCCTTGTAAGTTGTACCATAGGTACCAAGGGCACTGTGGCCAGGGAAGGCCTCTAAGGGCTGCAGCACTTAATGTGCCACCCTTAGAGGCCCTGTACCTTTACACACCTATACTGCCATGGCAGGGTATGTGCTTTGGTGCAGAACAAAGTGGAGTCGACATGGCACTCATCCGTGTGCCATGCCTACAACCCACTGCCCTGGCATAGGTCAGCCACCCCTCTAGCTGGATGCACCATACCAGTGGTGAGGGTACAGGTGCATGAGCCCTGTACCCCTACAGTGTCTAAAGCCAATTCTTAGACATTGTAAGTGCAGTAATGCCATTAAGCGTATATGGTGCTCGAAGTTTGTCATTATGAACTCCACAGCACCATCATGGCTTTACTGAACATGGGAAGTTTGGTATCTCTCTTCTCCGCACATTAAACCCAGGCTGATGCCAGTGTGGGATTTAAGGAAAAATGCACTCAGAGGGCATATTAGAGATGCCCCCTGAAAAAAGACCTAACACTCTTGTCCTGTCTGAGTGGCTACTCACCAGCTGCCACCACCAGACAGGTTTCTAGACCCCTGGGTCGAGAGCCTGCTGTTCTCGTAGGTCTGAAGCAATGCACTTCCTGGGCCTAAGTGCCAAACTGTACCCAGCCGCCGCTGCTGGTGTACTTTGCGTGCTAACTCGGATCCCCCTTTGCCCTGAGCCTAACACCAGGAGCTTTGCTCCCACAACCTTGTGGCTTGCTCTTGAGCAGCACCAAACAGAGGCCCCCTATTTCCTATTGGATAACATTGGGACTCTACACCCAGCCGCCCTAGTGTCCTTGAGGGTGTTCTGAGAGTGCATCCTCGACCCTAGGAGAACCTTGGTTCTAACCCCCAGAATATCAACTCCCACAAATAACTACTTGCCTGTAAATCGATAACTCCATTTCCTCACATAGGATTGCATTGACAGCTTTTCTTGAGAATTGTTTTAAGTGTGGAGTTGTTTTGTATAAAAACTTGAAAAACTGCAAATGTACAAAAAGTGAATTACTTGGCTTTTGTCTAGGAAATGTCCCAGTGTGATATCTAGGCACGTCACACTGATTAGCAAAAGTAATCGAAAAAGTTTTCCAAATACTGCCATGGCAGGGTACGTGTTTTGGTACAGAACAAAGTGGAGTCGACATGGCACACATCCCTGTGTGCCATGCCTACAAACCACTGCCCTGGCATAAGTCAGCCACCCCTCTAGCTGTATGCACTATACCAATGGCGAGGGTACAGGTGCATGAGCCCTGTACCCTTACAGTGTTCAAAGCCAATTCTTAGACATTGTAAGTGCAGTAATGCCATTAAGTGTATATGATGCTCGAAGTTTGTCATTATGAACCCCACAGCACCATAATGGCTTTACTGAACATGGGATGTTTGATATCAATCTTCTCAGCACATTAAACCCACACTGATGCCTGTGTAGAATTTAATGAAAAATGCACTCAGAGGGCATCTTAGAGATGCCCCCTGAAAAAAGACCTAACACTCTTGTCCTGGCTGAGTGGCTACTCACCCGCTGCCACCACCAGACCAGTTTCTGGACCCCTGGGTCGAGAGCCCGCTGCTCTCGGAGGTCAGAAGCAATGCACTTCCTGGGACTAAGTGCCAAGCCTCCTCCCCCAGGATGGGCAGGGTCCACGAAGGGGAAGCTTCAAAGGCCTGCTGCCTTTGTGAGCTACCCCAACCATTTGCCGCTTCCAGCAACTGGGCCCCACTGGTTCTGACCCCCACTTTGGGTGGGAGAATCGGCGGGAAAACCAAGTGAGGAAGGGAGGTGTGCCCACCTTTGCCAACCCCACACCTCAGGTGGGGGAGGTGAGGTGAAGCACAACTTTCAGTCCCAGCCGAACAGAGAGGTAGAAGGCTCCCTCCCACTGGAGGGTGGCATGATAGCGGGTGTACCCACCCCAAGGAAGGGACCCATTGGTCCCTACCTTAACTTACCTGTAACACTCCTAAATCTATTATTTAGGGGCAACCCCAAACCCGATCTCCTCAGACAAGAACCAACCAGAAGAAGGACCGAAGAAGCCGTGCTGAACTAAGAGGACGACGCCCACTGACTTGGCCCCAGCCATACCAGCCTGTCCCCACCTCCAACCTGCTCCACCGAAATCCCAGTGTGTCCTGCAGCCCTCAAGAACCCAAAGGACCTGCCCTGCCTTCCAAAACCAAGACTTTGTCTCCTGTGAGCACCGGATTTGCTCACACACACTCTGGCCAAATCCGCAAGTCTGCCCCACTCTGCACCACACGCCCAACACCACGAGGAGGTCTCTCTGGTGATCCTCACCTGAGATCTGGTGATCTCTGACCTGCCTCGAATATCCAATAGACTCCTGCAGCCCCTTTCTGGAGGATCTCCCAGACCGTGACCGCAGCTGGTAAGAACACCCAATGCGTGCACCCGACGTCCCACAGCCTTGGGTGGCCCAACTGACTGTGCCCCAGCATCACCAGGCATCCCAACTTACCTCTCCAACCAGTGGTCACGTCCAGAAGATCTTCATCCCCGAGCCTGCAGTGTTAGTTGCAACCAGAGGATCTCCATTGAAACCAACAGTGCAACCAACACCAAACTACACCCCGCCGCGACTGCTGGTGTACTTTGGGTGCGAACTCGGATCTCCCTTTTCCCTGAGCCTAACACCAGGAGCTTTGCTCCCACAACCTTGTGGCCTGCTCTTGAGAATCGCCAAACGAAGGCCCCCTATTCCCTATTGGATAACATTGGGACTCTGCACCTGGCCGCCCTAGTGCAGCTGAGGGTGTTCTGAGAGTGCATCCTCGACCCTAGGAGAACCCTGGTTCTAACCCTAGAATATCAACTTCCACAAATAACTACTTACCTGTAAACCGATAACTCCATTTCCTCACATAGGATTGCATTGACTGCTTTTCCTAAATTGTTATAAGTGAGGAGTTGGTTTGTATAAAAACTTGAAAAACTGCAAGTGTACTAAATGTGAATTACTTCGCTTTTGTCTAGGAAATGTCCCAGTGTGATATCTAGGCACGTCACACTGATTAGCAAAAGTAATCTAAAAAGTATTAAAAAAGTAATGTGCATAGTAACTGAAAAGTAATTTTGAACTGTTGACTGACTTGTAATTAACCAACAGCATTTGAACCTACATTCAATTGTAAATCACAGCATAAGATTTTACGAAGTATTATTCCACTTTACCTGCACCGGGCTTGGCTTGGTTCTAGAAATAAAATAACTATTTTTGATACAATCAAATTGGTCTGAGTTCAGTCTTTGAGTGTTTTACATCATTTCTTGCCAAAGTGTGTAAAACAAATGCTTAACTCTACCCTCTGATAAAGCCTTACTGCTCGCCCATACTACCACAAATGGAGAGTAAGGTGCTATCTACTTTTACCTCTGCCTACTTTTGGGGTTCCACTGGAATCTGTGCACACTCTACCTCATTTTGGTATAGTATAAATAGAGCCAGCTTCCTCCACAGCGGCACTAGGGCGACAGGGTGCTGAGGCCCAATGTTATCCAATGAGGGATAAGGGGGACTTCGGTTGGTGGCTGCTCACGGGCACGCCACTTAGATGTGGGAGCAAAGCTCCTAGGGTTTAGCTCAAAGGGAGATCCAAAATAGCACACAAAGTGCACCACAGCAGCAATAGGGCCGCCGGGTGCAGAGTGCTGGATAGACGTCGCGAGCCCTGTTGATTTCAGTGGGGAAGCTCCAGTCACAACAAACACTGCAGACTCTGGCACGAAGATCTTCTGGAGGTGACCACCAATTGGAGAGGTAAGTTGGGATGTCGTGCGATGCCGGGACACAGTCTGGTTTTCCTTACCTGCTCCGGTCGCGGTCAGGGAGGATCCTCCAGATGGGTGCTGCAGGCGTCGTTTGGATACTTGAGGTAGGTCAGGGATCACCAGATCTCAGGTCAGGATTGCCAGGGAGACCTCCTCGTGGTGTTGGACCACTGGAACTCTGGCTGTGTGCATCTGGTGCAGAGTGGTGCAGACTCGCGGATTTGCCCAGAACCAGAGTCTATTGGTGAGCAAATCCAGTGCTCACGGGAGACAGTCTTGTTAGGGAAGTTAGGGCAGGTCCTGTGGGTTTTGGGGGGCTGCTGGCTGCAGGACACTCCAAGATTTTGGTGGAGCAGGTCGTGGTCTGGACAGGCCGGTAGGGCTTTGGGCCAAGTCAGTCTCCTCCTCGTCTTCCTTCAGCACAGCTCACCGGCCCGTCTTCTTCATTCTTCTTGTCTGAGAAGGCAACGTTCGGGGTTGCCCCTAAATACAATATTTAGGGGCGCTTCAGATAGGTACGATTGGGACCAATGGGTCCCTTATTTGGGGTGGGTACACCCCTCCTAATAGGCCACCTTCCAGTTCGGGGGAGGGGGGGGTATAAGCCTCACTTTGGTTGGCTGTGTCCCCCCATCTTCAAGATGGCTGGGACTGATAGTTGTGCTTAGCCTCGCCTCCCCCACCTGAGGGGGTGCGGTTGGCAAAAGTGGGCACACCTCTCATCCTATCTTGGTTTTCCCCTCCGATTCTTCCGCCTAAAGTGGGTGTCCGAACCGGTGGGAGCCAATTGCTGTGAGCAGCAAATGGGTGGGTCAGCGCACAAAGGCGGCAAGACTTTGAAGCTTCCCTTTCATGGACCTTGCCCATCTTGGGTGAGAAGGCTTGGCACCTCTGCCTAGGATGTGCTTTATTTCAGGGCCCTGACAGTGGGAGACTCTTGACCCAGGGGTCCAGAAACGTGTCTGTGAATGGCAGCCAGCGAGCAGCCAGTCAGCCAGGACACTAGGGGCAGGTCGTTTTTCATCTTTAGGAGGTCTTCTAAGTGCATTTTACATTAAATCCTTCACGGGCTTCAGTGTGGGTTTAATGTGCTGAGGAGTTTGATATCAAACTTCCCAGTTTTCCATATAGCCATTATGGTGCTGTGGTGTTGGTAATGACATACTCCCAGACCATGTACTCTTTATGGCTTTACTGCACATACAATGTTGAAGAATGAACTTTAAATCAATCAATACATTTTTAAAGCGCGCTACTCACCCATAGGGTCTCAAGGCGCTGGGGGGAGGGGGATCTGCTACTGCTCGAAGAGCCAGGTCTTGAGCTGTTTCCTGAAGGAGAGATGGTTCTGGGTCAGTCGTAGGTGGGTGGGGAGGGAGTTCCATGTCTTGTCCGCCACGTAGGAGAAGGATCTTCTGGCGGTGGTCTTGCGGATGCGTGGGATGGTGGCGAGGGCGAGGCTGGCGGAGCGGAGGTGGCGGGTGGGTGTGTAGAATGTGAGGCGGTTGTTGAGGTATGTGGGTCCCATGTCGTGGAGAGCCTTGTGGGTGAGGAGTCTGAACGTGATCCTCTTGCTGATGGGCAGCCAGTGCAGGTCTCTAAGCTGGGGAGAGATGTGGCTGAAGAGGGGGGTGTCCAGGATAAGTCGTGCAGAGGCGTTCTGTATGCGCTGGAGTCTTTTCTGTAGTTTGGCTGTGGTTCCAGCGTAGAGGGTGTTTCCGTAGTCCAGTCGGCCGGTGACGAGGGCCTGGGTGACCGTCTTCCTGGTGTCGGTGGGGATCCACCAGAAGATCTTTCGGAGCATGCACACGGTGTTGAAGCAGGATGACGAGACGGCGTTGACTTGCTTGGTCATCGTGAGGGAGGAGTCCAGGATGAAGCTCCGGTTGCGAGCATGGTCCGTTGGCTTTGGAGCGGAGCCCAGGGCAGGGGGCCACCAGGAGTCGTCCCAGGCGGAGGGGGATGTTCCCAGGATGAGGACTTCCGTCTTATCTGAGTTCAGTTTCAGGCGGCTGAGCTTCATCCATTCCGCGACGTCTTTCATTCCTTCCTGGAGGTTGGCTCTGGGTGTGGCGGGGTCGTTGGTGAGGGAGAGGATCAGCTGGGTGTCGGCGTAGGAGATGATGTTGAGGTTGTGTTGGCGTGCGATGGCTGCGAGGGGGCTCATGTAGACGTTGAAGAGGGTGGGGCTGAGCGAGGATCCTTGCGGGACGCAGCAGATGACTTCGGTGGCCACGGACGGGAACGGGGGAATGCGGATTCTCTGGGTTCTGCCGGCGAGGAACGAGATGATCCATTCCAAGGCCTTTCCTTTGATTCCGATGTTGCTGAGGCGCTGTATCAGGGTGCGGTGGCATACGGTGTCGAAGGCTGCCAAGAGGTCCAGGAGGATGAGGGCAGCTGTTTCCCCGTTGTCGAGCAGGGACATGATGTCGTCGGTGGCTGCGATGAGGGCGGTCTCGATGCTGTGGTTTGCTCGGAAGCCGGACTGCGAGGGGTCGAGGGATCCGTTGGTCTCGAGGAAGGCGGAGAGTTGTTTGTTGACGATCTTCTCGATGACTTTGGCCGGACAGGGGAGGAGCGAGATGGGGCGGAAGTTCTTGAGGTCCGTGGGTTCCGCGGTGGGTTTCTTCAGGAGGGCGCTGAGCTCGGCGTGTTTCCAGCTCTCTGGGAAGGTGGCGGATGCGAAGGAGCTGTTGATGATGTTCCGGAGTTGGGGTGCGATGATGGAGTTGGCTTTGTTGAAGATGTGGTGTGGGCAGGGGTCGGTTGGGGAGCCGGAGTGTATGGTGTTCATCGTGTGGGTGGTATCCTCGGTGCTGACCGTCGTCCAGGTGCGGAGGGTGGTGGTGGGGGGCGCCGGGTCGGTGGTAGGGTGCGCGGTCTGTGCGCCGAAACTGTTGTGTATGTCTGCAATCTTGCGGTGAAAGAACGAGGCGAGTGAGTCGCAGAGGTCCTGCGAGGGTGTGATGTCGTTGTTGCTGGGGCTGGGGAGCTCTTTGACGATGCTGAAGAGTTCCTTGCTTTTGTGGGAGTTGTTGTCCAGTCGTTCTTTGAATGTGGTCCTTTTGGTGGTGCGGATCAGTTGTTGGTGTTTGCGGGTGGCGTTCTTGAGGGCTGCCATGTTTTCTGTAGTCTGGTCGTGGCGCCAGGCTTTCTCCAGGGTACGGCAGGTTTTCTTGGAGTTTTTGAGGTCGTTGGTGAACCAGGAGGCTTTCTTGCTGCCGTGTCTGCTGGGGGGGTTCTTCAGTGGTGCGAGGTCACTGGCGCAGTAGGTGAGCCACTGTGTGAGGTTGCGGGCTGCTTCGTTGGGGTCCGTCGTGTTGGTGTGGGGGTTTTGGCTGAGGGAGGTGGTGAGCTGGTCGGCAGTGATCTTGCTCCAGCTTCTGCGTGGAACCTGTTGAGGGTGGTTGTGGGTCGTGGTTCTCCTGAAGTTGAAGTGGACGCATCTGTGGTCTTTCCAGTGCAGTCCGGTGGAGGGGCTGAAGGTGATGTGCTTGCTGGAGGAGAAAATGGGGTCAAGCGTGTGGCCGGCGATGTGGGTGGGGGTGTTCACCAGTTGCTTGAGTCCGAGGTTGGCGAGGTTGTCCAGCAGGGTGGCGGTGTTGCTGTCATTGTTGTTCTCCAGGTGGAAGTTGAGGTCTCCTAGGAGGATGTAGTCTGAGGAGGTAAGGGCGTGCGGGCTGACGAAGTCTGCGATGGCTTCGCTGAATTGTGTGCATGGTCCCGGGGGTCTGTAGACGAGGGTGCCTCTGAGGGTGGTCTTGGGGTCGGTGTGTATCTGGAAGTGAAGGTGTTCGGCGGTGAGGGTGTCGTCAGAGTTGGTCGTGATTCGGATGGTGTTTCTGTGGACGATGGCGATGCCTCCTCTGGCTTGGTTGACGCGGTCCTTCCGGGCGATCTTGTAGCCATCCGGGATGGCTATGGCGATGTCGGGAGCTGAGGAGGCGTTCATCCATGTTTCTGTGAGGCAGGCGACATCTGGTGATGTTGTGTCGAAGGTTCCAGAGTTCGACGGCGTGCCTGTGGATGGAGCGGGTGTTGAGCAAGATGCACTTGAGGTGGTCGTTGCTGGACCCTGGCTTGGTGGGTGCGGTGCAGGATCGGGTGCAGGTGAAGTTGCAGGCGTGGCAGGTGAATGCTCCGTGGGTGCGTTTCGGGTTGGCTTGGTAGCAGGCTGGCTGTCGGCCGGTGTTGAGTGCGTGGAGGAACTTTGACACTGTTGGGTTAAAGGGCTCAATCACCTTTACCCTCACCAGTGGCACGGTGCAGCCTGCTAGAGGGGTGACTGACCTATTCCATAGGCAGTGGGGTTGTAGGCATGGTACACAGGGATGTGTGCCATGTCGACTTTACATTTTGTTCTGCACCAAAACACTCAGCCTGCAATATGTGTGTGTGTCAGGGTCAGTGTACATGGACTCTTACGATGGCACAATGTGCTGCAGCTCTTAGAGGCCTTCTCTGGTCACAGGGCCCCTGGTACCCATGGTACCATTTACAAGGGACTTATCCAGTATTGGGGTATCTTTCATAGATTCACATGCCTGAATTATTCCCTGTCGCCGAGGCGGGAGTCCCACGGTAAATTACAAAAGTAGTGTCATAAGTAAATAACAGTAGGCTAAAAGAAAAAGGCCTCAGGCCTAAATCTTAGAAGCCTATCTACATCATTATAGTAAAAGAACCAAAAGTTCGCTCCAACCAAGCAGCTACCAGCACCCTCTAGAACACTCTCAGCAGAGTCAGTTCTCCTCAGATTTTCACCGCGGGTCGTGTGGAACGGAGTCTCCCTGAGTGCCTACTCAGTTCTACACTTCATTTCTTCAGGATGTCTGAAGCTCTTTAAACCCTGCAGGACCTGTGATAAGAAGAGGGTCCATGTTGATGACCAGCATAAGGACTGCATTTACTGCCTTTATCCTAAGCATGTTGCGAAGGATTGTAGGATTTGCCGTACTGTCCCTACTAAGACTCTTAGGGATAGAGAGCAAGGCTGCTTTTATGGCTTAAATCTTCCTCGGCTGAGGAGGATGACAGGGCCTCAACTTCTAGCAAAAGAGCTAGATCCCATGACAGCTCTTCAAGTGAGGGATTAAAACATCACAAATCTTCCCATGATGTATCTGACCCTTTGCAGAGGTCACCTAAACTTTCCTCTGGGTCAACGCTGTCTCCACCCTCTACTTCGGTCAAGGAATCCAAGAGGCTGTCTAATTCAAAAACCATGAGTAAAAGCCAGTTTAAATCTCTCACTTTGACTCCGTCTTCGACGATTTCTGTGACGTATTCTGCCCCATCGTCGACTGTCACTGTCTGGACGACCGCCATAACTTCGCCTATTGTGTCTAAGATTTCTATCACTTCTAATAAGCCTGTCCAGGAAGACTCATCGACGAAGTCTCCGTCGACGACCATGTCGACATCGAGCCCGTCTACGAAGGTTCCGTCAACGAAGCCTCCACCGTTCTCGAAGGTGCTGTTGTCTGTGAAGGCTGACATCGTCGACGTCTGACTGTATCAGCGAAGACCCCGTTGACGGCGTCGAAGACCCCGTTGACGGCATTGAAGATCCCCACGGCGGCATTGAAGACCCCGACGGCGGCGTCTAAGACCCCGACGGCGGCGTCTAAGACCCCGGCGGCGTCTAAGACCTCGACGGCGGCGTCTAAGAGCCCGACGGCGGCGTTACTTGCGCAATCTCAGATATCAACAATAGTGCATCTGCATCTTTTCAACTTAAGACTTTTCAAAGACAAGATTACAATAAAATATCTACACTTTTGCTGTCTCACCTTTTGGAAACTTATGTTGACTATGAGGATGAGGGACCATTTGGCACAGCTCACCATCCTTCGGAGCTAAACATCAAGTGTCAAGATGATGACGAATACCAAGAGCATTATCATCAAGATGAATTTGTGGTTCCATACCATAGAGTGCATCGAAGGGAGTCGCGCCAGAAGGAAATGAGTCCCCTTCTTCCTACGCTCATTCAGGATGTTCAAGCCATGCTGGCGAATTACCGTCAAAGGTTTCCCCCACAGCAGGCTGTCCCAGATAATCCATCTCCACCAGCGGGGATTCCGGATCCGTTGCCTCAGTCTGAGGTTCCTGTTTCGCCGGCTCAACCTTCAGGTCGATGTGAGCATGTGCACCATGATGATATGTCCTCTGAAGAGGAGGTTGAAGAGGGTGAGTTACCCGACAATACTAATGTTACAGATCCATGGGACGATTGTTATACCGATGCCTTCTCCACCCCTTCCTCTTCCTTCTGATTCTCACCCTGAGGACATCTGGGGATTTCATAATTTGATGCAGCGAGCAGCATCTAGATTGCAGTTGCCCGTTACAGTAGAGCAAACTGAATGCTTTTTGCATGATTTCAAGGAGGGAGTCTAGGAAGATCACCAGAGCTGTTCCGATCATTGATTATATCTGGAATGAAGGGGTTAAGATCATGAAGACGCCAGCGTCTATTCCGGCTGTACTTCCTTGCATTGAGAAAAAGTACCATGCTCCTGCACATAGTCCATCTTGTCTGGTGGGTCATCCACGACCAGATTCTGTAATTTCTCAAGCCGCCCAGCAACGATCCAAAAATCCTGCAACGCCTTTAACCACACCGCCTGATAAGGAAGGACGGAGGCTAGACCTTATAGGTAAAAAGTTTTCAACTATGGCGGCGGCTTCTATTGAAGCTGCAAATTCTCTGGCAATAATCGGTCTATATGACCGTCAAATTTGGTCAGATATGGCTGAGTTTATTGACCTCATTCCTGAGGACCGGAGGCAAGACGCTAGGAAGATTCTGTTGGAAGGAGAACGAGCAGCATCCGAAATCATAGATTGTGCTCTGGACATTACAAACACCAACTTTCGTCAGCTTGCTGCTGCTGCTGCTGCTGTGCTTAGACGCTAGGGATGGCTTAAAGCCACAACTTTCAGGCCGGAAGTGCAAACCAAAATTTTAGACATGGTATATAACGGACAGTCTTTATTTGGAAAACACATTGTTGATGCCCTCCTTGCTATCAAGACTGATATGGATACTGCTAGATTGTTAGGCGCCCTTCAATACAGGCGCGGATCTTTCAGAGTTGCAAGAGGACGTGGTTTTGATTCTAGAAGAGGATACCAAAACCAGCAAAACGGGCAATAACAATCACAGTATAGACAGCCTTATGGTCAGTCATCGTACCACCAATCCTCTTCTACTAGCTTCTCCTGTCAGGGTGGTCGAAACGATCACAGAATCAAGGTCGGGATACCAACAGGAAGCTATGATCTATGCAGGGCGCCAACCATAATACCTTCCCTACCCGTGGGCGCAAACAATTCAGCTTTTGTTCACAAGTGGCAAGAAATTACCCCAGACCGATGGGTTTTAGACCTAGTAACTAACGGTCACACCCTGGAATTCATCAAACCGCCACCTACTACTCTGCCCAGGGGTCCCCCTCCCCCTAGTCTTCACTTATTGTTCAAAGAAGCCTGAACGATGCTCCTCTAGAATGCAATAGAGAAGGTTCAATCATCTCAAAGAGGAACCGGTTTCTATTCTCGTTTCTTCCTCATCAAGAAGAGGTCCGGGGAATAGAGACCGATTCTGGACCTCCGCAAGCTCAACAAATTCCTCAAAAAGCAAAGTTTCCGGATGGTCACGCTTTCCAACATCTTGAGCTGTCTCAACGAAGGAGATTTGATGGCTTCTCTGGATATGGAAAATGTGTATTTCCACATCCCCATTCACCCCAAACATCGAAAATACCTTCGCTTCACAGTGGCTGGCGCCCACTATCAGTTCAAGGTGCTCCCGTTTGGGCTGAAATCGGCACCAAGAATCTTCACGAAGTGCTTGGCACCAGTGGCAGCGACATTGAGATCTCGAGGAATACAGGTGTTCCCTTATCTCGACGATTGGCTGATCAAAGGCCCTTCGGTACAAGCAACCAAGGAGGCCACAAAAGCATGCCTCCATCTCTTCTCTTCTCTGGAGCTGACTCTCAACGAGAGCAAATCACAGTTGCATCCACTGCAAGTCATTCCTTTTCTCTGGGCAATGGTAGACCCGGTCCAGTGCAAAGCATTCTTGTCAAACGATCATCAAATACATCTCCAAAAATTAGCAATTTCAATCTCAAAAAGGTCGGTTTCTGTCCGGATGTTTGCTTCACTTCTAGGGATGTGCTCCTCTGCGATAAATCTCATACCCTTGGCACGGCTCAAAATGAGACATCTTCAGGAGGAATTACATCTTCAATGGCAACAAGCCGTGGGCTCATTCGACGATTCCATCAGGGTCACGTCGCGCATGATCAACACTCTGCATTGGTGGTCTCAGACAATGAATTTGGCCCAGGGTCTCGCATTCCTACCAACCATTCCAGACTTTGTTTTAACAACCAATGCCTCCATGGAAAGATGGGTAGGTCATCTGCAAGATTTACAAATTCAAGGAAAATGGGCTCAAGTACACAAACAGAATATCAACAGACCCGAGCTCCGCGCTATCTTTCTGTCTCTGCAAGCGTTCCTCCCCAGAATCGCAGGTTCCTCGGTGCTGGTCCGTACCGACAATACGACCAGCATGTATTACATCAACAAATAAGGAGGAACAAAGTCGGCTACGCTCTCGCAGGAAGCTCAGGAATTGTGGGAGTGGGTCACTTTCCACAAGATAACTCTGAGAGCAGAACACGTCCGGGGTCTCCACAATACTCTGGCGGACACACTGAGCAGATCTCAATCGGACTGTCATGAGTGGGAACTAGAAGAGAAGCAGGTGAACAGAATTTTCCGAGCTTGGGGCAAACCAGCACTGGATCTATTCGCAACGAGGGAGAACAAGAAATGCAGATACTATGTCAGCAGGTTCCCTAAACAGGGATCAAGGGGAAATGCCCTGTCCATGTGATGGTCAGGGATTTGTGCATACGCTTTCCCCCCGAAACCTTTGATCCCGTAGGTTCTCCGCAAGATGAAGCTGGAGGGTTGCCATCTGATTCTAGTTGCTCCCCATTGGCCAAGACAGTATTGGTTCCTGGAGCGTCTTCTACTGTCTTAGGACAAACCTATTCGCCTTTCTCCGACGCTCACGATGTTGTCAAGGGAGAAAGACCAAGTGGTTCATCCGGACCCTCAGTCCCTGCACTTGCACGCATGGCTCATGATTTCTTAGAGTTCAGAGACCTCAACATCTCTCAGGACTGTTGTGAGATTCTGGCCAAATCTCCTCTATCGCTTAAAATGGAAACTATTTTGTTGTTGGTGTGAGGCGAACAATATTCACCCAGTTCAAGCTCCTGCAGGACAAATTCTTCCTTATTTGCTTTCTCTAGCAAAGTCTGGGCTTTCCTTTTCATCGGTCAAGGTCCATCTTGCTGCTCTTTCCAGATTCAGAAAATGCACCAAGCTTCCTTCGCTCTGTTCATCTTCACATGTCAAACAATTTATGAAAGGGCTTTTCCGGGCTTTCCCTCCAGTGCGAGCACCCCCTCCAGAGTGGGAACTCAATACCGTGGTGGCGCAATTAATGAAGCGACCATTGGAGCCGATCCACAAAGCTGATCTCAAATTCCTCACGTGGAAGGTGGCCATTCTCCTGGCTCTTACCTCTGCAAGAAGGGTTAGTGAAATCCAAGTCTTCACTATCACAGAACCCTTTTTACATTTCACTGAGGATTATTTAACCCTTCGAACAAATCCTAGATTCATCCCTAAAGTACCGTCTCAATTTCACTTGAATGAACCGCTAAGGTTGAGAACTTTCTTTCCGGATCTATCCACTCCAGCTGAAAGAGCATTACACTCTCTGGATGTTAAACGGTGTTGAAAATTTTACCTACAAAAAAACAGACATCAGACGATCTAACCAACTGTTCGTGGCCTATGGTCAAGCGACACTTGGGACTGCAGTAACAAAGGCAACAATAGCCAGATGGCTGGCTTCTACGATTCATTTCTGTCATGACAAGGCCAACAAACCTTTGCAGAGAAAAGCCAAAGCTCATTCTACAAGGACTGTAGCAGCTTCTACAGCATTGTTTGCTGGAGTGACTAGAAAATATCTGTCATGCTGCGACATGGAAAAATGTCCACACGTTCACGAAGCATTACTGTCTTCAATCTGCACAACAAGATAATGCAGCTGTTGGGCAGGCGGTCCTACGCAATCTTTCATTGAGGTCAGATTCAGGTACTTTCTCCTTTTTATATGCTACCATGTTTCATGTAACTTGCATGTTTATATGTTTAAAGATCTGAATATATAGATATACCTGTATGTTGATATTAATGAATTCATGTTGTATTTCAATAATGTCTTTTAATATGGATTTGATTTCTTAACGGCTTGGTTATTTTAATATTTCTCAGATATTGTGGATGCAATTTGGGAGTTTATGAACATTGTCTCCCACCATCCGCAAACGACAGTACATTTGGCTTACAGCTTGCTACTCTGATTCAGGCATGTGAATCTGTGAAAGATACCCCAATATTGGATAAATAAACAAGTTACTTACCTGTAACTACAGTTATCCAGTATTGGTATCTTTCATAGATTCACATGCACCCACCCTCTTCCCCGGCGAGTGAGTTCTTTATTATTGGGAAATCTTACTTCCCGCTTGTGCTAAGAAAATCTTGGGAGAACTGACTCTGCTGAGAGTATTCTAGAGGGTGGTGGTAGCTGATTGGTTGGAGCAAACCTTTGGTTCTTTTACTAGAATTATGTAGATAGGCTTCTAAGATTTAGGCCTGAGGCCTTTTTCTTTTAGCCTACTACTGTTATTTACTCATGGCAGTACTTTTGTAATTTACCGTGGGACTCCCGCCTCGGCGACGGGGAATGATTCAGGCATGTGAATCTATGAAAGATACCAATACTGGATAACTGTAGTTAGAGGTAAGTAACTTGTTTTCTTACATGTGGCCAGAGAGTTGCCAATTGGGTGTGCAAAACTACAGTTTAAGGGAAGAACATAGGACCTGAGTACCTAGATAGCAGGAACCCAGGGCGCACTTAGTCAAAAGGGAATCAACATCAGGCAAAATGTGGGGGGCAACCATGCAAAAAGGGGCACTTTCTCCCCATCACTATTAGGTGCGTACAAATTAATTATATATAAGTCTTTAGCACCATTATTTAACCTGGAAAGCAGCCTACGTCTCTTAGAATCGTGTTCTGACATAATCGAGACGCTCATCTTTTTGGATAGAAGTGTGAGGACCCCATTTTCTTTCTCTGCGATTCAGAGTTTGCAACATCAGCTAACCATCGCTCCCTCATGAGAAGAACTTCCATGAATTTGATTTTGGTTCCTTGTAATATTTCAATGTCCCCACCTAGGTCTTTGCAGTAGTCTAGATTTTTCATCCTTTTCTCAGGATGATTTAGACCCTTGGTATTAAGAGATATTACATTAAGAGATGCCATTAAAGAGGATGAGGAGATATTGGAGTCCAATGCGGAGAGTGGTGCCAAAGGCAATTGCTCCTGCCTAAGATCTAAAGTAGCCTGTTGGGGATTGTAAGACCGTCCCATTTCTTACAGGTGCTTAGTGGACAAGGAGGAGGCCAAGGAGAGCAATCTAGAAACAATAAAAAAACATGTTGAGGCCACGTGGTCTCTACCCTCCTGGGGCTGTCTGTAACCGAAAGCATGGGGGGTGTTGTGTAAGTGCACAGAGGAGGAAGCTCCGTTCTAAAATGCAGAATATATTCTGGCACAATTGTTCCATAATTAGCTCATTTGTGCAAGTGTCTAAGGGGATTTAGCAAATGTAATTCAGTCAGCTGCTTCCAAAGGAATATTCTTCTGTGCTTGTTAGGCTAAAGTCCATATGCACAGGGCACCAACCTAGTAATTTGTTAGACAGATCTGTGAGAGAAAGTGTTTGAGGATGAGCAAAATTGCTACCTAAAGTCCGGTCTATGAAACACTTCTGTAGAATGATTCGAGACCTGAACTATTCATGGTTAGTACTTTCCAGCCAGTACATTGTATTGTGAGAAAGGGCAGTAAAGCCCTCTTAATTCTTAGCAGCAGACGTTTGCAGTTTCTCGATGCTTTGCCTTTCGAACCAGAAGGTGCTATGCTTGCCAGACAAGCAAATTAGTTTTTTTGCTACAATCTGGCAGGTTTCCGATCGTCCCCCTTAGACCCACATTGAGCACCAACCAGGTCTTCTCCTCTGGCAGATTCTGCGCTTTAAGCAACTGGGAAGAGGTTTGGGGAACATGCTTTCTGTCCATTCTAGGAGCTGGGGATGCAAGAGTTGTCCTTCCAGACATGGAAAGACAGGGCAGCTGTTTAGCTGAGGTGGGGTGCCTGTGCACTCGCTTCCGAAGCAATGCTGTAAGAAATGGCTCACATTAATGTCTCGTTTGGCATCAGGAGAATGTACGATGAGGCAAACTTCGACGTAAAGTGAAGGGACTCTTGATGACTGGCGTAGGTGCATTATTAGTGTATTTCAGGGAGCGCTGAAGAAATCTGTATGGCAATGCACGTTTTTTTAAGCAGACATGTTATAGTTTGTTCTGTAAGCAACCTGCTCTGATGATCCTCTGAACCTCTGGTCTGTCTGTTCTAGGAAATCCACTGTCCAGAACCTTTTCAGTCTTGATCCTTTATCTGTGGTGTTCTCTCCCATGTTATGTATATTTGTTTGCCGCACAACTTATTTCGGACGGTATCCTGGCGCTGAAGCAGGAGCTGTATGGGCCCAGCCAGGTTGGGGCTAAGGAAAGAGCCAGGTCTTCAGTTTGTTGTGGATTTCAAGAACTGAGGGGAGGTCTGAGATGCAGGTGGCAGGTTGTTCTAGGCTTTAGGAATGATGTATGAAAAGCCACAACTGTCTGATGTTCAATGCATGCGGGAGGTGTGTGAAGGGGGTAGTCTGGCTGAGCGGAGGTGTTTGGTAGGTTTGTGAACGTTTATGCAGTTATTGAGAGGCATGGGACCGATGTGTGAGGTTTTGTATGTGTGCTTGAGGAGTTTGAAGAGTGCTGATTTGTGGATTGGGTGCTATTGGAGTATTTTGAGGTGCTGGGTGATGTGAGTACAGGTTGGGGGGGATTGCTGGTGAGCCTGGCCACCTAGAGTCGTCTTAACCGTTTAGCGATGATTCCAGCATTGAGTATGTTGCTGTAACCCAGCTTGCTACTGATGAATACTTGGGTGACTGTTACGTGAGTGTTGGTGGGTATCCATTGGAAGATCTCTTTGAGCATCTTTAATGTGTGGAAGCCGAAGACAGGGACCTTGGCTGGTCGTGGTCAGTCAGTTGCCATTTACTATTCCAAGGTTCTTTGCGTGAGTTGGCGGGAGGGGTTTTGGGGAGAGTTGGGAAGGTCCTAGAGTGAGGTGTCTTTGCAGTAGATTAGTCTGTGTTGAGCTTGAGAGTGTTGGTTTACTTCCATCTGGCGACTTTGTACAGGCGGAAAAATTGGTCTGGGTGTTTGACGTTTTCTTAGGGAGGTAATGTATCACCTATTATCAGCATGGGATATGATGTTGATTCCGTGGGCATAGATGCTGCTGGAGTGTGGGTATGATAGGTGTTGAACAGAGTGAGACTGAGTGAGGATTCTTGTGTATCTACTCAGAAGAGGTTGACGGCATCCGAGGTGAAGGTGAAGACTGACCCACTGGGTGCAGCATGTCAGGAAGGAAGTATCCAGCAAAGTGCAGGACTTCGTATGGCGTCTTTGTGTTGGATGGATTTGGAGACTTTGTTGAAGGCTGCAGTAAGATCCTGTCGGAAGAAGGCCGCTGTGTTTCCTCTGTCCATGATCATCCGGATGTCATCCGTGGCAGCATTGAGGATGGTCTGTGTATTGTGGGTAGTCCTAAATCTGGATTGAGTGGTGTCGAAGTGGTTGTCATCAGTGAGGTGGGTGGCTAGTTGTTTAACATCTTATCCATGACTTTTGCCGGATAGTGTACATATTCCACTGGAGGTATGTTCCTAATTAGTGTTTTTTTGTAAAGAGTTAAAAACCTTATTATGAGGTAGAGGCCCTGCTGAGAGACCCTATGTGAGTTGAGCACTCTGTTTACTATTTTGAAATTGTACTGGATGCTTGTGCATTCTGGATATACCCTATGAGAATTGGTTAACTGCAGTATTGAAGCAGTAAATCTAATAAAATTAAATTCTTTGTTCTTCCTGTTGTGATACGGATGACAAAGTAGCCATTCTTTAAATCTATGAAAGATTTGTTTTCCTACCAAATAAGTGTCGTTTTTTGTCAGTTGAACAGTATAGTATTGTAAGACATTGACTTGGTGAGTGGAGTCCTGGAAACATAAGTGCATAAGTTCGGGACAGTTCAGAGTCCATGAGCAATTGGACAGGTTAGGCTGACTGGAGCCTCTGTGTATGCGTATTTTCCTCGTTCTCTGTAGAGCATTGGCTTTACATGTTGTTCATCATCTAAACTGCATGGATCTAACACACTATGTTTTGAGAACTCGGAAGTGGCCAACTCTAAATAACGAGCAAATCTGACCTATGTTTTCTGGTTTCTAGCAGGAATGTTACAGGTTGGCCCTCAGCGTCAGCCTTTAACTCATTTGAACTGTGGTGATTTGCATAAACACCAACTAAATTAAATCTTTCATAGAAATTTTAGCAGCATACACTCAGCATGCTGAAGCAACATTTCTACACTTCCTCGAACATTGGAAATATCTCACCTGCTATTCTGTAAATTAGAAAAATGTATAGTAGAAGTTCATGTTAAAATGGTAGATGCATGGCAACCACTCAGAAACAGTGCAGGTATGTTATGTGAAACAATACAAAATGTATGCTCTATTTTCAGCTTCCAGAAAAAAACAGAAGAAAAATGATGATAAAGCATGGGAATGTGAAGAGAGATCCAGAAGAGGCTCTGGTGACCATAGGAAAGGTGGAAATGAAGGTAGAAGAAGCAGATATCGAGAGCAGAGCTCAGAAGAGTCTGAAATGGAAGAATCACCGCCTCCTGCTCTCAGTGATGGTAAGACCTCTACAGTAAATGATGTCCCCATCGTGGGGAACAAGCAAGTGTCCCATTAGATTTGGGTATCTCACTAAACCTACACATGGGCACTCTGTTTCTGGTGGGAGTGGTAAGTAACTTCTGACGTTTGGCAGTATCTACAGCACAGGATGGACTTTGTATAACTAAAAATAATGTTCGAAGCATGTGTGGCTGTAGATAAACTTTTGCATTCTCCTGCCATCTACTGTTGGGTCAGGATGTGTACAAGTTGTTTTACTTCAAAGAAATCTTTCGAGTATCCTCTTTGTGTGCATGGGCATCAACTCCATTGTTAGATTGTTTTCTTTCAGCCATTGGGTTCGGACATGTATTACGGCCCTCCGGTTCGAGACCGTTTTCAGGATCCTTTTGGTGCGTAATCCACTTACCCATGTCTGTTTTGTGCAAAAGCGTTTTCTTTCCTAGCATATCGAAGTTCGGAAGATTCATGCGTTGGGTTGGCACGTTTCTATTGCGGCCTTCAGGCCACCCTTAACTCTCATTCGACTCAATCAATGATACTCTACTGATGGAATACACTCCATTTTGATTCTGCTCCTAGTGCCATTCCAGGTACCCGGGGACCTACCTTCACAAGGTCTGCAATCTGTGCTTATCCCCAGAGCACAGAGAAAATAAATTGTGAGGCCTGTTGGTTATTTTGGTCAAAAGGACCCTGCTGGACCTTTGGACACGACAGAGAAATGCAGAGATGTGAAATCAAGCACACGCCCGATATCTTAAGACAGGAAGATCTTGAGGCATCAGTTGCTGAAGAAAAAGGGGACTTTCTGATTGGAGATTGCGACTCCGAATTGGAGTCGCATGATCTGTTGCCGGGTCAAGGTGTTGAGTACTCAAACCCCTCACCTGCCCACATTAAAACTTTCGGCTTCCACAAAAAAAGGCTTCTGGGCAGCCTCTGACCATGGTCGGCACTGAGATTCAGCTTCAGCTGTCCGCCCTCTGGCTCTGCACCGAAAGCACATGCAAAGCCTTCCAGTTCCAAACTAAGCTAATTCACAAACTACAGCCGACGCACCGCCTCCTAACAAGGAATCCATACTTATGGAGTCAGGCAAATGGATTGCAAACCTACAGGGATTATTAGCCAGATATGACAGATCTCACCGGGATGAGATGGAGGAACTCCTCCAATTTCTCCCAAAGTAACATAAAAAGTAAGGGTAAGAACTGGTTCAGGAAGGAAAGTTAATTTCCAACTCCTCCATTAGATGTGCACTTGACTCTGCAGATACCGCTGCCAGAGGCATCCATACAAGTGTCCTGCGGAGGCATGCCTGGTTGCGTATCTCTGGATTTAAACCAGAAGTCCCATAAATATTACTCAACGTCCCGTCTGATAAGGAGCATCTCTTTGGCCCACAAGTTGATGAGGCCTTGGAGAAGATGAAAAAAGATACTGAGGTTGCCAAATCCTCGGGGGCACTACAAATATCCACTCCTCTGGGCTCCTTTCATCGCTCCTCTTATAGAGCAGGTTCCAAAGAGACATCTACAGATGCCTCTGGATCATCTTACAGGTCACAGACCGACACCTCTCCATCTAGAGGGTATTTCATAGGCAACTTCTGGGGTAACAACTACAAAAGATTGGGCAAAGGTTCATTAGCCCGTAATGCCACAGCCAGTAACACGCAGTGACTCACTAATCTCCCCCCCAATCGTTCTACAGCTGTCGGTTGTCAATTGCAGCATTTCTCTCCACCTGGCAGTCCATAACATCGGACCGGTGGGTGTTGGACATTATCCAACATGGTTATTGCCTGGAGCTCATCAGTACTCCTCCCAATATTCCACCTCGAACCCACAAACTCTCTCGGGAATATCAACTGTTGCTCAAACAGAAAGTGCAAGCTCTCTTACTCAAAGGAGCTAGAAGTCCAGTTACTCTACAACATCAAGGGTCAGGAGTTTTCTCCCTGTGCTTCCTTATTCCCAAAAAAGGATGGCTCCCTACGGCCAGTTTTAAATCTACGGCCTCTGAATGACTACGTGCTATCCGAGCACTTCCATATGTTCACACTTTAACAGGTGCTTTCACTTGTGCTGCAAGGTTACTTCATGTCAGTATTAGACTTAAAGGACGCATACTTTCCCATTCACCCAGTACATCGCAAGTGCCTCCGGTTTGTGATAGCAGGAAAACTTTGCCAATTCAAGGTCCCTCCATTCGGAGTCATCACTGCACCAGGTGTGTTTACCAAATGCTTAGCAGTGTTAGTAGTATATTTGTGCAGACGGATCATTCATGTCTTTCCATTATGTAGATGACTGACTTACCAAAGCTTGTACACACCTGTCGTCCACACACACAGATTACCATAAACATCCAACATCAACTGGGGTTCACTATAAATGTTCAAAAGCCCCTTTGTCAACCTTTACATCTGCAACCTTATCTAGGGGCTATGCTCAACACTAAATTAGGTTTAGCCTATCCAAATGCAGCCAGAATAAAATATTTTCGAACACTGCTTCCATGATTTCAAGACTATCAATACTTGACAGTCAAAACTTTTGTCAGTCTTTTGAGAATGATAGCATCATGCATCGCCATAGTGCCTTATGCAAGACTAAACTTGTGTCCTCAATGTTTGGCATGACAGTGGACTCAGTTACAGGTTTGATTGGACGATCTAGTGTTGGTAGACAGCCGCACTACTCATTCACTGCATTGGTGGAACACACAAAACTTGTTAAAAGGGCGGCCATTCATCTACCCTGTTCCACAGGTCGTGCTAACAGCAGAATCCTCACTCCCAGGGCCCACCCTTGTGCTGTTAGATCTTGTGCTCACCTACAAGATCTAACAGTTCAGGGTCTCTGGGACACAAAACACCAGAATCTCCATATCAACTAACTAGAGCATCAAGCTTGTCTGTGAGAAAGTGCCCTCTTTCTTGCATGGTATGCCCCCACTTTTTTCTGAATTCCTGATGTTCTTTGACTGAGTGTGCCCTGGGCTCCTGCTAATCAGGTACCCAGAGCCTTTGTTCCTTCCCTAAAATTGCATTGAAGCCTAAACCCAATTGGCATCTCTGGCCACATGTCAGTGCCTGATAAGTGGTACCACAGGTACCCAGGGCACTGTGACCAGAGAAGGCCTCTTAGGGCTGCAGCACTTATCGTGCCACCCTTAGAGGCCCTGTACCCTGACACTCGCGCACTGCCTTTGCAGGCTGCGTGTCTTGGCGCAGAACAAAGTGAAGAGTCGACATGGCACACATCCCTGTGTGCCATGCCCACAAACCACTGCTCTGGCATACATCAGCCACCCTTCTCTCTGGGTGCCCCATGCCTGTGGTGAGGGTACAGGTGCATGAGCCCTGTACCCCTACAGTGCCCAAGTCCATTCCTGGGCACTGTAAGTGCAGTGCTGCCATTAAGAGTATATGGCGCTGGGAGTTTGTCATTACAAACTTCACAACACCATAATGGCTACACTGAAAACTGGGAAGTTTGGTATCAAACTTCTCAGCACATTAAACCCACACTGATGCCAGTGTGGAATTTAATGTAAAGTGCACAACAGAGGGCAATCTTAGAGATGCTCCCTGAAACATCGACCAACTCCTAGTGACCTGACTGAGGGACTGCTTATGCTGCCACCAACAGACATGTTTCTGGACTCCGGGGTCGAGAGCCTGCTGCTCTCGGTTGGCTTGAAACAATGCAAATCCTGGTACGAGGTGCCAAGCCTCCTCCCCCAGAATGGGCAGGGTTCACGAAGGGGAAGCTTCAAAGGCATGCCGTCTATGTGAGCCTCCCCAGGCCATTTGCTGCTTTCAGTAACTGGTCCCCACTGGTTCTACCCCCAAATTTAGGCGGAAGAGCCGGCGGAAAAAACAAGTGAAGGGAAGAGGTGTGCCCACCTCTGCAAACTCCACCCCTCAGGTGGGGGAGGCGAGGTGAAGCACAACTGAGTCCCTGCCATCTTGAGGATGGGGGGGACCTAGTCAACCAGGGACGGGCTCCTGCTCCCCTCCCACTGGGCTGTGGCATGATGGGTGTGTACCCACCCCAGGAAAGAGACCCATTGATCCCTGTCCTTACCAACCTGTAACGCCCCTTAATCTGGTATTTAGGGGGCACCCTGAACCTTGCTTCCTCAGATCCAGCCTGACAACAAGAAGAAAAGGACCGAACAGCCGTGCAGCCAGCTAACAAGAGGAAGACGCCCACTGACTTGGCCCCAGCCCTACGGGCCTGTCTCCCCTCGAACCTGCTCCTGCGAAATCCTGGTGTGTCCTGCAGCCAGCAACCTCAAAAACCCTGGAAGACCTGCCTGCCTTCACTTCCAAAGACTGCTTCTCCCATGAAAACCGGATTTGTTCAACTGCATCCTCTGGCAGCAGCCAGGGACTGCAAATCCAGCCCACTCTGCACCCGCCGAACCCGGCCAGAGCTCGAATTGAAGAACACCACGAGGAGGTCACCTTGGCGATCCTGACCCGAGATCCACCTTCCAACCGATACCGAAATTAATCTGATCAATCTGGAAAACAAAACTACGTGGTCCACCGATCTCCCAGCCGGATTGATCAGATTAATTTCGGTATCAGGTGGAAGGTGGTAGTGATTCCAAGTTCATATACCAAGAACTGTTTTGCCGTGGTGCAACTTATAGCAAGTGCACATTAGAAAGATCAGCACAAAAACGTCTAATGAGATTTTGGAGTTCGGTTGAAACATCTTCTGTTTAAATACTACGTCTTTGATTTGTGGGACACCACATTAAAGTGTTCTTGACTATGCCTCATTTGTAAAGGATACTGCAGCATTTCTTGATAGCAGACTAGTGGCCATCCTCCCTGTCAATATAAAGCCGTTCTGACAGCCTGTCCCCTGGGTGTTCTGTGATTCTTGTGGGTATCTGGATAGGTCCTGAAGAAGGTGGCCGTACCACTTCCTTTATGCCACCAAAACGCGCGTCAACCCAATTCTCAGATCTTGTTGAACATATGCATCATACTTGGTCGCGGGTACTTTGCAATCTGTAGTCTCCCCTTTACCTAGATGTATATATTTTTGGGGTGAATGCTGTATGAGTTTGAGTCTGGATGAGTATGGGTAGTGTTTAGTTTTGGTATGTGTAATTGTTTTTTCGTTCCGGGTGTTATTTACTAAATAGTACATTGAATGTATTTCTGAATTTTATAGGTGAACACTGACTTTTATAGATGGAAAAAAATTGTAAAAAGCAAGATAATGAATCATTTTTGATATTGATATTCTGCATATAAAAAGAAGTTAAATAACTATGATAAAAGAAATGTTGTTAGTCCTGTTGATATGACTACATTGTTGTTGAGCCCATATTGAATTTTGATAAAAGAAATACAGGTCTTGAGCGAGCCCTTTAATGTGTACTCGAAAGAGTGAGTCCAAGTCCTCCAAAGGAGCATTGCCGTTGGAACACTTGATGTCCGCAACTGTATCCAAGGACAAACAGCCCGTCGGTTCCTTTGACAAGAACTCCCAGATGGCGAAAACCCAAGATAAGGCAAAGGCGTCAAAGAGTGGTCACGAAAGGGACACTGTTGTCAAAAAATGAAGGGGTTAAAGCGGCTACAACTTCGATGTCCACAACCGCGAAGAGAAAGGCGGAAACTCTCGGCGCCGAACACACGTCCGAGATGGAGAAGAAGAAAAGGCGTGAGTCCGAAATGGCGAGCATCTTGCAACGCCAGAGGGACTTCGATGAGAAGATGAAGCAGTTCACTATTCCGCCGAAGCACAAAGGTGCGTCAAGGACCTTCAACCACCGACAACACCAGAACAAGTCGAGGAATAGGAGGAGGAAGACCTGTATTACGGCGATGCCGAAGGTGAGGAAGACTAACAAAACTTACCAGGGCTCGACATCCTCTGAGGTGCAATACTTGTAGTGGCAGGATCTTGACGCAGAATCCCCGGAAGAGGGAGTAGAATCCTATCCTTCGAGGCGATCGCTGCCGGACGACATAGGAATCTAACCAGGTCATAAAGAAGGCTGCAGACACGTATGGAGTGCAGCTAGAGGAGGAAAAACCTCAATCTTGCTTCTTGTTGGAGACATTACCATCCCAGACAAGAAGCCAGTTCCTACCCATCCTCCCAAGTGTGCTGGATCAGGGGAAGGAGGCCTTCAAGGAACCTGCTATGTGTAAAGCAGTAACTCCACGGACTGAAAAGAAATACAAACACTCATCCAAGGACCCTATGAATATTAGGGGATCAGTACCAGTGGATCCAATCATAACATCCACGGCTAGGAAAAGGGCCAATATACCCACAAATACAGGACCACCTCCCAGACAAGGAGAGCAGGAGAATGGACCTAATGGGGAGGAAAATAGAAAGGAGTGCGGCGATCCAATGGCGCATCGCCAATTCTAATGCGCTCATCAACAGGCGCGCATACCAGCACTGGGAGGAAGTGCGCGAACTCCTAAAAAATCTGCCAGAGCAATACCAAAGAAGGGCGGGCCACCTGGTAGAGGAAGGAAAGAACATGGCTAATACATGTCTAAAGTCTGCCCTGGATGCAGCGGAGACATCCAGCAGGCCGATGATGCTTGGGGTAACAGAGAGAAGGCATGCCTGGCTAAGAATTTCAGGCTTCAAGACAAAAGTGCAAAACATCATCTTTAACACACCATTCAACGGCGAATAGCTTTACGGTGCTCCAGTTGACAAAAAACCCAACCAGCTCAAGAAGGACAATGAAACAGCTAGGTCCATGGGTAGGGGGAGCCACCAACCTGTGGCACCACACCAAACCTTCCAACAGGGTTATCAAGGAGGTAACTAGGGTCAACAGCAGGGACAATGGCAGCAAAACTGGCAGTACCAGCCCCAAGGACAATGCTTTCGAGCGCGCTCACGAGGGAGAGGAAACGGACAAAGAGGGGGTCAACAACCTACATCCAAGTGACTTCGCTGTGAGACCAACTCACACCCAGTCAACATCTCTAGGGGTGACGCAAAGAATAAAACAAGAACAAAAACGAATTCAAAATGAACAGTTCCTCCAGCATATAACACCAGTAGAAGGCAGGATAAAACACTTCTTTCAAGGGTGGAGGAAGATCACATCGGACAAATGGATACTAAACCTCATACAATACGGTTACTGTATCGAGCTGGAAAGACAACTTCCAAATAAAAGACCGAACAGCAGAATACACTCAGCAAAGGAGCGTTCTCCTTTGCTACAAAAAGCACAGGAACTGATAAAGAAAAGGGCCATAGAAATAGTACCATACAAGGAACAGAACAAGGGTGTCTACTTCCTCATACCATAGATGGACGAAACCTTACAACCAAATCTGGATCCAAGGTTCTTAAACAAGTTCATAAAACTCATTTCAAAATGACATCTCTTCAAGAAGTAATACCCCAGATACAGGAAGGGGATTACACGTCAACTATCGACTTTAAAGATGCTTACTTACACATCCCCATCAACAACAAACACAAACATCTACTAAGATTTATGATCAACAAGACACACTACCAGTTCACAGTGCTGGCATTCAGACTCAAATCCGCACCAAGGGTTTTCACAAAATGCCTTGCAGCAGTAGCAGCACACCTAAGGAGGCAAGGAATACATGTATACCTATACCTAGAGGACTGGCTGGTGAAAGCAAGCTCATACACCCAATGCAAGCGGCACATGCAAGAGGTCACTAGGTTACAAACACTAGTCCAACTAGGGTTTTCAATCCATTGGGGAAAATAATCAATAGAACCAGAACAGGTGAAGATATTCTTAGGGGCGGAGATCAACACCATATGGGGCAAGGTGTTTCCGAGCCCGGAAAGAACATTGGCCGTATTGAAGGAGACACGTCTTTACCACAAGGGGCAAGCTCTAACAGTGAGGACAGTGGGCAAACTGATGGGAATGATGGTGTCATGCTTACATTTAGTCACAAATATCCGCCTCCACATGAGACCATTCCAAGAATGGATCCAACCACAATGGTCACAGGCAACCGGGAGTTGGGAAGATCTAGTGGTTGTCACGCAAGCAGTACATCAAGAAATAACGTGGTGGAGCAAGAAGAACATAACATAAGGGAAACCATTTACACAACCAACTCCTACAGTGACCATCACAACAGATGCCTCCCAGATGGGGTGGGGAGCACACACAAACACCCTTAAGGTTAAGGGGATTGTGGTCACAACAGGATGCGATTAAACACTTTAACTACCTAGAGCTGAAGTCAGTGTTCCTAGCCTTAAAAGCCTTTCAGAAACAACTGTACGGACACAGGGTACTTATCCTAACAGACAATACAACCACCATGTTCTACATCAACAAACAAGGAGGAACACAATCGGTGACACTATCAGTGCTGGCACAAGAGATATGGAGATGGGTAATTACAAGGCAAATAGACTTGCTAGCAATACATCTACCAGGAAAGGACAATGTGGAAGTAGACAGCCTCAGCAGACAGACGTCAGCATCCCACGAATGGGTAATCCGTCAACAAGAAATACAGAAGATATTCGACAAATGGGGAACTCTGCAAATAGACTTATTTGCAACAAACCAAAATGCCAAAACTTTGCATCCAAACAATGGTGCAAACGGTCCCTAGGGAATGCGCTATGGATAAGCTGGTCAGGGACATTTGCCTACGCTTTTCCACCGATGCCACGGCTACACAGGGTACTAAACAAATGCAGAATCTGCAACATGACGCTAATACTGATAGCACCTCAGCAGGCCAGACAAACCTGATTCACACAGATAATGGAGATGGCACAAGCACTGGCGCACAGGTTCCCCACAAGAAAGGACCTGTTAGCGATGCAGTACGGAAGGGTGCTACACCCAGAGCTAGAGAGCTTCAGCCTAGCAGCATGGCTCCTGAAGACTTAGTTTGCACACCTCAAACTACCAGCAAGCACAATGGCTGTGCTAAGAGAGGCAAGGAGGCCTACCACAAGGAAGTGCTACGTCGCAAAGTGGAAAAGATTCTCCGAATGGTGCATTAAGGAGAAACTACAGAGAAGGATTACCAAGGAATCAACAATACTGAAGTACTTGACACATCTACTAATAAATAAACTAAGCTACACATCACTAAGAGTGCATTTAGCGGCAATAGTGGCTTACACAAGGGGAGAAACAGGGAAGTTTCTTTACTTCCCAAGTAGTAGAGGTTTCTGAAGGGGCAAAAAAGATTGCACCGCCAAACAGAATGCTACCTCCAGCATGGAACCTCAATGTAAGGCTGACTCAATTGATGAAGACAACATTTGAACCTATTCATAAAGCAACACTGCATATGCTATCGTTAAAGACAGCCTTCTTAGTGGCTATCACATCACTACGAAGAGTGAGTGAATTACAAGCGCTAACACTACCTACAAATACACAATGACAGGATCGTATAGAGGACTGACCCACATTTCATGCCAAAGGTGGTGTCAAGGTTCCATATTAAACCAGACAATACAAATACCAAGTTTTTCCCAAAACCAACCACATGCACAGAAAAGGCGTTGCACTCACTGGACACCAGAAGTGCAGTAATGCACTATAAAGAAAGAACAAAACAATGCAGGAAAACAAAGCAGTTCTTTGTGTCTTTTGCCAGCAGTTTTCTGGGATGACGAGTTAGCAAAACTACCATTGCACAAACCATACAATTCTGCCACAAACAGGCAGGGAAAGAATTACATGAAGCAACACATCCTCACTCAACAAGGAAGAAGGGAGCAACAATTGCATTTCTAGCAAACACGCCTATTCAAGACATTGGTCCTCAGTGCACACGTTCACTAAGCACTACTGCGTAGATATTCAGATGAACAAGGAAGCACAAGTGGGACAGATGGTCTTACAACACATATTCAGTAACCAACGCTCATCTTCCACCCAACCACCACAAACCTAGCAAACCTGTACAAAGTCTATGCACAGCATAGTTAATCCAGAAAGATTCACGCTGCAAAACGTATAGTTACTTACCTGTCGGTGTAGTGTTGCAGCTTGAAGGCTTTCTGGATTCACTAGCGATCCCACCCTCCTCCCCCAGGAAGATGCGACAGGAGGAAGACTATTAAAGGACAAGAACCAATGGAAAAAAAGTAAAGAATCCGAAGATGGTGACCAAAGGTGGGAGCTCCCGGAAGAAGTGTGTCGACATCACGAAGAGGCACCAAATGGTGGTATGTCGACGCCCACCTGGACCATGAAAAAAACAAAAGACTATGACAATTCTGGACCCAACCACTAGATGGCGGAATAATGCACAGCATAGTGAATCCAGAAAGTCTTCAAGCTGCAAAACTACTCCGACAGGCAAGAAACTATACGTTAAGACTTTCATGGAATACCTTAAGAGTAATACGACCCAAAGTCCAATCTGCACCTACATGGAATCTCAATATTATTCTCACAAGACTTATGGATCCACCCTCTGAACCCTTACACAATTGCCCCCTCCAATTTCTATCTGGGCATGTTACTTTCCTTATTGCCATCACTTCCCTAATGAGGGTCAGTGAGCTCCAGGCACTATCTTTAGAAGAACTGCTATACCAACTACATAGGGATAGGGTGGTTCTACGTACCAACTCAAAATTCCTTCCAAAGGTATTGTCCCCTTTCCACATTAACAAATCAGTTGAACTTCTTGTTTTCTTCCCTCAACCAGATTTTGTTGCCGAAAGAGCTCTTCAGATATTAGATGTTCAAATGTCATTATTTTATTATATTGACAGGACACAAGACTTTCAAGGGGGCAGAAGAACCAATTGAGAACAGGTAAGACCACTGGTACTGGGACCCTAGACAGCAGGGACCCAGTACTCTACAGTCAATGCAGCAAAAGCCAGGCAAAAAGTGGGTGGTACTGCAACAGAACCCCATTTTCTCACACTTCGGCAACACCCCCATTGCTGACATTTGCAATGCAGTTACATGGTCTACACCACACACTTTCACTAAGCACTATTATGTGGATATTCTAGCACTCCCCCAAGCTAATGTAGGACAGGTGATGCTACGTGCGTTTTTCAAAGTGCAACGTCCACTGGGTAGGGGCTGTTTTTGGAGAACACTGCTGTACAGTCTATGTAAGGCATGTGTATCTACAGTCACTCATGCCTCGAGCGGATTGTTACCCTGTAAGCATCTGTTCTTGGCATGCAATGCTGTAGATTAAAATGCGCCCACCCTCCTCCCTGGACACCCATGGTTGTTGCAGTTATTATCTATACTCTCATATACATGTACATCTGTTTATAATAACTTGTACTCCATTCTCGCCCTGTTGTGGGAAAAGAACCTAAGAATGGAGTCTATGCCCATTCGATTTGTTACCAAGAGGAGGAGTCTCCTTACCTCGAACGACTTCTAAGAAAAACAACTTTCAGACATCCAGACCAACAGGAGTATGCAAAGCATGTGAATCTACAACACTAGATGCTTACATGGTAAGTAACATAATCAGTTTTCTTCTAAGTTGGGTGCGATTGCCATTCTTTTTTATTCTCGCCATCCATGTAGGTTAACTAGAAGATATAAAACACACGTTGAGTTTAAAAGCACAGGTTAAAAAAAAAAGGTTAAAAAAAGGTATATTTAATTTTGCAGAGAATTGCCGAGAAGTTGAAGTTCTTATTTTCTTTATTACACTGAATTGGTATGGTAAGAGTTCATCACCATGAATCTGTCATCAAACCAATTGCTTGAATATTCCATCAGGTTTTCGGCCTGGCAGTCCTGTCTAGACTATTTCGATTGGAGTAGGATCAAGGCTAATTTGCATATGCCTGGATCCAAACTAAGGTAGCATGTTGTGCAGAATAACGGTGGTCAGGGATGCAGCCTTGACTAATTACCAGGGGCTGAGATTAGTTCAAACATTCCATCCATCACTTTTTTTTTTGCATACTTCATTCCTGCTAGCTGCAGATTACGGTGGACCAAGAGCGTTTTTAGATCTTTCTCTAAAACTGAATTAAGAACAAACCCAATTGGCACTCTTTGGCCACAGTCAGTCCCCTGTAAATGGTGCCATGGGAACCAAGGGCACTGTGGCCAGGGAAGGCCTCTAAGGGCTGCAGAACTTCTTGTGTTTCCCTTAGAGGGGCACACACACACACACACACACACTCTCTCTCTCTCTCACTCTCTCTCTCACTCTCACTC